>NW_020897726.1:1951465-1988606 GCF_003984885.1 Neopelma chrysocephalum | reverse complement strand
TCTATATCTATATCTATATCTATATCTATATCTATATCTATATCTATCTATATCTTTGTATCTATATCTATCTATACGATAGTCACAACAGAGTGTTCAAGAACAACTTCTTATGGAAGTTCTTTCATTAGCCCACCTCAAAACAATGATTTTCATGCTGGGATGTATTTTAATGGAGTAATAGCACTGAGCCTATTGCTTGTGAAACGTTTTATGAATCGAAGTACATACTTATTAAAATTGCGGCAAGTTTCAACAAGTTAAAATTCATGAAAGGGCTCAAAACATCACTCAAGAAGAATGCAGTTCTGGATTTTTCCCCCCCTCGTGATAATACTTATATCATACAATGAATTTTGAACCAAAACAGCAAAACACTGTTGCAACTTAATAACTGTTTTCCCAAGTGCACCTGAAGAGTTGTCAGTCCTGCAGAATGAGACTCCGTCCCTTGTCTCCATCTCAGATGAAAGGAGCAAGGACTGAGGGTACCAAACAAAGTGTGCACTGTCTGCTAAGACTATTTTCCAGAAGTGTCTGCTTGCTACAATTCCTTGTGCTTCTGAAACTGCATGAAGGTCTTCTAATATATTGAATGTATCTGATAATGCACTGGTGAAGGATTTGTACACAGTTTTTATGTGTACTACATTTAAATAGCTCAGAATGCTTTTTCTGAAAGGCAATAGAATTTTGTGTTTGCCACAACAGATTACATTTTGCTGAAGATGCTGTTAGTGCTGGGTAATGAAAAAATGAGTAAATTATAAAGAGGAAAATTCCTACTCCTACATTAAAAAAAATTTCTCAATAGACTCAGAGAATTTTCTTGCTTTTATGAGCAGGACGGCTATAGATATGAATAAAACCCAGTGGATATCTAGGAGTTGGTTTTCTAATACATAAATTCTGAAGAATCTCTTACTAAATGCAGTATCAGTTGCTATTGCAATGTCTAAGCTGTAGATTACCTGGGTAAAACTTGCAGAACTGACATAAGTATGGAACTGTGGGATGTGCTGATTGAAATTTAAAGAGACAAAACAAGCTCCCCTTTAAGCACACGGTACTGATGAAAACCCCATGAACTGAGAATACACTTTCTTTTTCTCCAGAGGAACTCATTCATGCACAGAATTTTTGTACTGTAAGACCAGTATGGTTGCCCTCAGCAAGTGGTTCTGATTTAAGTACTGCAGGATGCTTTGGTTGCTAGCAGAATTTTCTTGCCATTGCTGAAACTTTTCATTCACTCTTTTGGGATGAAAAAAAGAGACTTTGGAAAGGCCTTCTTGGACATTTTGTTGCTAATGTGAGGTCTTTTTCAAGGCATTAACTGTATTTGCTTGTGCAGTATCTCAAAGCATCAAAATATAGAGAACATTTATCATAAAAATTAGGCACTCAGGTAATTTTCACACCCAGAGAACATTCTGGGGCATTAGTACATTCAGTCCATGTAAAGGAAGCAGAAGCTGCCAATATCTGAAGGACCATGTCAATATGACACTTAAGTGGTCTCAAGCTCTCTCCTTCAGGTTAACAGAAAAAATGATTCTCTGTCTGTAATCAGAAGCAAGGATGAAAGGATGGTACCATCTTGTGGAATAGTACTGTTTTGTTATATTTTCACTGGTAAAAAACATTTTCCGGTTTGTTTCCACAGGCTATTTTTCTTTCTGATTTCTCCATCCATTGTGAATAACGTCTTCCCATGAAGTTCTGTTCTTTGACTTTCATGGTTGTTTCACTATGTCTATTTTCCTCTTTTTATTTCTTCCTTTCATTTACATAGGGAAAGAACTAAAATCAGAAGCGTCTTTCAATAAAAGCCTTACAATATTTGGAATCAAGCAGATGACTCAGGATGTCCTTGCATCATGGTTTCAATGTAAAATGAAAAGAAGACTTACTCAGCTTGTCTCAATGTCTATACTTTGGCTGACCCTTTTAGATTTTCCAAGAGGAAAAGATGTCCCACTACATTAGTCATAAATTGTCAAGTCTGACAACGTCAAGGAACTATGACATGGCTTTGCTCTGCACTTCAGAAAAACATCCCAAAACTTTTTTACTTTCATTGATGCTGTTTTGTCCTTTCCTTGGAAGTGCTGAAGATCGGCAATGTGTGGTGTGTTTTAAAAAATATCTGGCTTTTTACTCCTTCTTGAGCTTGTATTCATCTTAAGATTCAAGAGAAGTTAACACAAAGAAAAAGTGCTGATCCTAAAGTGAAACAAAGATGGAGTGATCCTGCAAACAGAATAGCTATGTATGAAGTAAATGGTCCTTCGTGGTCCTGTTTAAACTCAAGCTTCTCTGATGTGATTCTACCAAAATTCAGAAAGAGCTAAAAATTGCTGATTTTCTGCACTATAATTCATGTTTCAATTATACTACAACTATCCAGAGCAGACACAAAAATCCCTCTACCAGTATCCCACTTCTCCTCTGTCTCCTCAGAACAGAACATCACAACACTCCATGCTGTTGTTTTGCATCTAACAGAGCCAATAATGAGTATTGTATTATAAACCTTTGCTGTGCTCCAAAACACTAAAGTATTTGTGCACATGGGGTTATTTACCGAATGGATAGAGGATAATATAGTCACATACCATTCCACACAAATTTCAGTTGCACCCTTGGTCCTAAGTGGGATTTTTGAATTAGTACCTGCAGTAGCAGTGACTCTGAGTTTATAGAGATGTAAGTAAGTTGCTAGTACTAACCAGCAGAAAAGATGTCCTTTTCCACAATCTACTGCAGGGGCTTTCAGCATAGGGAAGCTAAGTGTATCTGATCCTGTTGAATTTGATCCTTGTCTTGTTAGCCTTACTGCTCTTTCACATCCTGGTATAGGACACCATTTAATAGCAGGATTATTTTCAACAAAGGCCTGTGGAAATAAAAAAGGAAAATACTTCACTACATAAGATCAGATTTCATCATTGATATAAATCTGTATTCATAATCTTCCTTTAAAGGAACAAAGCCAAAAAGCATAAGGGCAGTCTTGTGGCTGTGATGATAGACTTTTAGAAATAGTTATAAAAGTTAATATCCTTTTTTTTTTCAATAACAACAGTACTCCAGACTTACACTAAGAAGTGTACTTACATTTCAAACAAAACATTCAATCTGTGCAAGTCAATTCCTTTGTGATGTGGCTTACTGTAAAGTTCTACTATATATGTGCTGGCAATACATTCATTAACAGAACTGACTCTTGCAGATGAACAGAATTAAAACCTTATTGATTAAGCAAAAATCCCATAATGTATCCCATCCACAATAAACCTGAAATCAGAACTGGACTAATTCAGGAATTTACTTCCAATCTATTTGGTTATTGTAACAGGTCTTCTTTTGTAAAAATTATACCTAATAAATGAGGAGGAAAAGGAACTTTCACTACTTTGCTTCAAACCTAGGCTGATCACTAGCCACTAAAAAGATATAAAAGATTAATCAAATCTGATAATTTAATTTGCATCTTACTGTGTAAGACTGTTACTGTATATTAAATAGACTTGTCACACAAAGTATTGTACTGTAAATTAAAAAATATTTCTCTACTTTCTTTTGCCCTGCCACCACTGATAATTAGCACATTACTAAAAGACTAGTTCATTACTACACTAGCATAAAAGGAAAGAGGTGAATTAAAAGTTTGCTTTTAAAAACAAGTTGCAATGATGAAAATCAATACATTTAAAAAAAACAAACAGGAAAAGCAAATCTAGCTTTCCCTACTCCTCCTCTTCCTATATATACTAATCATATCAAGCACTGAATGGAAGAAATGTCAGTAATTCACTTGTACTGATAAATTTTTTAAAAGTAAACAGGTGCTGTTTTTGAATGTAAACTGTTTCTTGGTAATAAAAATAATCCAAAAACTCTTAAAAATTTCAAGTTGCAAACACAATCAACCCTGGCTGCTTAAAACCTTCATATCACCATTACAAAAATGAGTTTGATCAAATGATTTTATTAATATTGCATTAGGTAACATATTATGGAAGTATGGCATTTACACTTAAGGAATAATGTTCCTTCTTCCTTTCTCTGTGGTATAGCAAACACTGATATTATGGTATATAAGATAGCCAATAACTCAGTGTATGTATTTGCTTATGAACTTCTACTAGGAAAGTTACAGATATATCACAGCATTTCACATAGAAGTTGTAAGTTATTTTTTATAAAACGAATTACAGTTCAAGAATACAAGAACAGTTTAATAATTTACCTTAATGTCAAATTGAAGGTATCTTTTGTCCATCTCCTTGGAAACCACACTTTCTATGATGTCTACAGGCACAAGCTGGAAACAATCATATGCTGGGCAAAAAATGTTGTGAGCTTCACCTTCCTGAATTTTCAGATTCAAAAATCTGCCAGAATTTTGTCAGTCAGTATTTGTGAATAAAAAGTAAAAGTTAAAAGGCTGCTGAGTACTTTACACTAAGTTCACAGATATTCACAATAATAAATTTTTAAACAAAGAAGTATCCCTTTCTGCTCAAAAGGGCTACAAATTTGATGAATAGTATAATTAAAAGAAAAGAACAGTCATGGTCCAAATGCGAGCGCCATCAGCAACATTTAGCCTTATGTGTTTGTGGTTTCCATCCTTGTCATTTATCAGAGAGCTCTGCAATGTTTATTTAAACTGAGCATTACTTCTACCTTAAATGAGTAATGGAGCATGTAAATATAATTAATCTAGGAAATAATTAATGTGATACGCAATTAATTTCTACAATTGTGCTAATAAAAACAGGTCTGCTCTTGAACATAAATGTCTACATGGTGACCTTTGTAGTCCCTAAGCACCAGAATGCAAGACAGAACGAGCTCAGAAATCTGCTGAAAGCTGGACTTTGTAACAGTTTGCAGAGTTGCTTAGTTTAAAAGCTATAATATATTTATTAATCTGACATCAAGGATGATACTCATCTAACTTTAATCACCTAAAGGACAGACAGCTATTCTAAGGTAGTCACCTGAGATCCTTTAATAGGTAGGTAGAAAGAGTTGCCAACTCATCCCATCTTGGATTCATATCCCAGAATAGGACAACTCAGTCCTGGCTATGCTCTAAGTAACTTAGAAATGACTGGCTCAGGAATATGAATTCCACCCTAGATGTGCCACCACAAACACTTGCTTGACACTGGGCTATGGCTCTGAGTCTGTGGCTCTGTGCTGGACTCTGTACTGCACAGACCGCAGTACAGCAACCAAATTAGAAGCACCATGTCAAGCCAGTGATCTGTCGGTAATTTCTACAGCACTGCATAGCTATTTGCAAGACAAGAGAAGCATGACTACCAATTTTCTTGCTGCTGAAAAGAACTGCCTTTGAAAAGCTCCTATGGAAAAGAAAGTGCTCTTCCTTAAGCTCGGGCAGATGGGTTCATACAAATTGGGCTGATCTGCAGTAGGAATAGCTGTGCTGAATGACACTGTAACAAGACACTACAGTGCTACAGTTCAAGTAGTACAATCTCCTGAATGGGGACACAGATGAATACAAAGGCACTGCATACAGATATAATTATTCTTGGGAAGTATGATTAATATTTATACTAGCATAATTATCCATGTCTGAGTTTTTTACTAGCATGGCTGTTCTGACCTATGAAGTAACAAGAGCATTACACTAATAGAACTTCTAAGTGAAACCTACCCCTCGGTTATTAACCCTCAACATAAGAAAGTATTTTAATTGCTTTTCTGACTGGAAATGGATTTACGATGCCTAAGTTCAGTATGCTAAACCAAGAGATGGAATTAAGCATGTACTTAATTTAGAAAGTGTAAACTTCAATGCTGCCAACAGCACATGCACACTGAACAAATCAAGAGTAGGCTTATCTATTTACACAGAGGCTTGAAACATTTGCTTTAGAGTTTTGCTTAGTCAGGACGAAAACAAACATTACATAAGCCTAAAACAGTCAGTAACAGTTGTTTGAGTGACAACTAAAATATTTCATAGGTTCAAACCAGCAACTCTTTGAAACCCCAAAAATACTTTAACGGTAGCTGTTTACAGTCTTTGTCCTTTCCTCTTCAAAATAGCAAATATGAAAGTTTCTCACATGATAGAAAAGCATGTATACTCACGCCTCCCAGCATGCTCTGCAGAAGTCATGTCCACAAGGCATATCCACTGGGTCTTCAAACACAGAAATATTACACATACAAATGTCGCACTGTAAATGAAAAAAATGCTTCTGATTAAGAAACACCCTAAAGCCTTTCATATTGTTAGCAGAACAAGTTATGTTGGAAAGTCTCGGCGAAAATTCAAAGAAGGGCTCAGCAGGGGAAAAAAAATCTAACTGCAATCAGAAAAAAATAGTTATTTAAGCTATAGAAATAGAAATCGGAAAGATTAGGTATCTCTGTTTCTATACCTTCCTATCCAAATAGCATATTTTGGGCTGCCTTTTGCTGTGTCTTCGAGCGCAAGAAGTCCTTCACCCTGCAGAGTGCTGGGATCTCAGAGTTAGAATTCTGGGTCCGAAAGGGACCTAAATTTTTCATCAGTTTCACAGACACCCAGAAATTACTTTAGAGATGAGGCTACAAGAAATGTTTGGCATCTCACACAATCAGGGCCAAATCAAGGTGGAACAGTTTGGGTATGCAGCAGCAGCAAATATTTTAAGTAATCATCCACATAAATAATATTTTTTAAAAGATTTTGATGTTTTCAATCCAAATAAAAAGTTACACTAATAATATTCCAAAAGAAGACACCACTGCTGAATTTTATAGAAGTATGGTACTAAAGAAAAAATAACATTGAGTATTAAGACCCTTACTTTGAAAACATTTAATGCATAGGGATGAAACCAGTCATTGGTTGTGGTTCTGTGTGAAAATAAATATTGATGTTCTTCAAGGAATACAAATGGATTTTTCTTTTCATTGGAACAAAGATTCCATGAAAATTTACTTTAACTTTCAATACACTTGATATTATACACACATAGGACATTTTCAGAAAGTTAGCCTGTGATATGCCACTCTACAAGCACTTGTATCACAGCCAAAACAAAATCAAACCAAAAGAAGTCAGCCTTTAAAGTGCAAAACTCAGTGAAGGTATTTACTGTTGGTTTAGTCATTTCAGCTTATTGTCTTGCCAAAATTAAATATTTTAAAAGTTGACAATGCACCGAAAATGTTCACTATTAAATTTATAAAAGCTTTAAACTTTGTTTAAAACATAACTTTAAAATAAGGAATTTCATGAAGCCCTGAGTTCAAAATATCAAGCAAGAACATTTACTGGTACAGTTTTAATTATAAGATAGGATGCAAATGCAAAATCTGAAATGGAGCTTTGTAGCTGGTGGTTCTATTTTATCTATTCCTTTTAGTTTTAATGTTCCTGCCAAAATGAGAGGCCTCAAAAAAATATGTATTGTTTCATCAACAACATTCTGAAAACAGTTTTGATAGATTTGATAGTTTAGATAAGATTTTTAAACAAACAGGAAGACTAAATGTATAGATCTGAATTTGGATTTAGACATACTACATATAGCACAGCAATCATTATTCAAACCTGCATTCCTGGCTTATGCACCATCAATGAAAACCAAAATACACAATGTAGAACTGAAGACATATAATCTTTCATTAAAAATTTAATTAGGAAATATTCGCAGACAATATTTAACTTCTAATGTAAATAAATGTACAATAACCATGTTCCTCCTATGTAGCTTCTTTTTAAACATTTTACAATAAAAAGAAATAAAACATTTCTACATAGGAATGCAAAATCTTAATTTTAATGTGAGATCTAGGGATGATCCACTTGCAAGACTGCATATAATACTCTAGAAAAATGCTTAGGTCACGGAGCAAAAGTTTTATAATGCTGCAGCTGCAGATTATTAAAAAGAGAACCCTGTCTTCCAAAAGAGCCACACTGATTTTAATGAAAGGAGCTTTCATATTTCAAATTTGCAATAGCGTTATGAACCACTTCAAGCAGCCCACACATAGTAAAAGTAATTATAAGCTTACAGTACACTAGTGGGCTGACATTTCAAAATGCAGACAAAGAGAATTCTGTTTTCTAAAAAAAAAAATTTTCAAAAGGCAAGATTCACAGAACTGAGTACATTTACGGAAATGGATACAATGAAAGTGAACATCTTGATAAGGATGAGATGAGAAGTTCAAAAGAGCCAAAGGTACTGATGTCACTGTAGCTGGTTAAAATGACAGTTTGTGAGTGACAGCCAAGGTAAGAACAGAATGATTTACATTAGCCAGAGGCTCAACTGTTTTATCATATAGAATGTTTAGGGTGTCAACTTCTCTGTTCACCAATTCTGGCAAGAGAAATACTTTACACCTTTACAAATGCCCTTTCAGAATGGGAGGACGATGCAGCTCTGTCTCCACAAGTGCACTATGTTTAGAGATCAGTCTTTTGCCCTCCTAGTTTCAGATCTAATTATAAACTTACCACAGTTGTCTCCATGTCTCCTGGTGAGGGACTGATTTCATCAGGGGAAGTGACAGAGGAGCGAGTAGTGCGTGGAGTTCGTGGAGAAGGGAGCGTATCCCATGCATTGTATCCACTTGGAGGGGGAGTTGGCATCTGAACCCCTGAACGCTGGCAGCAATTCTCTGGGTTACACATCCATGCTTCAAGTAACTTCTCCCTGTCCCAGTCTTCAGTAAGTACAGATACAGGCAATTATGCAGCTGACAATGTTTAAAATACATACATATCTAAATTCTAAGCTAAACCTTTTCAGAATAAATAAGCATTATAAAGTGTGAGTGAATAGAACTTTGGACTACATTTTAGAGAACATATTCCAACATAATACATAATGCAATGTATTTTTGTAAATAATTGCATCGCAAGCACCTCCTTTCCCTGTTACATCAGTCTTAAAATTATTTTTGTTATTTACTTAAAGCAATTGTAGCAGCTAGGAGATTTGATTGGAAACCAGAACTGTACTGACTTTCACAGACAGATGAAAATATAGCAGCCCTCACACCACAGAATTTTTAATATTTTTCCTTTCTGTGAAAAAAGTAATTGTTCAATATGTATTCACTTTTAAGTACTGTAGTTGTTTTTTTTTTTTAAATGAAGCCATGAAATGAAGGAAGAAGAACTAAGATCCAAACTGGATTACAAAAAGGTTTGTGACCTAATGAGTTTCCAGTCTTCATATCTATATGTATGTAAGTGATGTGTTTCTGGGAAAAAAGAAATAAAAAACCCCACATGATTACAAAGAAAATTGCATATATTCTTCCTACATTTTATTCTATAATTAAGTGTTAAAGAATGTTTTACTTTTATTCATAATTAACATTGCTCATTTATATACAAAAAAAGAACTAGTGAAACAAAATGTGTTATATATTAATATTTTAAAACTAAATCAAATTTTTCTTCACAACTGAAATATTTTCTGTTTTGATTTGTAATATTAATTCTAAAGATATGATAAGAATAGTGGGGTTTTCTATCAAAAATACTTTAAAGTTCTCATTTAAATATAAATCTATCAAATTCCTATATGGATTTGAATCTAAAACCATCAACACTATGCACAGTTCAGGGAAACTTGAATTGGATAAAGAAAGAGAAATTTCCCAATTTTTTCCTATCACTTTAAATAAATATTTTAAAGTTTGGGGTTTTTTTTAAATGTTAGGTACTCCCAAAGGAATGTCAATGTTATTAATCAAGAGATGGCTTATTTTTATTGAATATTTTATAAGGAAAAGATAAATAATATTCCTATACTCTATTAGTGCTGGGACAAAAGATATATGTTCTAAGCACTGAACTTATTAAAAATATTGCCCCTGTCAAATAATGATTGCAGTTATATTAAAATCTGCTCCTTCCTAATCTGAAAAAAAAAATTCTTCAAGCGGAAGATGATTTATTGATCAGGTCCTTACTTGTCTAAGCTAAAACATATAATGGGTTAGTTTAATTTCATTTGTTTAAAGATATGGACCCTGAACATATTTACACTTCAAAAATTATAAACTTTATCAGCATTTTTCAAATTACCCTGAGCTTATAATCCTTCAGACGGGAATTGACTGATGTTAAGATACAGATAAAATATAAAATTTGCTAAAAATTTTCTTAACTTTGTATCTTCAAAATTAGAAAGGGTTAAGACATGCTACTAAATGGATCCATTGTGTTCTCTTTACTAACTTATGAGTTTTAGTAAAACACAAGTTATATTTGTTCAATTGCCTCTCTTTTATCCTGAAATCACCTGCTGTATAATGAACTAGGAGAGAAACAGAGACAACGTTGAAAAAATACTTGCAGAAAAACTGTAAAGTTATTTATTTTCATGACTGCCATAATAACATGTTTTTATCTTGGCTCTAATTCTATGTATTTCTGTCTCTCAATTAAAAAAAAAGAAAAGAAAAATACACTCAATTCTTAAAGACTGTGTCGATAAATTGATATAGTTGTACAATAAGAAAAGCAAAATTTGTTGGATTAAATATTATGTATCTGTGCTCTTTCCAAGAATTTAAAACATGCTTTTCATACATGAAATGTAAATTAAGATTTCACATTATTCATTCACGAATTTCAAGATTTAATGCACAAAACATTACGATTTGACATTTGATGTTTCCCAATGGTCTAAACCTTTGTAAACAGCTCAGTTATTCCTTTTGCTAAGCTGACCCAATACAGCTACAGGCAAATAGTTGACTTTCTCATGACTTGCTAATTGTCTGTGTTTCTTTCTGAGCACTGGCCAATTGCATTAAGTTACCCCTACATCACTAAGGCAACATCAGCAGAATGACCATTCCAACACAGACTGATTTCTTCTCAACTTTAAAGTCCTGCTTGCTAGATGCTGGCAGACATTTCTCCACAGTTTACATCAACCCCACTGATTTTGGACTTATTGCAGACTGAGCTGGGAGTTTGAACAGTATTGTCATAATTTTCCTCTTCAAAATATCTGCACAGGTTATGAAGCCTACTCAGTCAAATATTTATAATTTTTAGCATTCAAATATTGAACATATTATAAATACAATATAAGAAGTAAACAAACATTCAACATTAAAAAATCATATGCAAAGACTATGCCTTAATATCACACTGGCACATGTTCATGTTGACTTAATTCAATGTTAAAAGGAATGCAAATACCAGCTATGGAAAATAACGTAAAAGAGATGCATTTCAGGTACTACAACTCTTCATGAAAGTCTACCAAAAGTTGTGGGTTTAAAATAATGTCTTCCTATTTCACTTTTCCCTCTTCCATTGATTTTCACAAGGAGCCCACAACAATAATAGGGTATGAAAGCTTAATCCAGTAACACGGTGATGAGCATGCAAACCATTAACTGCCTGAGTAGTTCCTTTGGCATAAAGTAACAATGCAGATGCTTCAGTAAGCATAAGTTTTGAATCACTGAATCAAAGCCTAAAGCTTACACTGAGTTTCAGAAATACTTTTGTCTGGAGCAAACACACTGAATTCAGTATATCCCCTTTCTGACAACCCCAGATTAAACTACACAAGAGCATAGACTTATTTCAGTGAAATTAAACTAGTTACAGATACGCACACACAGAAAAGCATACCCTGTGTTAAAAGCAGACCCTGTATAAAAATCCTTCAAAGGACACACACTCATACGATTTAAACCCCACGACAATTTCCAACCATTTATTGCAATGGTCAGATTGCTTTTATTGCAACAAAAAATAAAGAAAAAAAAATTGGATCCAGTTTTATGCACAAATATATAGTGGCAGTAAACCAAAGGTCCGACAAAAATAGGTTTGATGAATTTGATCTTTTTAATATATAAACCCATGAAAGTTTTACTTCTGTGTCTCACCCACATATGACAGCTCTGTTTCTCCACATTGCTCAAGCCAAAATGTCTTGCATTGTAATTCCTAGTTTGAATCATTTTCCTATCAGCTTTCCTGTCTGCCTCACTGCTTTTTAACACACTGCAGCTGTACCTCTTTCTGAAGTACTCTGTGGTCTGTTTCCTGCTATTTGATTAACTGTTACTTCTCTTTTACTTGGAAATAAAAGTCTAACATACAACAGCCATTTTGATTTTGCTGAAAACAGTTTCTTTAGGCTCTAAGGATTTGGATTACCATGTGCCCGAAGTAGAGCTTCTGCAGTAAAGAGTGGGGCTTGGAGCATGTCGGCAGATTCCACAATCAGCATATCCTTTAGCCTTCGCAGGTCTTGAAGTCTTAGCCCTTCATATGGCTTTGAGAAGAAGAAGAAAGACAATTTATGTCTAGTATTTACCAGTTAGACTCTAATGTAGTATTAAAAGGAAAGCATTCAAAGTACTGTTACTGATCACCATCTCAGCTGGGAGATGTGACAAAATTTATTCAGGGTGCACACCAATGACCATGCAAAGCTATATTGGAACACTGTCATTTTGCAATATTTATAATACCAGCGTTGTACATTCCAAAATCTAAAAGCAGTGTCTCTAGAGTTCTCCATTATATCTGGAGGGCACGTTCAAATCTTAAGCTAGCCTAACACTAACTCTCTCTCTCAAAAAACCCTAGATTTTCACAGAATCCAGCTGAATTTTGATTCAGTGATTAAGCCTCAGATATTGTGGAACAGGTATGAGAATGCCTGACTAGCTTTGAACTAAGGATTTAGAGGAGAGCAAGAGAAAGGACAGGTTAGCATACATTGCATATAGATTCTCTGACACTAACTTTATACATTAATTGAGACCTGTTAACTTTGAATTGATCTGGGGGAGAACACATTGAGATATTAGAAAGTGAGAAGTTGTGAACAGAAGCCATTACAGGTCTTTTGAGGCAATAGTCACAGAAACACAGAAGGGCTGAGGTTGGAAAGGACTTGCAGATGATGCCATTTGGTCAAACCTTCCTGCTCAGGTAGGGTCATTTAGAGCCAGCTGCCCAGGACCCTGTCCAGATGGTATTTGAATATCTCCAAGGCTGGGGATTCATTGTACATGATGTCAAAACTCTTTGAGAAGCAATGGCCAATTTTGATAGCCCTACACAGTCAGAGCAGATTCCTTCCTAGTCTGGAGCTCCATCTCCATATTATAACAAAAAAAAAGGCAAATCAGAAAGACAAAAAGGAATAATTTTAGGATTCTGAATTAGCTCCAACCAAGACAGTAGAGATGCATACATATTTTTGCAGACTCCTTTTTAAAACTAAGAAAGGAAGAACATGACAGCAAATAATATATTTGTTAGTGTTGCACAGAGAAAATGGGCAAAAGGTAGAAAGAGAAAAAAAAGCGGGAGGGCATGTACAGAGAATGGATACAGAAAGGGCATTTAAAAAATACTATTCTTACATGCACTGATTTTATTTACTTCTAAAAAGGTTAGTTAACAAAATATTTAAAGCATTTGACATAAAATGATACGTGCTCAGCACTAATTAGGACCTGCCCAAATGGCAAATGTCTTCAGCAATTTGGAGGTGAAAGGACACAGAGCAGCAGTGATAACCACACTTAAGACCATGTATCATTATTTACTATCTATATTTTGATTTTATGTAGAGCATAGTCCAGGAGTCTCCAGTGCTACATTATAAGCACACACACACTTGCGTACATACACAGCCAGAAAGCAAAAGACTGGTCATGTCCTTGGATGTTTACAATCTAAGTAAAAGTCTACTGTGCCCTTTGAGGATAACAAACAGAAGGCAGAAGTGATGGGGAGAATGGATACCCTGGGCTTCTAAACAATTTTCTTCTTTTGAGACATCTACTCTAAAAATATAACTTCCTCCCTATAATCTAGATATCACAATAAACTCCATAAAGTGCACCTAAAACCATAACCGACTCCCACAAGGATGTCTCCTGTAAGCTAATCAGCAAAATAAACAGTTGCTTCTCAATATTAGAAACTTTGTGATCGGCAAGAGCCACAGCTCTGCACTGGGTCTTTGTCCTTTTTTAAAAAGCAAGCAAAGCAGAAGAGAAATGAACTGTGAGTGTCCTGACCTATATCTTGTTTGCCCAAGTTCAGGGAGTTTCTGTGTGTCCTTCCGTTACTGATCATGCATGACTCAGTAAAGGACAATCTGAACATTAATGGCTTGCACTGAAATAAATCTAGGCCACTTGATTCATAGTATGCTGGAATTTGACTGACCTTCTTAATTTCTTACAAAAAATTTAATTTATAAAAACACAGGTGCCAGAATGATTATAATTGTGCGTATGTACAGCAAAAAAATGGAAGCAAAGAGTAAATCATCATGAGTGCATTTGAACTGCATTCTGAAATGCAATTGTAAAACAAGCAGCTTTGTCAGCACAACAGTACTCAATTCTTGAAGACCATATATATCATAAGAAGAAATGTCTTTTCTGTTAAACTTGCAACATATGCACATATTTTAGGACACAGTATTTTATTCTGAAATGCAGATATGCTCAAAATTATATTTAACTGATTGGTTCCAGGTCAAACACTAGCAAGTATCTCCCTTGAGTAACAGACTATTACATTATCTCAGCTGGAACATTCCACACAACCCAGTGGGGATTTTTGGATCTTCAGTTTTTAAGAATCCTAATTTTATCTTTTTAAGTAATGAAGGAAATATATCCTAAGAATGTGTTTGAAACTTCAGACATTTGTTTCATAAAATAATATATGAGCCCACAGAAGAAGCTGAAAGAAAAGAAATTTTAGGCTGAGACTATTAAGTAGCTTAATCTGGAAATTCCAGATCAAAGACTTTATACAATGGGAACCCTTAAGAATGTTAATGTGTACAAGACAGTTTTGTAGAGACTTATGAAGATACGGTCTTTAGTTACAAGGATGCACATCCTTTATGTAACATCACAGAGCTTTGTTTTTAACTACTTCAAACATTGATGACTTGTCTCTGCAAAGCCATATACTATAAAGGATTTTGATTACAGCCTGTGATGCTCAGAGACCTCCTTTAATGCTCATTTTTGGAGGAGTTCTTTATTGATATTTGCTGTGAAAAAAGACACTGTTCAATATTAGCATCATTTAACTATATAATGATTTTGAATATACTATTTGAATGACTACTTTAATGCATCGTTGAGCTTCTCACTACAAATTCCAACACTTTTGTATTCTCAAGAGCTGTTCTTTCAAACTATTTTCTTCTCAAGTTTTTACCACTAACATTTAGGTATCATAAATTACATATTTTTCTTCTCCTGAAAACACTTTTAGTATGTAAGATGACTATTTTAACAGTTCATTTCAAACTATTATTATTTTCTTCTCTTTTGAAGT
The DNA here is from genome assembly GCF_003984885.1 of Neopelma chrysocephalum. Lineage (NCBI taxonomy): Eukaryota > Metazoa > Chordata > Aves > Passeriformes > Pipridae > Neopelma > Neopelma chrysocephalum. The sequence continues at coordinate 1,973,245 of NW_020897726.1, read as the reverse complement.
ACCATTAAAATAGACAGCGGCAAAGTAACTATTTGCTACAGTGATGACTATATAATTAAATGGTGTTAAAACACTTCATGTAAATATCCTACTTTATGGGTGGATGGAGTTCTACAGTTAATGAAGTCATATATTAAAAAAATTATTTATACTCCATTTAACTCATTCAAGTATAATTATATGCACTATATGTATGTAAGTGTCCATATATCTTAACTAACTGTAGTCCCTTTCCTTCACTTAATAAACCATTCTCTATCTGTAGAGATAAAATAATTTTTAATAATTTTAGATAACTCCTTGCTCTTTGTACTTATGGTATTTGCATTACTTGTATATTTATATGACATCAATTCAGGAACTGAAGAAAACCATTCCAATTACTATACACTCAATAAATTATCTGTGACACATTCACTATCAGTGTATTTCTACAGTACTCAGTGGCACATAGGTAAAACGAATGAAGAAGTTACACACTCTGCTATTGCACAATAAATTTCACCGACTCTGACTAAGAGCCAAAACTGTTCTGCATGATCTGCTCTGAGGTACTGTTCATTCCCAGGTGTTTCTTATGTAAAATCATAACATTGCATGATGTGATTGAAAGGAAGAATGTGGTTATCTCCCAGGGATACATAACCAAGACAAATATGCTCCCATGCTACAGTAAACAGAAATTTAAAAGACTGTGCAAATAAAACAACCAAAACTTATAAAGGCAGTTTAAAAACAATCACTTACTGTCATATTATTTAGTCTATCTTCAATTAGATTTAAAAGATAAATATAAACTTAAGATTTTATGTAACAAAGATTTTTTTTTTGAGATTGTCCAACAAATTAAGAGCAAAGAATCAAGAAAAAAAGGATTGTTCTCCTGTAAACACAGCAGGTCTGGAAGGGGAGGTATTGGGTACTATCATTCCAGATACTACCGTGCATATCATAAACACTGGAGTTAAGTCCATTTGCCCGTTTTGCCTGGAAATAAATCCTATTCATGGTTTTCAAATGTATCTTTTCCTGTAACCTTCATTTAAGAGATGAAGTTACTTTGAAAATGCACTTCTTCATATTGAAAGTATTTTAATTATTCATGAATGAATATTCTGTGTCTTGGAAGGATGTTGAAGGACATCAAATGATTACAGGCTAAATACTACGTTTAACAAGCATTTTGTACACTCGGTACCTCAGTGTTTAATAATATATAGAAATGAAATTGAGAGGCAAAAAATACAGGACCATCTCTGAGAGGCAATTTTGGTAAAGCATCTGTGTTTTGGGAAAGGCTTTTGGATCACTTCTCATGCCCCATTAAGATAACAGATGGAGGGATCACCATAGCCAGTGGTAATTGCAGCTTCCACTGTCCATTCCAGACATTTGTGCAGAGACCTGCAGGATGAGCACATGTGGTCATTTGGATTGCAGTTCAGTGCAAGTCTTTCTAAGGCTGGTTTTTTTTCAACTGAAAAGCCCACTCTGAGGGCTAAGACTGAAAAATTACCTTCTCATGGCTGCATGCTCTTGGTATCTCTCTTATGCCAGCACTTGTGCTGTTACAGCTAAACAAGAAATTAGGGAAATTATCCCACTGAAAAGTCACAAGGAAAGAGGAGAAAAACCAGAAGGGAGCACACAAAGGCAGAATTGCTCTACGTAAATCCCCAAGATAATCAAGTAGTGTACTGAATTCCAGGCTGACATTTTTTGGGATTTGGGAAAGCTGCCCTGGTATGTGAGATGGACAACTGTACATTCCCTTGTAACTATCAAGTCTTTAAGCTGGTTTTGCTCAGCATCCACTTTAAACAGTCACGAGACAGTATTTTCTCTTGCTGAAATGCCTATTCAAGTGGTTCTTGATTTGCCCCACCCATATTTGTAAGTTCCCTGTTCTCTTAGCTGTGCCGGTGTATATGCCAGAAAAGCCATGGTATAAAGATAAAAATTAGTCAGCCTAAATAAAACAATTACATATTACCATTCTTTAAAACTTTTTTTTCTTTTAAGCCTAAACATTGCTATGATCCAGCTGACAACGTAACCATCCAAACAGTTCTATTTGTATAACCAAAGGAGTGGTAAACTGCAATTGTGGCAGGAAACCGCTGCAGTCTTTTAGTGTTTCTGCCAAGAGAGAAAATATAATTTCCAACTATCTTCTTACAACAATATGGAAATATTCAGAGAAATTAAAATGAGTTAATTACATTTGCTATTTCAATGTAAATTCAAGTATATTAAACCTCATCTCAAAATGTCTCATCTCATAATAAACAATCTAATTAAGCTTGTTTATATTTGAATTTATCCAAGAAAATTAGTAAAGAAATTAATTGAACAGTACAAAAACTTTCTTACTTTCAAGTAAAAGTGACAATTAGTGGCATTTTTCATGGGAACAGTTGATGTGATCTAAGCCTATTCATATCTAAATCTAAATGAATTTTCTTTTAAGTATCATTAGGTCCTAGGTGCACTAAGCTAGTAAAAGGCCAGGTCATGCTCTTTTTGAGGGAAACAGCCATAGAGAAATCTACTGTCCTTTAATTTAAACAGAATTACTTTGTAATATTTACTGAATGATATTATCTATGTATACTTATTTAGAATTTTAGATAATTAAAATCTGATCATGGGTGGGGAGGGAACTTTTACTCAGAATCTTTCTGGTCAAATTATCCTTATTGAATCATAGTCATGTGTAAGGCATAACAGCATTCAAGTAAATTTGTGTCAGTGAATTGTCTCTCGATAACTGACTTGGAAACAACACCACCTGTTATTACCTGTTTTTCATACCAGTTCTGGTATGCAGTAGCTTCAGGCATCATGTTATAAAACAAGAAAGTAAAGGCACTGTTTTGAAGTCCTGCACTACTCAGCTGATTTTTGGTAACATTCAACTAGTCTCAGCCTGGGAAGATCCACCAGAACAGTTTCCCTTCTCTATCTCACAGATTTTCTCCTTTTCAGAATTTCTCCTGCCCTCATTTTTGAGACAAAAAGTTATCTTAAGAAATAAAAAATATAAAAAATGTGTGGTTAAGGGAAACTGTTTACCAGCTTACTGGCCTCACTGTATCTTCTTCAGCCTTACAGTCTGCAACCCTCTGAAGACAGTCCACATAATTAAGTATATGAATAAAATTTCTGATTAATTTTGACAATGTATTTGTTATGTTCTCTGAGCTTAACTTGAAAGTTATAAAGAGCTGTGCTAAAATCAAATTGTTTACAAACACAAAGTACAGACAGTGCCTACTGAAATACTTTGCAGACTTTTGTCACAATGTAAATGCTACAAATATAAATGTGTAAAATACTTCAGATTTAGAGTATCCTCTGACCTCTTTTTTGTCTAAAGCGGCATACTCAGCTTCAATGCTTTCAGCTTCAGGATCACGTGAAAATACCATTCGAGATTCCAGGTTAAGAGCCAGCTCTTTGTGGTGCTGTTTCTCTGCACAGTCACATGGGGTATCTTTATTTTCATTTTCTGCAAACAAATCTCCACCATGTTTTACTAGAAGCTGAAAAGTAAAATGGCAAAGTAAACAGTTATTAATTAGCAACCCTAATAATAGCCTAAAGAAAAGGCAAGCCAGTTAAGAAGAGAACAAAAAATATGAAGAAGAAAAACAGAGAGACAAATATAATAATAATGGTCTTTGGAAAAGAAAGATTCTCAATAGTTATTAAATAAATTACTGCTTGATTTCATGCATGATTAGACCTATATCCACCATAATTCCACAGAACCACAAAATCTCAAAAGTATATTACAAGGCAATGCTGTACAATGTCTCTGTGAGGTTTTAAAGACTAAAATACTGTTTTACTGATATGGTCAGTGCTCCATACAAAATGAGGGGCCTGAGGCCGCCAAGCACCTGGCAAGATGGAGCTAGAAACACTTTTAAATATTCTTTCTACATGGGTATAACTCCACCATTTGTCCCAGCGGTGGTACATTGGTAGTGACAGAAAATGGGAGATTCCTTGGGTAGGAAGGATGATAGGGTACCAATTCACAGGGAGAACAAAATACTGCTGGTAGTACCTTGGTTTTGAGGTGACAAAAGTGAAACGAAATAGTGCTGATGGCAATAATTCTAATATGGTCTAGTATTGTGCCATTTCACCAAACTTGTCTCTCGACAGTAACCCCTCCAAAATGCAGTCTCTAGCTAATAAACACTAATTGTTCTGCTCTCATTAACTTGCCAGCCTTGTCTCTTGCTATAAACTGATCTGACAACATATGCACAGATTTTAAAGGCCAAAGTGGACCATTTTGGCTATTTGTTATTATCTATTATTTGTTTATTATTATTACTTATACTGTGATAGAGTGGAATGTATCTGCATAAAATCAAATGTATTCAGCATGAAAGTTACTTTTTTCTATTCAGTAGTTAGGGGTAAGCACATTAACTTTGCTAAACTATCATTAGCAATGGGTTCCACACAGCTGTTCTGCTCAGAGGAGAAGTCGAACACATGTGAATGGAGCAGTATCAAGACTGCACATTTGACCATCAACTCCAAACAAATCAACTAGTAGTTGGTTCATCTGCAAGGATCTATATTTGGGTTTTCCTTTTCTTATTTGGGTGTGGTGGGGTTAGGGGAAGATACAGGACTGAGGTTTTCCTGCAAAGTTACAGGAAAGGAGGGAGATGATGAAAGAGGAATGCTGCTCTGAAGTGAGAGTAACCACCACAAAAACCAGGTGAAAGACGGTCCTGGGGTTCTGTACTGGAGAGATGAAGGACAACTTGAGGATTAGGCAATTCAGTTTTTTATCTAATTTTGTTTTGTTAAGAATTCTAACCCTCAAATACTTCCAGGAACAAAGAGATAATTCTTAAATTCCTTCACCAATCTGTTTCAGGCTTGGAGAAGGCATGTAATGTAATGTTCCTGTTCATAAACCTGTTACTGTTAAAGGAGTTAGAAGGTCTACAGACTACAGACTGCAGGACTTAAGATGTCTCAGATATTTATCTTAGGATCCAAGATCCTCTACCACATGGTGCACAAAATGAAGTTTGAACTTAGGGGTGTATACCATGTTCCTAATGTAGAAACCATAACTAGTTAGATAACATAACTGTGTCCAAACTCTGGCAAATAGCAATCCAATCAGCAAACTTATTATGTGAGAACCATAGAAAGTTCACAGTATTGGAAAGGTGGTGCTATTTACCTTTTTTAAATAAAAACAATCAAACAAACTCATAAATAAATAAATAAATAAACTCTATCAACAAACAATTTTGGACTTTAACAAGTAAAAAGCTTTGGTGACCACCTGACCAAAACTGTAACAATGAAGGTGACATGCTGACCAAGAATAGAAATGCTGCAAGGACAGAAACCACAAAAATAAAGGGAACTTCAGTTACTGCATCTCCCAAGTATATTGAGAAAATATATAAGCTAATAAACAATGCTTAAATTAAAATTTCAGACTACATAGGTGACTGAATCATAGCAAAAACAATAAGTGAACACGAGAGGAGAAGCAACTCCTGACTTTGTCCATAGTAGTTCACAAGACCTAATTCAAAATGTTACCACCAAAGAACCACTCATTAACAATTACCAAAATATACTTAGAATCATCACTCTTGCAGAAGCAGTAAAAAGACAAATAATCCACTGCCTACTTTAAAAAAAGTGGTACTAAATAAAAGTGGAAAAAATTCTAGAAACATCAGAAGAATCTTTGAAGATAGTGTAACAGGACAGAATCGTACAGATAATAAGAAGCTGAAGATGTCTCCAGACGAAGAATATGTGAAGAACATAGCCTGGGAAAGGTAAATGTAAAATCACAATAAAGAAAGATCTGACTGTTTGTTGAGTAGTATACCAAGTGCATAACAACTCAGAATAAATAATTTAAAAACATCACACAGTAAATCTGTCAACGTGTTTGTAAAGTTGCTTGCTGGACAAAGTGCAAAAGCAATCTCAAATAACATAAAGTAGAAAAGTGGTATGAAATGTTGGAGTCCAGGTTCTCTCTGGATATACAACATACACTTTATGAAGGACACAAAAGTAAGTCTTTCAAACTGAAGTCTCAGCACAAGAGGTTCCAGAAAAATCAATAAACCAAACAGTAATACAGATAGCCAGCATCAGATGGTACTTATATTCATGAGTCCTAATAAAACTCAAATATGAAACTTCTTAACTGTTTATTATAATATGCAACATATTGCCTAAATCTGTCACAGTACAAGATTAGAAGGTAGGAAAAGTAGCCCCAATACTAAAAACACCTCCAGAGAAAGTCAGGAAAATATAGGGAGAGCATAATTTTTTACTGCAGAGACCAGTAAGTCCAAGAGGTTCTGGGACCTGAGTGTTTAAGGTATGAAGTAGTTATCCAGAAAAACATGTGGATAAAGAGGTGATGTAAATTTTGCTGATGATACCAAGTTAATGAGTGTAGTCTCAATAAAGATGAAGTTATACACAGAAGAAAAAGAATGTAAATTTTACATATAAATGCTGAACTCTGAGTCAATTGTTGCCATTCAAAAATCAAATCTTGATGTTAAAATAGACGGACTTATGAAGATGTTAGCTGTTTTTGAAAATGTTAGATGTCTGTTCTTCTGTTCTTTAAATAAATTTCCAGCACAATTAAATACTAGTTCTCATTACTTGATATAGTTTAAAAATAAATCTGATGTTAGACCTTCAAAAGTCATTCCCAATTACTCACTACTATCCACTACTTTCATAAACATTAATTTTTAATTTGTGAAAAGGTAATTATCTTTAAGTATGTTAGCACAGACATATGGCATCCTCTAAAAAAGTTGGGCACTGTAAATTAAAGACATGAAACCTGTTCTTGAAACATAGAGAGCATTTCCCAGTCTCAGTACAGAGCAAAATAAAAAGAGCTCTGATTTTCTCTAAGGCAGTTTTCACATCTTTTTACACATACAGGTATGCCTATGTCTACTTTAAAGCTTTTTCTCCACTGTTACAGTCTTGTAATTAATTTCAACTTTTATAAGCCTACAGGAGTCTTCTTAATCTTGAGGACTTTATGTTATGAAGTTCATATACATTTCATATGAAATGTATACATTTCATATACATATATCACATTTCTTTAATTGTTTTCTACAGTGTATGTTTTGGGCTGTTAATCTCTGCAATTTTTCCAATTAATGAAAAATAGAACTAAAAAGTTAATTCAATATACTACATGAGATTCCCCCCAAAGCAGCTTTGTGAAACACTGCATGTTGTTTACTAATAACCAGATATATAAACTTATATGTGAACTTTTACCTCGACACAGGTTTTCATCCCTGAGGCAGCAGCATAGTGCAAAGGTGTATTTTTTTTGTTATCAACAGCATCAATGGCTGCTCGTTCATATTGTCCTTCATCCAGCTTTGCTCCCTTCCACTTCAGGATCATTTGCAGACAATCTGCTCTTCTGCAGTCATCTTCTGAGGGTCGTGCCAGGCGAGGATGAAGAGCTCCTTCTGAGATCATGATCTGAGGTCCCATACACAGTAAGTGCATAGATGTCTCATTGTGCACATTCCGTTTATTTGGGTTACCATCTCTAACAAAAAGGAAAGTCCTGCAAGGGGGGGAAAGAATAAAAGAAAAATAATTAGCACACAATGCCATTCATTTTCTTGAAGTGGGAAGAGTCTATTATGACAGCTCTCTTTTTCTTGCAAAGATTCTGATTAGCCATGTTAGTGATAAATGTTCTTTAACAGATAATTACTACTGGACAGCACTCCTCCATTTCTCTTAGGAGTCGAGAGCAAAGATCAAGATGAATTATTGAAATATCACTAAGTATCATATGTAATTTGTCAGTGTGTGAGATAAATTTTAATTGGCAAAGTTTATTCTACAATTCTGTGTTGCATTGTGATAAATGTTAATAAGTCACAAGATTGATGAAGAAGATAATTTATTTCTTCTGCTCTGTGTCCTGAATAGTAGTACATTTGGTAGTTTGCAAATAGATGAAGAAACAATTTCTTAAAAATTCATTCTCCTTTCCTGTACCTTTAGTCAGATGTCAATGCAGCACTTACTACTTCTTAAAATAATTTAAATACTTTTCCTGCCAGCTCTGCATGCATTGAGGAAAGACTACTTTCTCACTCTACAATACGTGGAAGTGCAACATAATGCAAATCCTCCCCTATGCAGATGACATAGGCTGGCAAGAATTTAAGTCTCCTCTTGAATGCTTTAGAGGCAAAGTGGACAATAAACTATACCAGCAAAAAGGATCTGCTTAGGAATGAAAGGGAAACAGACTGATTCTTAGAATCACAGTTCTGAATCCTAACAGCTCCTGAGAAAAAGCAGCTCCCTGCTGCTTCTTGCCAGCAAGGATTTTTAGAAGTTACAATCCAGATCTGAAACGAAAGAACTGAAACAAATCATACAAGCCCTGTGAACCCAAACTTGCTTTAGCCTTTTCATGTACACTAAAATAATATTTTTTTCTTAAGGGAGAGTGAATATTAGGAAATGGCAGAGAGGAAAGACCACCTCTTTGAAGCACTGGGGTCAGAGAGACAGCGAAGGTGAAAGAATTCCATGCGAGGGGAGAAAGGACAGTTAGTTCCCAGAGAGGTAATATCAGGGTAAATCAGAAGCATGGCACATACGTTCAAGAAGTCACTGCAGAAATGCTTGCACTGTTCCCATAACCCCCCCCCCCCATAAAACCTGCAGAAGTCACTGTATGTCTCCTTTCCAGGCTGTTCCCTGACTCCAAACAGTTTACAAATATGAAAGAAAACAGTTATTCTGGAATCCTCATTAAATCGGCACAGGGAACCAGCTTCTACCCTCCCTGACCTCATCCCTAAGACTGATTAGAAACAGTTCCAAACACTTTCAGGCAGCTCAGCCACCTGAAAGCAGGTGCTGCCTAAATACAAAATCAGACAATATTGCTCTTGGTGAACAGTGGTGAGCAGAAGAACTTGGTAACCAAACTGACAAAAGAAAATGTTATTTACCTCAGTTATTGCCTTATGCTATGGTTACAAGTCTAAATGCCACCTCCTCTTTCCGTTGTCCCTGAACGCATCCCACCGGGTACCACATGGTACACCTTTCTCTCAGAGTTTGTCAATGTTTTGTTCAGGACAAAGAATAATCCTAGAACTATTTTATTAATAAAGGAAGAGGCTGTACAGGGTGGATGTGGAATTTCCCTTTTGGAAATTATTGAAAACAGTCTGGACAAGTATTTCAGTAGGAAAAATTAGGCACAGATGGTCTGGTCCTGCGATGGAAGGATGTCTTGATGGTAGCTGTTTCTCAGTCAGAATTCTGTCCTTTCTTCCTCCTGAAAATCTCTGAGCAGTTTGAATTCATAAGGAAGCTTATTGTCAAAACACTGTTTTCTTTTAAATAAGTAGCAACAAAGTATTCAGAGGAAAATATAAAAACAAAACAGTCTCCTCTACGTTGCCCTATTTTGGCAGCAAAAATGTTCCTTAGAGAAATCTCTCTTTCATTCCATGATAGCTGACATGATAGATGCATTTGTTAGGAAATATGAATATGCCAAACTTGAGATTAAAGACCTTGTCAAAAAAGTTACAGCATATTTTGTTTGCTTGGGGGTTTTTTGTTTGTTTTCAGAGGAAAGGGATTTAGCAACACAGGCAAAATGCTTCAGAGTCAATTACATGAAATGGTAAGATAACCAGTATCAAACACTATCTAAAATCAATTTGCTGGTTTGAATTAGCTTTTCACAGTATGAAACTAGAGACAGAAAGAAAGGAGGGGAAGGAAGGTGGGAAAGACAGAGACAGAAGGAGGGAAATGGGTGGGAGGGAGGGAGAAAAGAATGGAGGGAGGGAGGGAGAAAAAGATAACTCAGTGGAGGACAAGGAGATGTATTCTATAGAGGCACTTGGATATGATCATCTCTTCAGTGCAAGGTGAAGTCAAGCCAATGCTGAAAAGCCCAGGTGAACCCATGACTTAAAGTTCAGAGAAGATGACTAGTATCCAAAAAAGGGTAAATTTTACATCCACAAATTCATTATTCAACAGGAATCCATTTTTAACAGTGGTATTTGGTGCATAAGACTTCCACAGATCAGTTCTGTAGACTCCTGCAATTTGGCTCACAACTTCAGAGGTATAAGAAGCTAAATTTTCCCTGGAAATGTACTGATAGAGTGAAAATATGCATTGCCTATGGGAAATATCACTTAACTGCAAGGCAGCCAGACTTTACTCTAGTTGCAGCTTCCAGATTTTGCTTCAAGCTGTAGCTCTTTGCAGAATCCAAACTTGAGGTGACAAAAGCATGAAAAAAGTGTTGAAGAAGTGACAAAAAGGAAAGGGCTGTAACATTCACACCTACCACTATCTGTATTTGCAGAAAAGCAGCAAGAGACTCAAGATCACAAGGCTGTGAACTTGAATAAGAAACAACTGGGACATGCCCTCAGTTGGGAAACTAACATCAACACAACTAGTTCTTCAGGTTTTAATAAAATTTTTAATGGTTGGGGGCATGAAAAACACCACGTTTACAGTCTCTTTGTCTCTCTAAACAAATGCCATATACATCACAGCTATATATAGACATACATCATTGGAACTAGATGATCTTTAAGGTTCCTTCCAACCCAAACCATTCTGTGATTCAATGCTATATATATATATGCATATAAAACCATACGAAAATGTACCTATGTGTGGAAAAATAAAACCAAAATAAAAACTAGTGTAAAATGAGATTATAAGGTAGTTCTGACAGCTGGAGACTAAGCATGTCTGAATGATCAAAAACAGTGAAATGTAACGATTTTTGAATGCAAAGCACTTATGTATACTATACAAACTACACAGAAAATTACACTGTTGCTTTAAGCAAGACAAGTAAGGTACTAGAAAAAGGTGAGCTGCAGCAATAATGCAAAATAATCTGCACAGGGTTCCCTTTCACAACATCCCCTCTGCTCCTTGGGCTGGAGCCCTTTAAGTACAGCTTGCTAAAGAAAGTTACACTGCAAACTCCAGTGAAGGTATAAACCTAAAGCTCATAGCCTTAAGAGAAGTATGAGTATTAAGAAAAGTTTTTTAAGAGCATTAAGAGAAGTATAGGTAAACCAGGAGTTATAACAACAAACAGAAGAGCCAAGTCCTGTTACTCAATAATTTAAAACTCATATGCAATGAATTAATTCATACATTTATTGAATATTCAGCTTCCAACACAGTAGGCCAATATTAATGCATTAAACTTTGAATAATCATGATTATTTCACTAACTCAAAGTACTTTTCTCCCAAATGTAGTATAACAAAACAACCACAGTACTAGCAAGCACTTGAAGAATCATCTTTTTAGTCATTACTGGTTTAAATCATTTTCTGAAGAGTATATTATTTACCTGATGTTGAAAGTCACATCGAGTAAACATAATTATTAATATTTTTATTTGTTATATAGTGCTAGAAAATTATTTATTAGTACTTAGAGTTTCTTCTCTGTTTCACTGAGATTCTTAAGCATTTCTTACAGCCTAGGAATCTCCTGCATGCAGTAAAAACCTGGACAGGAGAGAATGACTATTCCTACTGTAAAACAAATAATCTATTGACATCATTAACCATTTATGAAAGAAAAAACACATACTATTATCTTGACTTTTTGTAAGCCTTAATTCAGTTGGCCCCTTGCCCAAGAACTGTTATTAACACTACCAGAATTCCCACAAACACTGGGAATATCCTGCTGCAGTAAGGTGCGAGGTTATACCAGTGATAATTTGGACTAAGAGCAAAGGAAGCATCCAGGAGGCTGTCAATGATACTGTCACCACTGCTGATGGAAGTCTGTGAAGAGTTAATTCTTCCTTCTGAAATTTGAAATCTTCACAGACATTCCAAGGGCCCTTATGTCGAGTAATCCACTCCAGCCTCCAATTCTGTATTTTTCTTAAATAGAAATGCCTCCATTAGTTCCCATTCATATGACTCCTACCAAGTATGGTACACCTGCCCAAATAGGTAAAATAATTTCCTAGTACTCAGTTTCTGCAGATTTTCAGAGAAAACCACCAATCTGAGAAGCAAGTCCAAACTATGGCACATATGAATCACATCTTTTACTCAGAGAAATCTCAGGTTTAAATGGAAATCTTTTGACTCTCTCAACATGTGCTCTTCTGGGGCTATTTCACTTATGGACTTGATGTAACGTTCCATTCAAAATTATTACCTAGAATGCAAGCACTGTCTTCACTCTCTCCTATGGTGGCTCTAAAAAGCCTTACCATCTTTCACTGTATTGCTATAATTTTACCTATGGTTTCTCCAAATAGCTCATTTCCAAAAGACTATTAAAGTGATTAAAAGTAGGTCAGCATCTGCATCTGAGTTCCATTTCTGGACTGTTTCATGTTAACGTAGTAGCCCATCAGCTAAAATACACCCAAGAAAGGTCTTATACAAATATGCATCAATAAAGAACTTTGTATTCTCTTCACTAAAGAGATGCAAACAGGTTGAAAAGTTTCTCTGGTTTAGTGGTTTTGTGTCAGCAAATATGATTAAGTATGACCTTCTGTACAGAGATAGCAATCTTTGGCATTGTACAACACAAAAAAGCAAGAGGCACAATGTGCAGGAGTGGCAAGGAGATACAATTGAATTGTGGAGCACAGATCCAGAGATAGTGTACACCAAAAGTAAGGAACACAAAACTTGGCTAATCCTTACATTTGTTTTACTGTGGGTTAAAAAAAAAAAATTATGCTTTATATATAGTTCCTATGTGTGTTAGGAGGAACAGCAGCATTAAACACAGAATTAAACAATTCCTGATGCAAAAATGTATCAATAACATCTGTAAGTTACTTGCAACCAGAAATCTATTGATTTATTTATGAGCTACTTGAGTTTGGCCTTTCCCCGGACAGTCAGAATACCGTTTCCAGGATCCCATGCCACTTCTGGATTTTATTTCAGTATTCTGAGCAAGATTTCAAAAGAAATAGAGCTGAGTGCCAAATTAGAAGTGGCTTCCACTGGAGCTGGCTGCTTACCAGCAGCTTTTGTGACAGTCCTCTATAAAGTAAAATCCATGTGATTTACATCTCTGTCTCTAGTCCTTTCTTACATTTCTTTACAGCTAGAACCAATTCTCGAACACAGGTGTCAGCCTTCCAGCCTTCTCTCCAAATACCATTTTTTCCTGAAAAGACCATCCATGCTGAATTCTCTTCTCACATAACTGTGAGACTTATTTTTAAACTGGTCTCAAAACAATGTCAGATGAAATAATAAACACAAAACTACTAATGAGTGCATTCATCTTCACCTTTTAAACACACAGATTTCTATTTCTGAGTGGGACCACTATCTAGGTATCAGCTTGTAAATCACTTGGCAGTGTATGACATCTAGTGTTGATATTATTTATACAGCAATAATTATGAAATTACACAGCAAATACTAACAAGCTTTGCATCACTTCTATTTCTTAAAAGCTATGAATGTTACAGAAATTGTCTCATCTTCCTCTATCTCTCCCATCAGAAAAATTGTTTCAATTTGTATGTTGCTTGATCTTTAATGACACTAATATTTATTTTCCTTAAATGTCTCAACGACATAACTTTATTATGTTAAATTGAAAAAAATTTGCAAATTTAAATAATCAAATCATCCACAGTCTGAATTTTGACCAAAAGGAAAACTGGGTCAATATACAATGTCACTGAATATTCTGCTTGGATTTTGCATTTAGGTATAAAAGTTAATGAGTTATTTCTGATGAATTTACTTCTGTTTATCAGAAACTGCAAGTCTCTCAGTCATTATTCCAGTAACTACTGAGCCAACAGATCTCTCTGGTAAGGAAGCCATGTGTGACTCTAACCCTAGGGTGAAGTTAAGCCATTTGACACAATGATTCAGCATTTACCAATTGACTCGATAGTCACAAACTCTACCTGGCAACAAAATCAGTTTAAATAAAGATTTGGTCATCTCAGCTGCGAAGGACCAAAGCTGTACTCCAGTATAACCCAAATAAAATTTACTTTGCCCATGGTAAAATGTTCACAAAGGCTCTACTAAGGAGAACAGACAACACAGAATAAGCAATCTTTAATAGTGTACTGCACTAATCTATCGCATCTCACCACCACTAACAAAGCAATTTTATTCTGCAGTGTCTGATTTCCACAAGGAAAGAAAAATAATAAGAACAATTTCCTAACAGTGCAGAAACACCTTGTAGCAAGAAGAGGCAATAACTCAACATACTCAACAGCAGCAGCTGTAACTGGAGAGCAAGGCTGTGTGTGTTGTGAGCAACAAATTCCATAGGTATCACATATCTTCAACCTACTAAGGTTAAAATAACCAGAAATCAGATAGAAAAAAGGCCAGTTTTAAGAGCTGAAAACATAGCAGCTGACTGGCTGAGCTTTGCTTGTTGGTCAGACTACTATTAGGATAAAGTCTATCCACTGTTTTGTATTTTGTGAGGAAGTCATGAGGAGCACCAGGGAAGATACCTTGGGAAGCTGCACGCACCTAGTCAGTGAGAACAGCTTTTAAGTGAGATTTTGAGCTTTTGGGAAAAAAATCCAAGGAAGTCAGTCAAGTAAGGGTCTGAGTTTTTCAACCTGCCTTACTGTACTTTAGAAGACAGTGCTCAAATGGGTGGCAGCCTTTGAGAAATCTAGCAAATGCTACTGCTGCTACTCCCCGTCTGTAGCTGCTCCTCCAAGTGTCCCCTCTGTTTTCTGTCTTTGGCAGTTTTCTCCAGTGGGGATTCAGTCACAGTAAGAACTTGCTCAGTTTTAAAGGCTTCTTAATTTTATTGTCTCTCACTATATCACAAGTAGTATCTCCCACAAGTAGCATTCATGTCTCATATTGTAAAACTGCCAAGGAGTTCAATTTACAGCTTTGCAGGTGCTTACTATTTGATTTTACACATTTTGTATAATGTAGGATGAGATTCATCTTTGCAGCTCTGGCAACCTATAGTGCAGACAACTGTGGCTGATCCAGTTCTCTTAAATTCCCTTTAAAATCAATAGGAAGAAACAGACACTTCTGGCACTCAAGTAATTTAAAATATTTTATGGTCAACCTCACAATACGTGAATTCTGCTGTTGCCTTCACTAATCGTTCTGACTAGATTATTACCTAGGCCCACACTGACTATAAAGGGGACCTAGCATGAATATTTCCAATGCACACATACATACTTTTATGAATAAAATGATGAATAAATATGATCTTAAATAAAAATATATTTTAAATATTTATCTGTGTAATTGTTGATAATTAAAAAGAAGCTTGCTTTTTGTTGTTCAAAGCGAATAATCTAGACAATGACATTCTAATAAACTATTCAGATAAAATACTATAATGCATCATAAATTTTAAGTTATTAAAACAGGACAGAATTATTTTGTCATGTGGGAGAAAGGGAATATAGTTAGGTAGCTATCTTTTATAGTAAATTCAGAAGTCAAAACTTTTAAAAACTACTTTTAGGAAAGAAGTTTAGTCAACTATTATGCCTTCATAATCTTTTTTCCCAAATGAGCTTTAAAATTGCCTGGAGAACACCAAGAAAATTTAGTCATTCAAAAGTTACCAAAAAAAACCACTCAAAGACTCCTACAGATTTTCTGAACAACCTACTGAAAACATCCATACATTTCATAAAAATTTCCTTACCCCAGAATCCTGTTGTTTTGGTTAATAGCTCCATATTTTTCCCATTTGCCCTTATTAGACAAGGAGCTTCTAATAACCTTACTATTTTTCTTTTGCTCACATTTATATCAGAAGTACAGTTATGGAAAGTAATTTAAAAGGGAACACCAGACTTACTGGCAAAGCATTGAATAGATGTTCAGAAATTTGATAAAGAAAGAATATGATTTACTGCACCTTTCTGAAGATTTAGCACGAATGATTTAGGTCAATTTGGATCTCAAAGTTTAAATATTCACAGAACTTCTGTCAGACAAAACAGTGAAGTAGCCTCTTTTTGATTTCCATCTCCAGAAAAAACAATATCTGAAATTTAGAGCAGCTTCAGCCTTATCAGAAAATAAGCAACCACGGCACCTCTCTAAAGCCAGATGATCTGTAAAGAAGTTAACAGGGTTTTCTCCAGTACTTCTCCTTAACATATATTTTTGCAGCACAAAAATCTTCTAATATCCTCTGAACTTCAAAGAAATCTTGTTCTGAAAAATAGTCTACACACATGCCCCTCCAATTCATCCAAAACTAGTTTTCAACTCGACTGCAAAAGGAATAAAAGCCAACAAAATCTGGCATGGGAAGAGACAGTCCCAAATGTGCTGTGACAAATGCAACATTCCCTCTGATGTCAACAAGTTTTCTGGCAAATTCACCCTATATAACATATTGGTAATCTCAATACACTTTTATTCATTGCATTACAATTGCTTAGATCAGTCATTACTGAAACCTCTTAAACAGCCAGAAAACGACTGTAGCTGAAATTCTAAGAGATGCATATTTATTTAAGTTTTTATAAAATATATAAATATATAAAATTTCAGCCTAGAAGAAACCACCACTATTTTGATGTTCTGTCACTCTACTGAAGTGAAAAATACTTCCCAAATTACAGCAATGAAACAAGAAATACTCCCTATAAACAAACCCTGGGTCCATTTACCAGTGTTTCTCTCTGGCTAGCTTAGCTATGCCTTCATTGCCAGAGTTCCTTTACTCCTATAACTAAATGGTAATGGCAGACACCAAGAACATTAAAAGAAGGGGTGGGGTGGGTTTTTTTCTTAGTTTCAGCATTTGCCTCAATTTCCAGGATCTCTGTAACTGGAAACACTTGCTTTTCTTGTTTTAGAAAAAAATCAGTTTCACAAAACTGTCCTGTCTCCCCACAGCCCTGTGTTTCTATCACCTCCTCCCCCCTCCTCTTCAGTCCAAGACCAGCAGCAACTGCTACAATCATTCACTTTTGGCTTGAATACTCTCAAAGTGCTCAGATGTAGCAGTATGAAATACACAGTGAGGAAAATCTGTCACTGATCCAAAAAGCTTCCCAGCAAAGCTGCAACACCGAAAGTCACACCACATATATTGTGAAATGACAGTTTATCTAAGTAGGTTTTTTTCCTTTCAACGTCAAGTAGGTCCTCGTGATTTCCAGTCACTCCATCTCAGCCACCCGCTGGAAAAGTCTGTTCTCTTGTTGTATCTCAGGAGTGGTTCACCAACAGTCAAACCCTAGTGAATAACTTTCCACAGTGATAGTAATTCTTTCTAACTGAGCAGTCAGATGGTCTAAAATGTACCTTAGGCAAAAAAAAGCCTGAGGGCACTGGAAGTACTTGATCATCTAAAGACTGCATTTTCTAGAGAAAACATGTTTCCTGTTTGTGCTTTCTCTGTAATATCTTTACATAGATTTAGGGAATGAAATTTGAACTATCCTCTTGAATATGAATCTTCTGCCAAGACCTTAATTCATAAGGAAGCATGATAGATGTTTGCAGTGGAATAAGACCAATTTTTATGCTGTACAAAGCTCTCAAAATCCATCTTTGACTGCTACATATCTTTTATTATTATCATCAGCCCCTCCTAGCCCTTGCTCTGTTATCCCAAGCGTGTCCCTCCCCAGACTACCTTGATCCCTGTAGTAGATTAACCTCCATTGGCTGCCAGGTGCCCACCCAGCCACTCTTTCACTCCCCCTCCTCAACAGGACATGGGGAGAAAATACAACAAAAAAGCTTGTGGGCTGGGATAAGAGCAAGGATATGGTTCACCAACTATTGTCACGGGCAAAACAGACTCAACTTGGGGAAATTAATTTAATTTATTGCCAATTAATAGAAGAGTTGGATAGTGAGAAATAAAAACAAAACTGAAAGCCCTTTTCCACTGGGCTCAACTGCACTCCTGGCTCTTTTACCTCCTTCCCCACCAAGCAATGGTGGATGGGGAATGATGGTTCGTGATGTTTCATCTCTGCTGTTCCTGCTGCTGCTCCAGAGTGGGGGTCCCACCCACAGGATACAGCTCTTTCAGAACTGCTCCAATGGGGGTCCTTCCCACAGGCTGCAGTTTTTCATGAACTGCTCCCGTGTGGGTTCTTTCCACAGGATACAGTCCTTTCAGAAACACACTGCTTCAGTGTGGGTCCCCCACAGGCTCCTGCCAGAAATCCTGCTTCTGTGTGGGCTCCCCTCCACAGGCTGTGCAGCTCCTGCCTGGAGCCTGCTTCAGCATGGGCTCTCCATGGGCTGCAGGCTCCTTCAGGGCACATCCACCTGCTCTGGTACAGGCTCTTCCGGGGACTGCAGGTGGATCTCTGCTCCACCATGGACCTCCATGGGCTGCAGGGGGACATCCTGCCTCACCTGGTCTGCATCACAGGCTGCAGTCTCTGCTCCAGTGCATCCAGCACCTCCTCCCCCTCCTTCTCTGGTCTGGTGTCTGTAGGGCTGTCTCTCTCACATTTTTTTTTCACTCCTCTCTCACAGCTGCTGCGGAGTATTTTTCATCCTTTCTTAAATATGTAATCACAGAGATGCCACCACCATCACTGACAGTCTCAGCTCTGGTCAGTGGTGGGGCTGGTTTGGAGCTGGCTGGAGCCATCTGTGTCCGGCATGGGGCAGCTCCTGATCTCTTCTCACAGAAGTCACCCTTGCAGCTCCCTGCTATCAAAACCTTGCCACATAAACCCAGTACAATGCCCTTTTGTCAACTCCTCCTGACAGGTGTCACAGCCAGGAGATGGGGTGGAGGGTTATCCTGTGACAGCCTTGGAGCAGGGGGCTCCTCTCTCTGATGAGCTTACCAAGACAACCAGAGATAAGTGCTTTGAAAATTTTTGTTTGCGCTCATTAGCTGAGGCCAGCGATTTTTGGTTTTTAAACATTAAATGCTCTGTTAAAACAAACTGATATGTCAGGTAAGCATTATTTAGGGCTGCAGACCAAACAAAAGTTATACATTAATGGAATGTCTAACTGTTTCCCGGTTTTTATTTCAACATTCCTAGTGTACTTAAGTTTTCTATGATACTCAAGACAAATGATCGAGAAATAATCCTAGCATTTTTTAACACATTCTTGCTAAGTCTTGTGAAAAGAAATTAACTGCAAATATTCATATTTTTACATCTTGATCCAGTTTCTGGGATGTAAATGCTGGATGAAAGGCATAGCAACCAGATGACTCAGACGCTGCATAACAACTGTGCAGCTTGAAATCATTGAGAAAGTTCTGTTGGCTTAAGTTTCTGCCAGTATTCTTCATGCTGGATTACACCAAGTTTGTCCAGGTCAGGAGTTTTGCTTCATGACCCTTTTACCGCTTCTCCAGTTTCTTGTTTCGTCCCTTCTGAGGTCACTACACCAGGATGTCCCCAGCTCCATTTCACTGCAAACTTGGTATCTGTGCTTTCACCGCGTCTTTGGACAGTCACCACCCGCCACACATGTGGGAACAGGGAGTTTGTCCCTTTGCCTCAGCATTGCCAGATAGGTTATTTCTAAACACCACAGAATATCTCTCTCAATGTATTTTATTACGCAAAAGGTGTATTAATAACTGTATCACACTACTCTATTTTAACATAATCTCACACAGTGAACTGTAAATACATCAGTTCGTATCCACCTACAATAATACAAATTTCAGCCTTTAAAGAAAAATTGAATTATATGGTATGCATACAAATAACAGCTAGAGCTTGTAGTTAGTGTAGCTACAGATTCTCCAATATTTAAAATGTTTAATGAAGAGATAAATATAAAATGTTATACTATTACAGACATCTCATAATTGTAAATTTCTCTGAAAATGCAAACAGATTAAAATTAGCAGAAATCAAGGTAAGTAAGAGTTCTAAAGTATGAAAACCTGTTAGGTGAATCTAAAACACTGAGGAAAAATGTATGGTGGGAGGCCAGATAGCAAGTAAAGTTACAGCATATGAGGTATGAAACTAACATTATGAATACCACAGGCCCATCAGTAGATATAAACACAGAGATGAAAAGAATATTATCAATAACACAGTTCAGTATTTATTTCTGTTCTGTTTCCCAATAAAAGGAAGACAATATTTATGAAATTCTTTCTAACTTAGTGCCTACTGAAGAAGAGGTTTAGCAGTGTTTGCTTGGTACTAGCTTTACAAAACAGTAGATGAGAATAGCTTGTGTCTGCAATGTCTGGACATGGGTAAGATGCTAATCTTTAACTGATCTTAGAGCACTAACAAAAATACAGAAGAATGGCAGTAGCTAACATTAGGGATTGCTGTCCATGTTGACTATGGCAATAATGAACTTACTCATTATAAAGATATTAATGTTCACTGTTATTGTCCAACACGAAAAGTAAAAGCTGCCTGAATAACACAAGAATAAATATATATTGTGATAGCTAGAAGTAGTCACAATCAGTATGGTATCCATCTGGTTTTGCAAACAGATTATTTTAAGACAGGAAAACACAACAAGAATGGTGGAACAGTCATTATTTTCAAAGAACTGTGATATATGAATTTTCAGGAAGCAAGCTAAAACTGCCTAACGTTACAAGAAAGGAACAGATACTAAAAATAAAACTGAAGACTGTTATACCAATCTGTGATTATAGATTGATTTGCATGTTTTCTATTACTACTCGAACATGTTACAAACTCTGTGTGTGCAAGACACACATACATATGCACACATATGTGTACATCTATGCACACACACACGTCAGGTGTTTATAACCTACCTGACACTCTTGCATTTGTTAGGTCAGTTATTCACACCCAAACAAAACTTCAAACCCTACTTACCCCAGTATACGGTTCATTCCATGCCTCGCAGCATAATGGAGTGGAGTATTGTGCTGGTACGTTTCTCCATAAGAAGTATTTGGGTCAAGAGTTTCTTTTAGTTGAGGGTTGCTCTCATAGATTTGGCAGGCCAAGTTTTCATCTCCATTTATAAGAGCTTTCCGGAATTTGGTGGTTGTATTTCCCATGTTGCTATCCTAGCTAACAAGGGCACTTCTTCCTTTCCCCTTCATCCACTTGTTGTACGGTTCTGTAACATGCTTCACAGCCTAAAAGAGACAAACAATATTTCAGTTATTCTGTTAAACACTCTTTCCTAGATGAATTCATCCAGAGCTACAGCACTGTAAATTGGCAGGTGAAAAAGAAGAACATAGGGCCTGTAAGCTCTCCTCATGAATTGCTGAAATCCTTCTACGCCAATACACACAAATTCCCAATTCTTCAGAGATTATTTCCCTGACAAATTGTGCCATCTCCCTCTCTGTGTAAATATCTTCACTACCTATACTCTTTGAACACATGAAAAAGAAATAAATGGCCAATATCCATCTGTATTAGAAGACTGCCATGAACAATGAATTTCCATGAATGAGAAATTAATAAAAAATTAGAAATTACTTCAGAAACAGAGTAGATCTAAAGCAAAATTCTTAAACAAGGAGGTAAAATTCTTCAAAAGCATGTAATAAAGGAGACATCAGTTTAACATTTAATTAAAGAAAATAATGTAAAAATGTGCTTGAAGCACCTGTGCTTGTGTAGGTGGGTGTAAACAGCACCCTTCTGTGCCAGCAAGACAAATGCATGTGAACACAGGAATTACCATGGCCCCATCTTAACAGTTCTCCTTAGCAGATTCTTTAACATCTACC
>NW_020897726.1:1892432-1951455 GCF_003984885.1 Neopelma chrysocephalum | reverse complement strand
ACAAACCAACTGCACCTTACAAATACTTCAAAGCACTTTCCAGCTGCTACACTCCCCAGCCTCTCACCTTTACCTGGAGGCAATCAGCAGATTGAGCTGCATAAAGACAGGGCGGACAGAGCATCTCCGCTCATGAGACAGGACAGCAGAAGCTTATCCAGTTGTGCAGCTGGAAAGAGCACATGTTGGTTTATGTCAGGGGGACAGACAGGGGTGTTAGCACCAGGCTGCAGCTGGTAGCACAGTGAACCTTCTAGGAGCTCTCTTTTGTGCATGAGTCATCCCATCCAGACTGCTCCCTGCCAGACCTTTCACTGCACAAAGCACACGCTGGGATACAAATATGCCAGGCACAGCAGGTTAGGGGACTGAGACTTACTACGTTGTATATGCACATATAATTAGACAGGGCAGAAGCTGCCCAGTACCTTATATTCAACTTGTTGGGAATATCTCAAAGCATCTATTTCCACATTGGCTTTTCAACACAGTTAACTGCTGCCCCACCAGCCTTATAGACAGAAGAAACAGAGGAATCCAAGGGCTATAGAGCTGCAGAAAATCAAAGGGAATCAGGCTATGGATTCATGTGAAAAGGAATTGGGGAAACCTGGGGAAGACCTGCAATGAAATATTTTTGTTTCCTTGGAGCTGACCTCCGACAGCTATCCTGATGAACTTATGTATCAAGATGCATCCCAGGCGTACTATGGCTTTGCTCAGATCCCATTCAGCAAGAGATCCCACCAGCAGGAGTCTTGCACTGATTCCTCTCTGTAGTTTCTCCGAAAGATCACCTCATGAAGGGGAGGAAAAAGACCACTTTCATCCTAATCTCACCAGTGCAGTCTGGTCTGTTCAAACAGGAGAGATGTGGCCTTGGTGGCCTCCATTTTCATTCCTTTTTCCTATAAAATTTTCATTCCTTTTTCCTATAAAATTTTGGTAAGGCAACCCTTATTTTGAGCTTTTGTGAGGTAACAATGACACTGCCGAATCAGCTGACTCCACATGCTAAACATCTTGCCCATGCTCTCCTCTGTGACCAGAGTTACCTAGAGAAGGAACAATAAAGTAGGTACTCATCTAAAAGCAAACGGACATGCTTCGTATGTTTAGTTATATACACAAACCAAAGCCTAGATTCTTTACACTAAGGATTCTGCATAATTTTGTATCTTTCTGTCATCTCTATGTTTTAAAATATAAACATGCAGATACTATGCAGATCTAATACTTATATTCTTCAAGAAAGGCACTGCATGAGAGCACCACAGACGTCAGTGCTGTAGATTAATGTGTTTTCAGATGCAAAACCAGCTTCATTACTCCAAATACTGGATAGTTTCAGGCTTTAGTCTACAAAACCAAGAAAAAAATCTACACTCTTCTTAATCAACCAGCAGTTCATATTACCTTTAACAGCTAGGATCTCAAAAATAACTTGAAAGAATGATTTTCAGTAAAGTTTGTAAAAAAGTTTAATAGTTTAATATACAGTATTGTATTATCTGTCAATCCGTATCTACCATCTCTCAAGACTAGAAACTAAATCAGATGAGAGCAAGTGCCTGAAAGATCTCAGAATCTTCATGGAAATCAATAATAATGATCCAACTAGTGCCCATAACACCAAGAAAAGCACAAAAGCTTCTTCCATCATTTGAAATTAGAAGGTAACATCACCAATTGCCATGTATTTATTTCTGGAAATTAGCACATGTATAGCTTGCATCAGCTGCAGAACACGCTGCCTCTTGCCCAAAACTGGAGTATTAAACAAACGTAAGCAGGGATGAGAGAGAGCATTGGGAGTATAAGGAGATAAGATGGTGCCTCCAAGCAATCTGAGAGAAATTGGGGACAGGGTGGTACCAGTGAGATGTTGAAGATGAGATCTGAATGGGTTTAGGCAGGGAGAAATGAGGGTCTGTGTGGGGTGAACTAAAAAGCTCAAGTTATTGCTGTGCAGAAAAGGCAAAATTGTACATTTCAATTATTCTTCTATACATCTGTTCCAATCTGCTTAGATGCAGAGGAGAACCAGGTTCTAAAATATTCCCATAAGCGAGATTAAGGCACAAATGAGTCCAGATGCTGGATCCCAAAACGATAGTTCAACTTTATTTTGTAACACAAAGGAGCAAAGAGAAAGAAGGAAGATATAAAAGTAGGAAAAGCTAAGGGTAACTGTTAAAAGCACAGGGTAGGAGTTACCAGGACCATGAAGTGCTGCTGGCTTGGAAGCTGGTAGATCTCTGCAGGGCTTCTTCCCTGGTCGCCTTGTATCCTCCGAGGAAGGAGCCAAAGCGGCAGGGTAACAGTATGGCAGCCGCTCCCGCAGCTGTCCTCAAACAGCCCCCCCACAGTCCCCGGGCATGGCCCTAAATACTCTCGCGGTGGTAGCCCCCCCGACGCCCACTGGCCAGTTCACCAGTATCCAAGAAAAGGTCGCCTGGTACCAAGATGGGTCCTGAGTGTCCATTGGCTGGTTCCCAGTCTCCAAACAAGATCTGCCTGGCATACCTTATTTGGGAGAGTAACTCCTTCCCGCATTTTTTGATTGTAACAACTTTTTATCTTTTTTTGCTAGTCTGCCTGCCTTTGCTGGCTTGTTAGGTGCCTCCTGGAGCTTTGGCAAGTAGCTCGGCTCCTGCTGCAGCCTAGCTGTGGCATCAAGGCTTTTAAACTCCATGCTCGAGATAAAGGCGAAGCAGACTCCATCTTGTAATCAGCCCACTACAACACAGAATCAACTTTGTTTCATTTTGATGGAGTATGGATATATTAGATCATACCATCTTTAACAACTAATAATATAAAAGTTGTAGGCACATTGCTTGAACTGTTATGTACATTATCATAACATCTGGGAATTTCAGGAATATGCAGACTGTACTGTGTAAGTCACTGAACAAAGCAGTGATATCTGCTTTCATTAAAAAAGTTTACAGCCTATGAGCCCAATAAAGGGCTATATATGACACAGACATGATATAGTGAGGTAAATGAAATAAAAATACTAAAAAACTTGTTTCTGTAACAGGACCAGACTCCAAATGAAATGAATCTCAAGTCAAAGAAAAGGGAGAATTTTAAGGATTATGAGACAAAGCTATGATGTGGCTTTGAACAAACACAAGCACACTCCACACAAAACCTAGAATCAACACAGAGGTAATGAAAATTTAGCAAATGACTAATGTAAATATAACCATCACATTATCAAAATAAAATGAAAGATGATAGAATGGGGATAGTTAATGAAAGTCCTTCAGGTGATGGCAAACAGCTTATATTTGATGTGATAGCAAGAAACCCATCTCTGGAAGAATGCAAGGAGAGAAGTGACAGGGTCAAAACTAACCCAGAAAGCAATTCCATACTTAAACCACATGATACAATAAACTATACTAATGCCTGTCACCTTCACACAGTATCCACAAGGTCTTTCCTCTTGTAACACTACAACAGGCATTAGCCTTTCATGCTTTGGAAATTTGGTGGGCCACACTGTAGTATTTTTTCTATTCTGAATTGCAATTAAACATGCCAGCAGAAACACAGAAAGACAGGGGAGAAGCTGTCTCTGTACTCTGGCTCTAACAGTTGGCTCCCAGCGTGTTTGGAAGTCCAGAAGAAACAAAGATGTAACAGCTGCTGCCTCTCTCAAGCTGCTGTGGCTCATGAGTGTCCTGTAATATATTCAAGATCTGCCCATTTGCAGTCTTCAGTTAATCTTTGAGCAAACAGACCCACTGCATCCGCCACCAAAGAAGCCTCTAGTTCAAGTGAAGGAGAAAAAGGACAAAGTGTCAGCTGATGGAACAAAATTCTGGATCTGAAAACAGCTAAAAGGGGCCCAGTCTTGTCATCTCTTTGTGTAGCTATTTTTTCCATGAAGAGCTTCCAATCCATTACATGTTCTCAGAGGACAGTAAAGCTAACAACACCAATGCTGGAACCAGGCATTCAGAGAAGGGAAACTTGGTTCACTCTTTCAGCCTCCCATTTCACATTTTTGGAGGTGAAGGGCATGTAACTCATGTATTTCTTCCTGAAGGGGGAGAAACAGGTGGCAGGGAAGTGGTCTGGAAGCTTTCAGCCAGTCAGTCTCAGGGACCTGGAGAGTTCCTGGGGGCTGAACACAGGTGTTGCTAAAGCAGTTTCAGCAGCTCCCAGGCTTGCAGGGGTAGCGTGCCATGTCAGTGTCACTGGTCTTGCTTTGTTGTTTGTGTAAACACAGGATTAAAAATCCTTAGGCTATTTTTTAATGTGGTGTATCACAAAACACTACAGTGGAACAAAAATGACCACACAAACGTGACAATTTTCAAGTATTTTATCTAAATAAAATGAGACTTGAATAGAATTTCATAGGACAAAGAGAAGACCATTTGTTTGGTTGGCAGACCTATTCACCAAATCTTCAAGCTCTGTGCTAGCAGAAAGGCTACATCATAGCCTTTAGCGTAACCTCATAATATTTATCATGACCACAAATATAATTACATTTTACACCAAAGATTACAGGAAAAACTAAATGCAAGTTTGCAAAATATACCCCAAGTTATTTCAGAATTCCAAACATCAACCATCCAATTCAAAATGAGAGAATGTATTTACTACTCTATTGCCAAATAGAAGTTCCAGCCTAACAAAAACCAAATTATGAGTTATGGTTTCATAACTCACCTTAAAGTCTAAGGAAAGATTCTTATAAACTCCATCAGGGCTATCACATTCCTCTGCTTTGGCAATGAAAAGTAATTTATATGGGCTTATTAGCACTGCTAAAAGCAACACTTTGATATCACAGCTTTATAAAAATTTAACAAAGAGACAGCCACTCTCATAGGAGCTTGAAGACTGAGCACGAGATGAAAAGAGTGGATAAAGAAAGACATGGGTAGAGCAAGGTAACAATGAGATTCTGAGAGCAGTTGCACCAGCTGCTCAATTACTATTGATTTTTCCATGGGCATCATCATAGAAGTGAGTTTGAAGAAGGACAAGTGCAATGACTTAATAGCATTTTAGAAGGAGTTTCTCCTTTGAAATGCTGCCACGGTGCTTGCTAGAAATTTGTAATGAATGATAAAATATTTGTACAAGGGGGATCAGATAAGTACTTTTGAAACACCATACTTCTAACATGCAATTAGGAACCATATATTGAACACACAAGTCCTTCATGAGATAGTACACCTTTCTCAATTTAAATTTAAATTGCTTTAATACTGAAGCAGAATTTCTCACTGAATGTAGGACTAGCACGTGTTCATACAGCAGCTGTTCTAAATCCTGGGGAATGAAAAAAGGAAAGGAGACAGACTGTATGACATCACACTGCTTAGAAAATCTATCAAAATCAGTAAAAAAATACTCAGATATAACCAAGAGAAGAAAATGCTATATATGTCTTGCATCAAAAAAGTACTATCTATATAATGAGCAAAGATCAGGATTGCGTCTAATAAACATTTGCAACCATTTTTTTACATGTAGCACTGTGTAATTCCACAGTTTAACCCTAAAAAGTTTGTACACAATTTGCAGCTTAACCTTAAAAACTACTTCTTAGGTAGTTTGTCATGTAAACTATAAAAACATTGTAGTGGAACTGCTAAATGAGCCAAGCTCAAAGGACTTTACATAGCTCCTCATACTTTAATCTTAATATTATTAAATTAAAATATACTATTGACTAAAGTTAATGAACATTACATGGCTTCTAAATGTTTCAAAAGACAAGTGATAACGAATTGCTTACAGAAAAAGAATAAAGAAAGGAGATATTAAAACCACTTGTTTTTCAAAAGCACCTGGCTTTTGTAAAAGGATGAAATACTGTAATGCATTCCTAAAAGCATCTTCTGCTTCAGGCACAGTTAGCTCAAAAGGTAGCTATTTTATTTGCTTTGGATACTGCAGTTGAACAGCTCATTTTTAAAAGCTGAGTTTCTAAAATATTTACTGCAGAGTCTAAATTATAAATCATAATTTATTGCAGAAGGGAACCATGAACAACTTCATGGTTTAGGAGAAAGCCTAATCACTTGGTATGCTTAGGATGAGTCTCATGTTGGGATGTTGGTAATTTTAATCCTCACTACTGAATAACACAAATGAAGCAAGTCAAAAGTTATGTTCAAGAACTCTCAGAATACCAGGTTGTTTCCCAGAAACAGCAGAAAAAGCCCTGTTAGTGCTTCTCTTCCTCATTTACTCCTTCCCCTCTACATAAAATAAAAAAAAATGCTCACTTTAGCAGGAGGACAAAATTAAGAATTAGGCATTCAAATGTGCATGCCTGCTTTATGTATGGGTGGCACAGATGCCTACAATTAAGATGCAGCAGAAAAGGTTAGGCTAAATCTAATTTTTACATGTTTACAGTAAAGATTTAAGATTTGCCAAATTTTAATTAATGGGCAAAACCAGTTCTCTCCGGATAGTTGTATCTGGAAGAACTTTTCTGAAAAGTAACAAATACACTTGCAAAGCTTGAGAATTGCTTATGAGAAAGTGGTGGTGGAGGGTTTTGTTTGGTTTTGCTGTCTGTTTTTTTTTGTGACACACTGAAATATTCTAAGGTTTGTGCCAAAAGTTCTGAAGTCATCAACAGGAAATAATGAAAGTGTCTCTGCCACTTTAAACATTTGTGAATGAGGCTCAAAATTATCAGACTCTGTTACATTTTACAAGTCAAAGTACAGAACAAAAAAATAATTGCTATGCCAACATCTCACCCTTCATACAATGATCATCAATATAACATTCTCTGTGCTTTAAATACCAAGGTTGAAAAGTGGCAGTAATGTTGAGAGTTGACTTGAATAAAACATAGTGTGGGGTAGTGAGAGAATTAATTATTTCCTCATTTATATGCTTGTGGGATAGATAGTCTAGCAACTTACGTTACAATCTTTTTATGCTGACATATGTACCCACAAATTGAAGGCTTAAAGTTATTGCTCAATTTAGTAATTTGAGACTTTGGCTTACTGACTCAGGCATAAAGACTTTCATCCAGCTAGAGTATTTTCTTTCAGACACACTTCTTTCACAATTCCAGTTTGTGGAGAAAAAAAGGATTTTAAGAATGGCTTTGGTTTTCTTTGCACTGATACACTTACGGGAATGCAACTGGGGCAGTTGCAGCATAGACTAGAAAGAGTTTAAGAAAAATTCTGCATAGATGGGCCTAAAGTAGTTGCTACATTAATTTTAATTGTGTTGTTTACAGTACTTGCATTCATCATCTAAATGAAATGTGGTAAATCCACTGTGGGGTAGGTACCTACACATAGCAGGAGAGATGAGATACTGTGCAGCCAAATCAAAGGTACACTGTGATAGCTGGACAAAGATTGCATCCCTGCAGATAGTGAGGGGGAAAAAATCGAGCAGCACAAGTTAAAAAGAGCACCTGTTGGGGTGTATTTTTTTTTTTTTAATCTTTAGGGAGCAGCCATTTAGTAAGATGCAACAAAAGAGTAATCGTTCTCTAATTATGTCCTGGAATATCCCTTAGTCTCAACTGTAATTGCAGATAATTTCAAATTCATTCCTGGGCCCAAGGTCTTTAGAAAATACCCTTAAAGTTCTGTCAAGTCCAGATAACACTTTGGAGCTGTTCCCAATACAACCATCTGTCAGGGCCTTAATAATCTGATTTCATTTTCTATAGCTTAGTCAGTAATATAAGAGAGTCACAGAATATCTTGAGTTGGAAGGGACCCACAAGGATCATCAAAGTCCAATTCCCAGCCCCGCACAGAAGAACCCTGCAGAGGACAACCCCGAGAACGTGCCTGAGAGTATTGTCCAAACGCTTCTTGAACTCTGTCAGGCCGTGAACACTTGGTGCTATGAACACTTCCCTGGGGAGACCTGTTGTGGTGCCCAACCACTCTCCAGTATGGTATTTTGACAGCTTAATAGTATTTTAAGGCTTCAGTCATAAAATACAGCAGAACTTTCTCAGTGCTAGCTCTTCAATCTACAGGTTAAGTGGATTACTCAGATCTAAAATATAAAATATCTGTACCTAGTCTACTGACACTACCACCCCTAAGACCTCCTCTATCTAGATCAGAAGGTTAAGAAGCACAGAAAGAAATGTTTGACATTTTATTAGATTGAGTCAAGCTAGAGACTGACATGCTTGATAGTTCCGGCATTTTAATCCCAAACACACTGTTTGGTTTATCATAAAAAGCTCACTATAGACTGTTCCACTGATTAAAGTAATGGTACACTTTTGATACAGTGCATAAAACACTGTCAGTTTAATAAAGATCTATAAAAGTGACTTCTGTATCATGGGCCAGTGCTGATAGCACCACATTTTCATCAAGCAGAAATGAACAAGTGTCACCCAGCACCTATATAAAGTACCAGCAGCTGATGACGCATCAGGACACTTGGCATCAGTGATAAGCTAAAGAATATGAAAAAAGAGACTGGTAATGTTCTTTACCAGTGCAACGCCTCTCATGTTGGCAGCACCTGAACACACTTCAGGTAGTGTAGTGCTTCTCCAGTTTCTCCTTACCCTCGTACACACATCATGCCCAGTGTGTCGGCTGGGATGGGAGCCTCTCTTTGCTTGACTGTGAGATAAGCGACAACCCAGCTCAGCTCAGTTAAAGACAAGAGTGTGTCCCCTCCAAAATCAGATTCAATAGACCAAAAAACCACAGTGAAGCCACCACCAAGGCAACGGTTCAGAGAGTAACAGACAGATGGGACACACAGACCGACACTGTATGGAGCAGAAAATCTTAAAGAAATTCACATGTTCCTATCACATTGATCTGCTTACAAAAAGGGAGGGTAAAGACAACCAGTACTGGTACAGAGCACAGCTAGAACATGAAAGGAGGAATGAAGACAGCAACATAAAGAGCTGCAGAAAACCCTATGGGGAACTTCATTGAACAATCTAAACAGGTTGCAATGTGCCTTGACCCTGGCCTTGACTGAGTCCAGAATGTATTTTTCAAGTATATTTGCTCAGCTTAGCACAATTTTAAAAGCCATGTTAAGTTTCAGGCAAGTAAGTTTGAAACTGCACTACAGCCTAAAGACAACCCCTCTGGAGAGCCTGTGGTAGAATCTGGCCAGTCAAAAGCTTTTATGTCAACTTCACTTTCAGTGGTGTTAAACTGACAAAACTGAAAACAAAACTTATTGTCTGCCGAGGCATATCCACAGAAAGCAAAAATAAAGAGGATGGCAACACAGGGCTGCTCGTGAGCACACTCCTCCACAGCAAAATCTGAAAATCCTTTATGTATTTAGAAACCTTATCATCTTCCTGAAGCAGACGGAAGTCTCTTCATTTGAGGAAGCTTTTTCATGTGAAAGAATATCAGTTGGTAGGGTCATGCTCTTGCTGGATCTTGTAAATATGCAATAGGGCTACAAGTAAGATCTTAAAATGAAAGGATAGGTAGTACACAAGGTCAGACACCTGCAATCAGACTGTACAGAGTAAGCATCATCCCACCACTTTCTAAAAGCACACAGCTGCATTTGGAAATAATGAATATCTGAAGTCAGTGCCTTTCAACATAAAACTAATGGTTTCATAATTGACAATGTATTTTAAATAAATAGGTGAGAAAACAAAATCTAGATTTTTCAATGTCCAGTCTCCCAAAATATCATGCTGTATTTCAGATTGTCAGAGGAAAGCAACAATCCCAGTATCCCACCACTGACTCCTGGCTAACAACTACACTATTTGAGAGGACAGTGCTCTATCTGTAGACCACTGATACAAGTTGCATGTTCTGAATAAACTAAGCAACGCTTACTGTAATTTCTCTATTATTATCCAAATCACCGAAAGCACTGAAAAGAATATCACACAACATTTCAAGGAATATGCAATTTTTTCAGAATTCTCTAGTTTCACTTAAGCAAGCTACACTTTTAAGAGTGATATGACTAAATCTCTACTTTGTGCATTGTATTTATTTCATAAATATCTATAGGATGAAACTTTGTAAAATATACTCTGCTTACATTAAAGGAGTATCCTTTTCCATGCTTTCAAGTGAGAGGTGAAGAAAGCACATTCAGCTGTCAGAGACAGATGATGAACATTGTTCACAGACGTACTGGACTGGAAACAAACACGCACATACTTTTATTGTTTCCTGGAAGCATTCTTATGAGCTCGTTTTGTTCTGCGTAAAGCTAAAAGACAATGTGACCCCGCTGATCTTTCAAAGAGATCTTGATTTTTTTCAGATGAATGAACAAATCAATTTCCTTTTAACAAAGAGGTAATTTAACTAGTCAGCACTCCTTCAAAGCAACACATTCAATTTAAGGTCTAAACACAGAATCCAGATCATTGTGTGTCTAAAATGAGATGGATTCCCACAGCAAAATATGTTTTCTACATGATATTTCACAAGCATTTTATGATATTTCTGAGAGATAACTTCAGGAATTATTTAACTCTTTTTAGTGCAAGAGGTATGCAACCTCCTTGTCATGGTGCCGAATTCCCAGAATCTCAGGAGTCATCATTGCTAAGTAAGAATGAGCCATTCAGCTAACCGCTCTGACAAGGACCATCGCTTGCACCTTAAGTACAGCAGAAAATTACCAGAACTGCAACTGCTGTACTTCTGATAAAATGTTTAATATATCCCTTGGCAAAATTCTAACTTTGGCAGGGAAATGGCAAAAGATATATTGGATCTAATCTAACATAATTTAAACAAACATATAACTTGAAGAACTATTTTAAACTTTTGCCAGAACACCTCTGTCAAAATATTTGGCTGGTTTTCCCACTGCACACAAACAGTTTAATCATCTACATAAAGGCTGGATAACAAAATTTAATTATAGTATGTCACATACAGTTTGTATTTATGAAGAATATTCTTGACACTAGTGTAATTACAATGAAACACAACCTTGTTGCATGACAATGATTTTTGGCTTCAAGATAAATATCAAGCCAAAGAAAACAGAGAGAGAGAACAAAGCTATTAAAAAAATCCAAAGCAACCTGAGCTTGAATCACAGAAAGGTTTGGGTTGGAAGGAACCTTTAAAGATTACAATGTCCAACCCTTCTATCATAGGCAGGAACATCTTTTAGTAGACTAGGCTGCCCAAAGTCCTGTCCAACTTGACCTTGAACACTTCCAATGGTGGGGTATCCACAACTTCTTTGGAGAATCTGTTCCAGGGTCTCACCACCCTCATCATAAAATATTTCTTCCTTATGTCCAATCCACACTGACTTTCTTTCCATTTAAACCCAACATCTCTTGCCTTGTCAAAACTGGCCTTGGTAAAAGCCTCTCTCTTTCTGACAAAATCCCCTTTAAATATTGAAATGCTGCAACAAGGTCTCCCCGGAGCCTTCTCTGCTCTAGGCTGAACAACTTCAGCTCTCTTGGCCTTTCCTCATAGGAGAGGTGCTCTAGCCCTTTGACCATTTTTGTGGCCCTCCTCTGGACTCACTCTAACAGGTCTGTGTCTTTCTTGTGCTGGAGACCCCAGAGCTGGACACAGCGTTCCAAGTGTCACGTCACAAAAGTAGAGTTAGGGTAGAGGAGAATCACCTCCCTCGACCTGCTGGCCATGCAGTTCTATTAGTTCTTCTGTAAGTTCTCCTATTAACATAATCAACATACCTAGTGACTGATGCAGACACTAATACAATACAAATGACTGCTGTTCTTTGTGGAATACTATTACTGGCCTTTCCTATGTAAGGCAAGAAATGGTATAAGGAGAAATTCAAATTACCAGAGTCCCTTATTTTGCAAAACCTGACCTGTTTGGCATCAAAATTGCATGAAACTGAACATTATACAGGTTTAATACTAGAAAGGTTTTCAAGAACCAGTCTGAAAAAAAATTCTGTTTTACTCAAGTAATAAAATCTTTATGATTTTAATTGACAAGTTCGTCAACTATTTATGTGAAACTTCAACCAGAAATAACTGTACAGACAGTGGGATCATAAGAGAGCTAATGTTGCCTGATGGTTAGTGGAGCTGTCCCACTGTGATCACATCCAGGGGTCACGCTGAAGCCAGACAGAGAAGACAGTAACAGCAGTTATGCCATTTCTCCTATGCTCTCACTACTCCTGCTGGCAACCAGATAAGGTGGTGGAAAAAGAGCAGCAAGCCTGGCTGGATTGCCAGGAGCAAGAAAAATGCAGAAAACAAGCGGAAACTGTCTGCAGTAGGTAGTGGGTGGAAAGTGAAAAAGAAAGGAAAAAGGTCACTTCAAAACTTTCATCATCCATGGGCCATTGTCACGCAAGCCAAATTAGGCAAAACTAGTAGGTGTTTATTTTAACTAAAGGGCATATTAATGAAGGGCCTACACAAGTAGGTGAATTGTGATTGTCCTGAACAAACATTCCTTATTCTGGCATTTGTTATTTCTAGGAAATGGCTGAGACTGTATAAGTTTCTTATAATGACTTTTCTTCTGCCAAAACTTTTTCAGTTAGTTTGTACCTATGCTACTTGTCAATACGATGCTCCAGTCAGGACAAGGAAGCTTCCTTCAGAAAGAAAGAGAAATATAAACTAACGATTAATATTACTACCCTTCCTGACAGCCAAGTTTAAGAAAAATATATGTTACAATGCGCTTTAAAATTCATATTTATATTAAAAATGTAACCCACAAATAAATAAAGCAGACATTCTATGATAGAAATAAAAGAATTTTTAATTTCACTTTTTCTCTGTTCTTTTCACAGTTAATACTTCTGAGAAGTTTGGGAGCATAAACCAGGGAGTTTTTCTGCTCACTCTGGCCTGGCATACACTTCAGCTCACACACCCAAAGAATATCAGTGAACATACACCTTTTTTTTTCTTTAATTGTTCTTTTAAAAGTCTTGTTACTTGTGCTGTTAGTCTTTCTTAAATAGCAAAACTTTGATATAAACCCCATTCTTTATATTCTGAACTAAAACATTCAGTCACCAGATTCTTAAATCTTGTGTCCGCTGGAAC
This sequence comes from Neopelma chrysocephalum, assembly GCF_003984885.1. Taxonomy (NCBI): domain Eukaryota; kingdom Metazoa; phylum Chordata; class Aves; order Passeriformes; family Pipridae; genus Neopelma; species Neopelma chrysocephalum. The sequence continues at coordinate 1,938,434 of NW_020897726.1, read as the reverse complement.
ATTTCACTATCACATCCACTGTTTCAATTTCTTATTATGCCCGAAAACAAAAAACTCCCTGTTCATGTAGAAATGTGCCATAACAATAAAAGAGCATCTGTGCCCCAACAAATCCAATGGCATTTGTACTGATCAAGGCTAACCAGTTTGCAGTAGGTTTTCCTCTTAAATAATTGCAATACTATTGTAGAAAACCAGGAATGATTTTGTTTTATTGGTTTAGAACAGAGGCTATATCATATGTTATAAAACCAGCATATATAATCAAATTATTAATCCTTCAAAGTATTTTAAAAATTTTCTTTTTTAACAGCAATTTTCATGAGAGTGGCTTAAACAAAAAGACATTTCTTTGGACATCATCTTACAGTTGTGCTAAAAGCTAAAGGAAGGCAGACAAGAAGGCTGGTCAAAGGTATCTGGGGCAAGATACAATCTCAGCTAAATTTGATGATCCAAAACTATTATGTCAAAGACATGTTTGACCTAGGTAAATGGCTACTTGAGATAGCAAAAGGTAAAGATGTAGACCAGTAGTTTCTGGATGAAAACTAGTGCCTAGATTTGTGAAATAGTCAATGATTTTTCATAGAAGAGAGCAAGTTTTAGAGTACCAAGAAACAAAGGATCCTTGATGACAGTAAGGGCTCCTATCCTTGTGCTTAACAAGACTGAAATTTAATTAATAAGAAAGGATTGGGATGGTGCTGAACTTCTGGAAAAATCTCAGATATCTTTTCCTGGGGAATTCTGTGGATGTAACATCAGAATGAGTTTAGAAGATATTGAGGAGCTGCAGGAGTTGTGTTCCTGATTTATTTACCTTTTTCTGCATGCTATAGAGAAACTGTTTTCCTAGATGGCAACCTCAAAAATTCACAGAATTCATTACCTTTCCTGATAGCAGTCAGAACTATTTATTACAGAAAGAGCTGTAAAAAGCTTAATTAGACAATGAATAATCTGCTAAGAGAAGAAATTTTTTTAGTCCATCAATTAAGTGGTTGACCTTGTCCTGAAGTCAGAATTCTTCATCATTGATATTTACTCATGAGCTTTCTTATTCCTTGCATCCATAGTGTTCAATAATCAAAAAATTATAATAGATTCTTGGAGCCAATGTGTACTTGAGATAATAGGTTCAATTGATATGCAATTTGAAAATCTGAAAAATTACCTGGCTTCTACAGAAGACTATGAAAGTAAAAACTTTAACTTTTCGCAGCTACATTACTAAACTAGAAAAAGAAGAATTGCAAAAATATGAAATAAGCCTTTAAAAAACTACAAAAAGCAAAACTCACACTTTTTTTTTCCAGCTCTGTAGATTTGGAAGGGTTATAGCATAAATTAAAAATGATGGTAGGTCTGACAAAGACTGGTAAGAGTCCTTTGCTGTTTTAGAAGTTATTTCAGACTGACTTGTAAAAAAAAGTGTCAATCCTCAAAAATAAATGTGAATTTTGCTTAGGAATAAATATCCAAAATTCTAAATGGGAGAAAAATAGAAAAACTAGTTTATTCCTACTTTGAAGGATTTCTATCCCTAACACCAATTCTACTTCAAGACATAAGCTAAGGCAAGCTGAAGATGATTTTCATTATATATACGCAAATGTTATTAATGGAAACTAGATAACTTTTTCAATTTCAACAATTTTATTTACTACTTCTACTGTTTATATCTCAATTTTATTGATTAATACAGTTTATTGTGTACTTTCACAAAACAGCTTCATATCTGGTTTCGTTAGTTCCTTTAAGTTTGTTGTTACCAATATATGCATTTTTCTTTCTGATTTTGTTTCTAAATATTGTGAACATAATAATGGCCATACTGGATCAGATACTTCTCATCTAATTCCTTGTCCAGAGAGTTGTCAGCAGAGCATAACAGTGAAAAATATAAAAACTGGGCAAGCAGGAACAGATACTTTTACACAATACCCTCCCAGTCTTCAGCAATTTACCACTTATTGAATTCTCGAGCCAGACATGTTGGTTTTATATTAATAACCTCTAATGCATTTTTCTTCCACTAAATTGTTCAAAAACTCCCCAAATCTGTGGAAAATTTCAACAGCCACAGCATACTGAAATTTCACAGCTTAACTATTCATTGTGAAGAAATATCTGTTTTTAACCTGCAACTTGTTAAATTTCATTTTCACTGTCTACAAGAACTGAGAGGTAGGCAGCAAAACCTTTTCATATTTATTCTCTCCATTCCACTTGTGACTTCAGAGACTTCTACATATCACCTTTTACAGGTGATCCCCCTTCTGTCATACCAATCTTCTGCTCTTTTACAGATTGCTTAATCCTAATTCTGAAGAAATGGATTCTGTGCAACTTTTAGGATCTTTCTGCTTCTTCTGATCTATTTCCAATGCCACCTTTTTGAGTTAGGAGACGAGGAGCTATGTATAACATGCAAAATGCACGGATTCACATCATGGATCCAGGGCCTGTATTTCAACAGTTCATTTACTTTTTGGACTCGTACTAATGACTAAACAGATTTTCTTCACAGTTTTTATTATAACCTCAAGATCTTGTTCCTGAATTGTAATAATATAAATTTAGGATCCTTTTTTTCCCTCCAACTACATGAATCTTTAACCTTTAGCTATATTGAGCTTGTATCCTATTTACCATTGTGTTTCATAAAATTCCTTTGCAGTGGACACTGTTTATAGTAGTGTCTAGAGACTATCACCTCACTACTTACCATCGTTTCCAGATTATTTATCCTCACATTAAACAGCACAGGTCCTAGCACTGATCTATGTGGGACTCTATCAATAACCTTCAACCACTCCAAAAACTCTTTATTTCTATCCATTTCCTATTTTTTAACCAGCAAGTTCTGCATGCAATAGACTCTCCTTCTTTCCCAAAGCTGTTTGGATTCTTTAAGACTTCTAAGCAAGGGATAGTGTGATATGCCATTTGAAAATTCAAGCAGATTATAACAAATGCATTTTCCCTGACAACTTCTTCAAAAGATTTCAGTAAGTTTGCAAGATCAGATTTTGCCTTATGATGTTACATTGACTGATCCCCAGGACATCACATTTATTGATGTGTCTGCTACTTATTACATTTCTACTAATATTCCAGGAACAGGCATCTGGCTTATGTATCTGCTGTTTAATAAGCCTGTCTTGGAATCTTTCAAAAATTGCATCATGTTAACCCACCTCCAGTAATCTAACACAAAGTTAGTTCTTAAGAGAGAAGTTAAATATGACAAAACGCACGGGGGGGGGGTTGCACAGTTTTAATTATCAAAAAGAATGCTGAAGAAAATCATATTTGCACCGAGAAAAATAACCTGAAACAGAATCTCCACAGCTTTTCCACAAGATTCAACACAGATCTCAGTTCTGAGATTAGACCTACAAAATTAGACCCTGGCTCTCATCATCACTAAGTACATCTCACTTTGGCAAATGATAAAGGAATAGTGTCTATGCTAATCTCCTTTTACCTTGCTTGATTCAGCCAGAATGCAGGAAACCTGTAGAGCACATCTAGAATATTTTTACATTAAGATTTACATTACAGTGATATTCTGTCTTTTAAGAATGTTTAATTATTTTAGAATTCCTTTCCCATTTTCTCATGAAAGATCTCTTTCTCTGAGAGATGCTGAATTAATTAGCAACAAAAGACTGTAGCCAGATGCTACAAAAGAGAGAGGAAAGCATAAGCAGTCTTGTGAGGTTGTTTCTCCTACTCTGATAATGTTCATGGTATCACATATTCAGACCCTGCTTCTCCTTATTTGTCTCTACTTCATAGCAACAACAAATAAAAGGAAACTTTCAAAAAAAATTGCCCCTCTTCCTCCAATTTCCCTGTTCCCATGTTCTCCTGTAGTCTGTAACCTTTGTCACTCTCTTTACTGTTCTTCACATTTCCTGGGGGAGAACAAGGAGACACCTCCTCACAAAAAACCCCTTGAATAGCTAAAGAATATCTGAAAAATTTCACTGGTCTTTTCAATCAGAAGAAGAAAATTTCTCCATCTGGAAACAGATTTAAGCATTCAATACTATTTATACTGTCAATATACCAATCAGGAAATACTTTACTTTTTATGCTTTACACCAGAACACTGCAGTCTAAAAAAGGAAATCACTATAAAAAGATTTAGATTGTAATTCACAGTTAAGCTGGACTGCCACAGAACCAGATCACCTGAGGTACGAGGTATAAGCCTGTTCAATATCAGACTGCTAATGGTCATACAATAATGCTCCCCTCCTCAACAGAAGCCTTTGGCCTGCTAGCCAATACCCAAGATCATGTCATGCCTTGTCTGCTCATTCACCTTTGTGTATTGCCCAAATTTTTTCAGGATTCTTTTTTTTTTATGGAAACCTGCTGCACCTTACCACTTTTTACAGACAGTCACTGTTCCAGCAGGTATGTGTTCTGAAAAGCAGCACTTACTAGACTTACATACCCTTTGTTTATAGTACTTACTGCTCACAAGATAATCTACTATCCAAATACAAAATGCGGAGTTAACACAGCCTGGGTTGTGTTCATCACTGACTCTTCCATGTCTGCTCCATACAGTTCCCAGGGTCATAAGAAAAGAATGACTGACCGTGCTGCAAACACAACTACCTCACCAGTGGATCTGGTACTTCTGGTTAGGTAAGGTGACTTTTAGGGCCTCTGTGTCCCTTATTTGGTGCTACATTAGACAGGGAGGTCCTGCAGAACAGAAAGATCCAGGTCATCCTCCTGACTTGGGAGGTGTCAGTGACACTGCACAGGAGGTTCTCCGCCAGTGTTATTTCCGAATGCTGCTCACAAAGTCACAGAGGACTCTGCACATGGGCTTTTCCTGCTGGGTGGTGCTGCTGTGACTGGGACATGTGTTCCCTTCCTGCTGCCTCCATAGCTAGGCATGCCTCCTTGCAGAGGGGAAGACTTTTACTTCAAAGTCTACCAAACCTGGCTGCAAAGCAGTGACAACAGATATCCAGCCGAAGATGGTGCATGGCCACCTGAGACTATGCAATCCAGCCTGCTGATGTAAAAGTCGGGCTTACTGTCGTCGGTCAAGTCACCATGCCTCTCCTTCAGCTCGACAAGCCCACTCAGCTTCCTCTACCATGACTCATAAAGCAGCTCTTAAGCAGCCTGACCTATCACTAGGAAAAGTTCAATCATCAATCCAGTATTTACTAAGTATTGGCAAACTCGTATTTGGCTGCCTGAAAATGAGACAAATATCCACTGGGGTAAGGTCCAAGAATACACGGTATGTTAAAAGAAAAATCGCACTGACAGTTTCATTGCACACATCTGCAGAAGCAAAGGCAAGCAGTGGTAGACAAGACATAAGCTGGGGGAACCAGCTGTATTACTTTCAGCAGCTTGCACAGTTGTGAGGCTCAGGAATCCCTTGGTGACTGCCTTACTAAAAACTTGCTCCAGTGCCAATGTAACACACAGGCACTTATTTAAGAATAGCTCTTCCTGCTTGTAAAGTAAAAGACATCACAAGAGAACATTCCCTCCCCCCACTACTCGCCAGAAAAAAGCCATAAAAAAGTGCATTTCTTTTTCCCCCACACTTCTTGTCTTTTTCTGCCTCGAGTTCCCTGTTACTGCTGCCCAGGTCTACGTGTGACCTTTATAAGACCTCTCTGCAAGCCTCAGAAATTATAAAGTAACTTTCATAGTTACTATGAAGTATGCACTTAGCAAGCTGGAAATCTGCCTCCATTATCTTTTTATGACATTAATGTTGTTTGAGAAACTTACACTGTAGTTTCTAAAGTGGTTTTAATTGACACCAGAACCGATCCTACCTTTTTTTTCCTCATCCACCCTTTCTGTTCATCCATATTTCTGCACTTTCCCTTGGTTTTTTTTTTTACTGGTATGTGCCTTTGTGACCGCACAGAGAAGTAGAAAAGATGTAACTCATATCAGTCCCCCCTTCTGCATTTTCTTCCTAGATGTTGATGGTCCAAACGGCCAGGGCATGGCAACAGTGATAGGAAGGGAGGATTACTTGTACCAGTGCATACCATAAAGAGTGGAAATATGTTCAAAACAGTGTTTGCTCATACTGAAGTGCAGACAGAAGCAGAAGCACCAGCAATGTGCAAACTGTGCAAAGCCTGCAGTTGTTTGGGTGCTGGAGGCAAGGCAGTACACCAGCACCACTGCATTCGCTGAAGTCAGAACAGTTTTCACAAAATTTCTTTTGTAGCCCAGCATTATTTTATCAGCTATTACTCTGACAGTGGCTGTGCACTTAAAAGGGGATGGTGGATGGGGTATGGACTGCAGGATGTAGCTGGGTGGAGTGGGAGACTGCAGACACTGAGCAGGCATCACAGCACCAGAGGCAGCAGTGGCTGCTGTTAACTGCATTCAAGCTTGCAAGAACCCACGCTGAGCAGTGTACAAAGGAGTATCAAAGTGTATCAGAATGTAAACTCAACAAATAACCAATACAACAACTTCACGTCAGCCCTTTACAAAAATATCAGCAAAACTGGTACCCCTGTCTGGATCCAGTTTTAATTTCATTATGCAAAACTCCCCATGATTGTTAATATCAGCAGCAGGTGCTATTCTAGTGCCTAACACTAGGTAAGCAATATCTAGGTGGAAAGACAACTAAAATTCCTGTCCAACAGGCAATGAACGGACACAGGTGAGCTTGCACTTACTAGAGGGAAAAGTCCAAGCTCTGCTACCCCGGCAGTCAAAAAGAAGGAACTGGTCAAAGGCATTTAGTGTAGCTGCAGGGGCCCAGCAGGACTCCAATGAGAACAAACTCTACTAACTTGGCACAAAGCTTTTTGAACAAACACAGTCTTGAAGCATGGAGCGGTGAGAAATACGTCTAATGTGGTCCCTCTCCACTTGCACTTTGGGAAAGGGTGATGTTTAACAACAATCCCTTCCTTCCCTCCTATATCACTTATTTTGTTGCACCATATTTCATAATAGACTTAAAACTTGCTGGGGAACAGTCCACAGACTTGAGTTTCAATTGCTGGTGGATACGTAGAAACAACAACACTTTATCAATAGAGTTGAGATATTATTTAGAGGATTTAAGTTTTAAGGTCTTCTGAAAACTTCAACAGGCGCAAATACCTTTAAAAAGCCACTGTGGTGGCTTTTTACCCTAATGTATTCATACAATATTCTGCACAGTAAGAAGGATATTCTAATCACATAAAACTACTCTCTAGAAGATTCAAAAGGAGAAAAAGAGCAATAGACAAGAAGTGAAACAGAACACTTGGTAACAAAGTAAAAGTAAGAAGTATCTCTGAAGCAAGCACTTAATAGTTTAAAAAACAGCATATACAAAAATCAAAACATATCTCTATAAGAAGGTGAAATAAACACAAGAGACTCCGTTTTCAAATGGTGATTTGTGTGAAAACCTATTGTATTGCAACAGAAAGGCATGAGGCTGGAATGTTCCAGGAATCGCGGATGATGGAACCACCTACTCTAAAGGCACATAATCCACCTATGCAATAGCTTGCTCATTTTTTTCAGGATATAATCAAGTGTCTGTGTAACATGGAAATCTTATTTCCTTAATCAACTAGAACAGCAAGCTGTATTTAAAAAAAGCCCAAAACTTTGCATTTTACAGCCTCTTGTTCCAGTTAATCCGTTTTGAAAATGGAATACTGCTCTCATGTCTTTAACTCTATGAGGACAAATGTTAAAGCCACTCATTTCATAGAATGTAGCACATTTAAACAGAAACGATTTGTTATCCCTCAGTTGTAGGGAAATGGAGCCACAACATACAATTACTGCATCAGACATTTCTCGTGTGCCCCCAGTTACAGCTGTTTGGATACAGCAGCTGGGTGGGCAGTTTGGAAAGGAGAACAGGAATCATCAAAGAGTTACAGTAAGCAGACTCAGGCAGCACTGGGGAAAATAAAGTATACAATAGCTAAAGCAAAGCATGATTAGGGTGGACTGTCTGACTGTAGGAATGTGAAAGGATTTATTTTCAAAGTAAGCCATGGGTAGACTGTTTCAGGAATATTTTTCTGTTCAAAGTTCATACTGAGTTTTTATGTTTCAAAAAGAAACTTTTTTGAACACCTCCATTTACCACTAACCCAGTCTACTTTGATCTGAATGTCATCATTCCTTTGAAGGAACTAAAGCATGCTGAAGGCACACAGAAAACACTGTGTGTTTTTGCTAGAAATTGCATTACTCATGCAGAAGTTATTCCCAAAAACCACATGATTTTGGGGCTTATGATTTTTTCCCTTGCACTCATGAGTAGATGCTAAAATTGAGAACCTTTGTATACTTGCAAAATAATGAGGGACATAATTATTAGTAACTCCTCATGGCTACCCTGATACCACAACCTAACAAAACTGAAGTTAATTCAGTATAATTTTAAGGCTTGCAACTAATTAAGGAGAAATTTGACTCATTATCTTCTTAGAAAATGACACAAATAGCTAAAACAGAATAGGGGGAGCAATAAAAAAATTAACCAATCACCTTCTTAAAGACTGATTTAAAAACTCTGGTTCTCCATTCTGAGTCCTCACTCATAAATGTACAATATGAATATGTGCAGAGGGAAAAAAAAAATGAGAATTTCCGAGTGCAGCTCAGTGAGAATTAACTTAAAATGTATTTCTATGATATAAAGACCAAATCAATAGGAATTTTACATTGCATTTACAGTAAAATTATGTGACTTTTATTCAGGTTTGCATATTTTATATTGTAATTACATTTAGAGTAACAAAGACTAAATCCTCCAAATTATTTCCTTTTAATTAAAGATTACAACAAAGTATTTTATACTAGAACATGCTGGCTGTCTAACTCCTATTCCAGACAAATGAATTTAACTTTCTATTCCTTTATTAAGTAAATAATTAGAAATCTCAGGCCACTTGCTTATGAGAAGGTCTGGATTTATGAATTTCAGGGGATAAAAATCCAAAAAGCTCCAATAAACCAATCACCCAAAAAAATCCTCAACTCCATAAAAAAAAAAAAACAAAAATAGAATAAGCCCGTATTCCAACTACAATTATACATTTATTTGCCTGAAAGAATGCACAAGTAATCAGGCTACTTCTGCATAGGAGAAAAAGTAAATCTTATTACAGAAAAAAACCCTTAACATTATTCAAACATACAAAGCTCTGGAAATGGGCTATCTAATTCAGGATTAGTCTATTTCACGACAGACACATGATAATTCAAAGCATTAAACTGATTGATCACTTAAAATCTTTGACTATGCAGAAGGCAAGTTAAAAAACAGGATTTGAGCCATATAGTGCAAATCACGTAAGATGACCAAAAAACTAATAACTACAAAACTCTCTGGGCCACACGCTTCAGCTGGGCCAGAACCAGTTGTGTGCAAAGGACAGAGAAAGAGCTTGTGCAACCATATCATGTGATATGGAGCAAGCACTTACTTATATTGGAAAGAACCTCTGGAGGTCAACTGCTTCAATCCTCTACCCAAGGTAATCCCCAGAGCTTCCGAGGCTGCTCAAGGCCGTCCTCAATCAAGTTCAGAGAACTCCAGAGATCTTACAGACTCTCTAGGCAACTTATCCCAACATTTGACCACCCTCATGATGCAAATCTTTCCTAATGTATAAATGAAACATTCCTTGCTGGAACTTTTTCTGTTGTCTCACAGCTCTTCCAAGAAGCGTCTGGTTCTGTCTTTTAACTGAAAACAAGATCCACCACCCCAGCCTTCTCTGAACACTGAGGACACCCAGCTCTTCCAGCTTCTCTTTTTACATTATGTGCTTCTGTCCCCTAATTGTCTAGGCAGTCTTCCTCTAGGACTTTCACATAGTTTAATTTTAACTAATTAACAGGTTGGTAAATGGGATGTTATAAGGAACTTGTACTTCAATACACAAGTCACCAAATAAAGCCTCTTCAGTACTTTTTTTTTAATAGGCAGTTTGCACTTGGTGACTCACTGAAATAGCTCCAATGAAAGATTTCTCTCCAACACATCCTTCTAAATATGGAGAACTAAATACATAAAGTATCTGTGTCAGTGACTCTCAAGAAGTCTGGGAAAAGGGCCTAAATTAAGAGCCATTGTATATTTATACTGCAATAAGCTACAGAGCTGTTAGTAAGGTCTCAATACAGCAGGCTGTGTACTTCCATATACAAACTTTCAGAGAACGCAAGTAACAGCAATTCTTTAATAAAAAACAAATGCTTTTTCTTAGAACCACATATAACTCACAATGCTTCATAGGCCTACATTATTTGGTATTACAATTCTGTAGAAGTATTTTTACAGAACAAATGTGTCAGATCATTGCTGAAGAATCACACGTTCTGCTATCATGAAGTCTGCTATATTGCTGTGTCCCAAGACCTGAGCTTTAATATATCAAAATCTCCACCTTATGGGTATAGAGATAACTTCAACTATTTAGCAAATGTGAATGAAACTGCATCAGTCAATAAGTTCTTAAAATGTTAAAACGTATAACCTGTATTATTAGCACAGCCGAAACTTTGGTCTTCATAGTTTAGTAGCTACACATTTTTGCAGTTTCTTTGCAACACTGAAGAAATTCACCATTTTGATAGTCTCTACTCTGCCAGGACGTTTCTACATGTCTGTCTGTACTCCTTCAACACAGCAGAGAGTTTACTGGAGATGAATGTATTTACTTGTCCCCCAGCTGCTTAGAGATCTAGAACAGTAGAGCCATCTGGATTTAAAAATAAAAAATCCTAAAAAAGTAACAATTCTGCAAGTAATTTTCAGAGGCAAGTTAATAAAAAGAATATTTCAGAGGAAAATTCTGTTGCAACAGCATTTACAAGTTGCTACTGTTGAAAATTAGTCTGGATGTGCATCCAGCCTTGCATATATCTTACATACGTAGTAGCTAATAAAAATACAAACACACAACTGCATATCAGAGCAGCACAGTAACAATCAAATCCTTAGTACATAGAAGAGTCCATTAATAAATGACAACAGTCCTAAAATTCCTATTCTTAAGTCTACAATAAACTTTAATAGAACCAGTATTTGATGTAGCTTTTGTGTAAAAACATTGATGAGTCTACATCATGATCTCTTCTCCAAAGGCCAGTTCATAACAGGAAGTATTTCAATTTTTATCATCAGTGCTTCATCTGTGCATCCTACAAAAACATACTATTGCTTTTTGATACAGTCAGTTTTGAGTTTCTACGCAACAGCTTTGATAGAAATATACCATTAGTAACTTTGCCTTCAAAACTTCTATTAGAAATCCACTTAAAATAAAAAGGCAGGGGGCCATTGCTTACCCCAACTAACATCTCTGGAAGTTCCTTGAAGAGGAAGTCTTAAGTGGACTACAAACACAACTCAAACTAATAAATATAACAAATACAATTTTCTCCTCTAAGTTATTTAATTTGTAATAATTTACTACAAGGACCAAAACAGCTGCACACAAACAGGACATGATGTTCCCATGGTCACTTAAAAGTACCTGCTATAAGAACAAGCAGGGCCTGTTTTAAAAGCAAAATTGTATTTATAAACTAGAAAAATCTGATTATTTTCTATGCTGAATTCCAGGAAAAGTGATCATCAGGTGAAGTACTTGGGGGAGATAATCAGTTTCCAACTGATGTTATCCAGCCTATCCAGATCCCTTTGCAGAGCCTTCCTACACCCCAGTAGATCAACACTCTTGTCCAACTTGGTGTTGTCTGCGAACTTACTGAGGGTGCACTCTATACCCTCATCCAGATCATTGATAAGGATATTAAACAGGACTGGCCCCAATACTGAGCCTTGGGGAACATCACTAGTGACTGTCTTCCAACTGGAGGCAGCACCATTCACCATCACTCTCTGGGCCCAGACAGGTTTTTTCACCCAGAGAAGAGTGAAGAGTACGCCCATGCAAGCAGAGTTTCTCCAGGAGAATGTTGTGAGAAATGTTGTCTAAGGCTTTTCTGACAACATCTGCAGCCTTTTGCTCATCTTCTAAGCAAGTCACCTTGTCATAGAAGGAGACCAGGTTGGTCAAGCAGGACCTGCCTTCATAATACCATGCTGGCTGGGCCTGATCCCCTGGTTGTCCTGTACATGCCACGTGATGGCACCCAAGATGATCTGGCCTTCCCTGGCCCTGAGGTCAGACTGACAGGACTGTAGTTCCCCAGATCCTCCTTTCAACCCTTCTTGTAGATAGGTGTCTTATTTGCTAATCTACAGTCACCTGGGACCTCCCCCATTAATCAGGATTGCTGGTAAATGATGGAAAGTGGCTCGGGGAGCACTTCTGCCAGCTCCTTCAGTATCCTTGGGTGGATTTCATCTGGTCCCACAGATTTGTGAGTGTCTAAGTGGCGTAGAATGTCTCTGACCACTTCCCTTCGGATTACAGGGACTTCATTCTACTCCTTGTCTCTTTCTTCCCAGTCAGGGGGCTGGGTACCCAGAGAACAGCTGGTCATGCTGTTAAAGACTGAGGAAAAGAAGGCATTAAGTACCTTAGCCTTTTTCCTCGTCATTTGTTACTATATTTCCCCCCACATACAATAAAGGATGGAGATTCTCCTTGGCTCTCCTTTTGTTACTGCCGTATTAATAGAAACACTTTTTATCAACTCTTACAGGAGTACCCAGATTAAGTTCTAATTGGTCCTTCTAATTTTCTCCCTGTAACCTCACGACATTCTTGTAGTCCTCCTGAGTTGACTGCCCCTTTTTCCAAAGGCCATAGACTCTCCTTTTTTTCCTGACTGCAAACTCTCTGCTCAGTCAGGCTGGTTTCCTTCCCTGCCAGCTCTTCTTTCAGCACATAGGGACAGCCTTCTCCTGCACCTTTTGGATTTCCTTCTTGAAGAATGCCCAGCTTTCCTGGACTCCTTTGCCCTTCAGGAATGCCTCCCAAAAGTTTGTCCATCAGTCTCCTCAACACACTGAAGTCTGCCCTCTGGAAGTCCAAAGTAACAATTCTGCTGACTCCCTCCTTACTTCTCCAAGAATTGAAAACTGTAATTTCACAATCACTGTGCCCAAGACGGCCTCTAAACATCACATCACCCACAAGCCCTTCTCTGTTCATGTCCAGCGGGACACCTTCCCTAGTTGGCTTACTTGTCAACTGTGTCAGGAAGTTATCTTCCAGACACTCCAGGAACCTCTTAGACTGTTTCCTCTTCACTGTTCCTTTCCAGCAGACATCTGGTGAGTCGAAGTCCCCCAGGAGAACAAGGGCCAGCAATTGTAAAACTTCTCCCTGCTCAGAGAATATTTCATTTGCCTCTTCAACCTGGCAGGATGGTCTATACCAGACTCCCAACCATGCATACACAACCCTACCGACACCATAGTTAAGTTCTAGACAATACAAACAGTCCCAAAAACACAGGGCTACCCCGCCACCTCTCCTTCTTTGACTATCCCTTCTGAAGAGTTTACAGACCTCCAGTTGTGAATCATCACACCATGTTTCCCTAATGGCAATTATATCAGTTTTCCTGATGCACAATGGCTTCCAGCTCCTCCTATTTGTTGCCCATGCTGTGTGCATTGGTGTAGAAGCACTTCAACCAGGCTATTGATACCACCTTTTTTGGGGGAGAAGTCCTAATTCCTTTATGACCAATCTCAGATGCTTCTGTCGTTTCTAACACATCAATAACCCCTGGTCTTTGCTGCTACATGGATCTCCATCCCCTACCTCCACTGAGATGGAAGATCAAAGGGCATCAGTAGCACACCATCCCTCAAATATAGGTGTGCTGCTCCCAGGCTTATCTCTAGCAAGCCTGCTTTTATCCCTTTTGCCCTTCAAATGTAGTTTAAAGCTCTTCTAATGAGCCCTGCTAACTCCTGTGCAAAGATCCTTTCCTCTCTCTGAGACAGGTGTACCCCGTCTGTCGCCAGCAGACCTGGTGTCATGTAAACCAACCCATGATCAAAAAACCCAAAATTCCGTCAGTGACACCAGACTTGGAGCCAGGCATTGATCAGCTGCCTTTTGCTGTTTCTTCCCTCATCTTTCCCTGCAACTTGAAGGATAGAGAAATACACTACTTGTGCTCCAGGCCCTGAGACTTGCCCTTCATTATCCTCAGACTTCTTGTTGCAAATTCATTGCTGCCTACCTGAAAAAAAAATTAAAATTGATAATGGATATTAATCTGAGGGCCATACCACAGTAGGACACTTTCTCTTCACATCTTTAATCCAGGCCTCAGGGAGGCAGCAGACTTCCCCAAGAAGCAGGTCCTTCTCTTTGAACCTTCTGTTCCTTTCAGAACGGAGTCTCCTATGACAATGATATTTTTTTGCTTTGTGGGAGCAGTTCTGATGCAGAGTATAGGTCAACTTAACCTTGGCATCCAAGCTAGATGAATCATTGTTCTTGTAGCTGTTCGGTTTCATGTGCAGAGACTCTGAAGTATTATGTGAGGGCATGTGGGAAGGTAGGGTAGTCATAGAGGAGACACACTTGCTGCACTGGGCAGGAACTTGTCACTGTTGCCCTTATCCCTTAAGTCACTGAATTCAGCCAGTAGCAAGAAGATAGAGAATCCTCCATGACACGTCTACTGTGAGTTCTTCAGGTGTGTCAAAATGGTAAGCACAAGCAACTGGGAAACTCACTTAGGTAGGGAAAATCCCCAGGAAATTTAATAAAATTTTCTCCAACACTGAAGCCTACACATAAGAATTATTTTACAATAATTAATAATACACTACCTTAGTTGTCATGATGTAATATTTAAACTATACTAACTTATTGTCAAAGAATAACATTACTAAACTGCAGGACGTGTGCAAATATTGATTTCTAGATGTAAGTTTATGCACTAATATAAAACTGACTTTTAGAGGATTCATTTTGTCCGTGGGTCTTCCTTGTTACAAGAGTAACTTTTCTTGCAACACTGTCACACCGATTCTCCATAAGGTCACTCGAACCATGAAGGATCCCAAGCATTCAGCAGCAAGACCCTTCTATTTCCCTGCAGTAATCCATTTACCTTATTTTAACTGCAATTATTCTCCAACAGGCAAAGTTCAGAATTTACCTGCTTAAAAATATAAATGTAAGAAAAACCACCAAATGAAAATATCTCTTAAGCAACTCCAGTAAAACTCCTTATAGAAAATTCAAGGATATTAGCAGTACTACAAATAAGCTTTAGGTCAAAAGAAGTGTTTGCCTTATCTAAAACAGTTAAAAACTGTTGCTCCTTGTCCTGTCAATACAGGTCCTGGTAAAAAGTCATTCTCCGTCTTTCTTGTAGGCTCCCTTTATATATTGAAAGGCTGCAACAGCATCTCCTCAGAGCTATTATAATGGTGTTGAAAACAGAATTTTCCATGTAATTTTGAACATTTCAGAATTTCCACAGGGCTGTTTTTCAAGCAAAACAGATCTCTCTTTGCTATGTATCATTACCAATTATGCAAATACAGTAATGTGATTTGAAACCTAATTGGTTCAGCACATGTATCAGTAACCTCCAGCTTCTCAATTTTCTTTCTCACTGGCATGAGTCACCTTAGCAAAGGTGACAAAACTTCAACAGTGACAACCGCAGAGAGCAACTTCTAGTTATCAGATTGCAAGGTGACGTTAATAAACTAGTCAAGTAACGGTAACTATATGGTATCCAAACAGCAAAACTGAACCAACTAACCAAACAAAACCCTCAAAACCAAAACAACCAAAGAAATCCTTTCAATACACAAAACAAAAAAAGCTACCCCCCCTAAAACAAACAAACAAAAACCAAAAAAACCCCCACCAAACAAAAAACTCAAAACACCACAAACCCTGCTAATCAAACTAGTTAATGATTAATAAACAAAGCTCTATTACTGAAATAAAAAGAAACATAGTGCTAAGCAATCACAGCAGAGGTGTCACAGACCAGGAGTGAGAAACTGCTCGGGACAGAATAAATCAACCACAGCGTTAACAAGGTCTTATATAGTGAACAAAGACATTATTACATTTTCTAAAACCATTTTTACAGTTGTTCAATTGAATAAAACCTGACAACTTTAGAAGGCATTCCCTTTCAAATTTACATGCTCAGTTTTCTGTAATTTTCTGGAGTGTGTAGGCTACCTAGGAACATATAACAGATACATGTAAACTCATATGCAATATGTAACTACATCCAGGAAACTCCGTGTTTTTTTCAATAAGCCCAATCATGTACTTACATATGTACATACTTAGTCCTATCCAGATGTGTTTGGCACAAGTAAAAATTAAAGGGACTGCATAAAACTTACTTGCTCGATTTTTGAGTTTTGGCTATTGATATTATTATTATTATAGTGCCGTTGTTGTTTTTTTTTGTTTTTCTTTCTTTTAAAACTAATTTTCATATACACATATATGAAGAGAGGGCACCACCAATATTGTTTAGCTTTTTAGTACATTTATAGTAATATTGCAATTCAGGAACAATGTATTGTATTATTAAAATACTTTATTCTTTTGATTGAGGACTAAAGTAAGATTTGTTGAAGAAAGAATTGCTCGCGTACAGAACCACCAAAAGTCTTGGAATTAAAGTTTCCAGAAGCCTCTTCTGTAACTTGGTCTCTGATTTGTAAGGACAGCCATTTACTCTTCCCATGTCCACAAAAGAAAAAAAAAAAAAAGAAGCTGCTATAAATTCTACCAGTTCACTTCTGTGTAGACATCTTAATGAAACAAGTTCTAAGTAGCCACATTCTAAGTAGTTGAAAAACGCTGTTGCTTTTCTTATGACTAAAGCCTTTCCCCCTCCCTCCAAGGAAGAAGAGTAATTTTCCCCTATACGCAAGAGAGATTAAAGAGAAATTAATCCACTACGCTTCCTATTGAAAGTCAAAGAGATGAAAGGAGAAAACAGGCATATATGTAAGGAAGACACAGTCTCTTCTCATTGCTAACCTCTACAGCCAAAATCCTCTCAACAGTGGTCTGTCTCTTGTTAGTGAACGTACTTAAATTACAGCATATTACTGATGTTATGTCTGCAACTAAAACTCCATTTCTGGAACCCTTAAGCACAGAAATGCACTCAAAGAAGGAGCAATCAAGGACAGTTAGTCATAATGGAGAGATCCATGAAAACAATACAAGCTGTAGTGCTTTACTCTGCCGAGCATGCTTTCGTGACTGTATTTCCTCTGCATACTATCTGAA
Organism: Neopelma chrysocephalum; assembly: GCF_003984885.1. Lineage (NCBI taxonomy): Eukaryota > Metazoa > Chordata > Aves > Passeriformes > Pipridae > Neopelma > Neopelma chrysocephalum. Next base: position 1,921,206 of record NW_020897726.1, on the reverse strand, counting down.
CTGTAAATAAGAGACAGACTGAGTAATCATAAATTATTTAGATTAATTTTTAAAAGTTGCCCAATCTCCAGTATGTGCTTAGACATGCCTGAGAGAGCGATACTGCTACTTACATAAAACTGTTACGGTATCAAGACTCAATTTTTAACTCGGAGGGGGGGTGGGGTGGAAATCCCACGAGATCGCGAGCGTTTGATTTCATTCAAGGGTTGCTCTGACGGCGTTCCCCAGCCAGAAAGCCAGGTCACGCTGTCACAGTTCACCCCACCGCACACGTTCCCACTCTGGCCACTCATACTTTTTCCCTTCTGCCTTCCGGGCAGGATTTCCAGGCTACAAACAAGGCGGGCACGAGCCCAGCAGCAGGGGCTGGCTGAAGCCAGGCCATCGGGTAGCTCCAAACTTTCCGACGGTCTTTGCCGCCCCGGGTCTGCTGCTGCCGACCCCCCCTCGACCCGGCCGGTCTCCGGGCGAGGCCCCCTGCCCTCCGCCGGCCGAGAGCCGGGGCTGGAGGCGGCCTCTCTGCCCCCTAATCCCCCAGCCCAGCGGCCACCGTCTCCCCGTCTCCCCCTTGCCCCCTGCCACTCCAGCCTCGATAACCTGCCGCCAGTTCACCTCGCCCACGGCCGCTCCCGCCTCCCCCGCTCCTCTCCCCTCGCCTGCCGAGGCGCCCCCGGAGCCGCCTCCCGCCTCCCGGCCCGGCCCCCCTGCGATGCGGGCGCTGCCGCCGCCCCGATGTGCCCGCGGCCGGGCTCCCCTCGCCGCGCCCTCCCGCAGCCCCGCAGCCCCCGCCCGAGCCTCGCCCAGCGCCGCAGGGCACTCACCGGCTCCTCACAGGAGCTCTCCCCGGCCCTTCCCGGCGCCTCCGCGCCCACCACCCAGCGCTTCCATGTGTCCAGCGGCCGCTCGTCTCTCCCGCTCCGTTCCGGGTGCGGCGCCCTCTGGAGTGCCCACTCCACCGGGAGCCCCGCGGGCAGCCGGGGCTGTCACTCAGCCCGCCGGGTTGCCCGGCGCGGTCAGGGCGCTGCGGCTGCCGCCGGCTCGCTGCCCCTTTGTTCGGCGGCGGCGCTGACAGCGGCTGCTGCCGGCGGCGCTCCCCGGGCCCGGGCGGCCGCTCCGCCTCGGCGCCTCCCCGCCCGCCCTCCCGTCGCGCCTCCTGCTCCCGGCCCGGGCCGCAGTCCCGGCTCGCTCCCTCTATCTCCGCCCGCGGTCAACAATCGGCGGCGGCGGCAGCACAAGTTCAGGCCGCCGACCCGGAAACTCATCGGCAGCCGAGGCCCGCGGGGCTCTGACGGGAAGCGGATCCGCCGCGCCGGGGGAGGGAGCGGGGCGGGATGGGGCGGAGCGGGGCGGGACGCGGGGCCTGGGCGGCGGGAGGATGCGGCGGGCAGGCGACGGCCAGTGCGACCGAGGAAGGCAAGGCAGGCAGGGAGCGAGCGGGGCCGGGGGACCGTCCCTGACCTCGGCCCCAGGGAGGTCTCGCGGACGCAGGAGCCGCTTCTGCCCCACGGGGCTGCGGCGGGAGCACCGCTCCGGGGACTAGTGCCCGGCGGCTCCTGGGCGCGGCCGGCGAAGTTCGAGGGCGTTTCCCGGCCGGGCGGCGGGGGCGGGCGGCGCTGGGGCGCGGGGCCGCCCCTGCCTGGCGCCCTCCTCCGAGAGCGGCCGGGTCTCGCCATGCCCACGGAGGCGGCGCTGCGGGGGAGGCCGTGGACCCCGGCCGCCCTCCTCCCTGGTGGGGCCGTGATCCCGGCGGGAACCGCCGTCTGCCTCGTCCCGGGGAGTCCTGTGGGAGGCGGGAAGGGCCGGCGGTGCTGGGAGAAGCTGGAGTGAGGCGCGTTCTTCAGACCGGCATCCTTTGGGATAGGGCCGCGTTGTTGGCACCTGGGTTTGGTCGGGGTCAGTTCCTGGTGGTGCCTTCCGTTTATTGTTACAGCCTTGCAGCCCCATCCTTTTTCACCCTCAGTTTTTTTTTTCTTCATCCGTATCGCAGCTCCTGGGGCTGTCGGTTTCCCAGACGTGCTTATTCCGCTCTGGATTTAGTGCAGAGCACTAGCAGAGGGAGTTGACCCGCTGCTTATTTGCCTGTTTCATCACCTGCCACCCAGGTGGCCTGGCCCTACCTGTGCAGGTTCCCTCCACACAAGCCAGTGAGCCAAGCCAAGTATATCCCAGTACGTGTAAGGATACCCAGGGACCATGCCATTCCCAGCTGCTCGTAAGGGATAGTTGTTTCTTTTTTCTTTTAAAACTCTTGATATCGCAAAGTATAACTTCTCACAAGTTAGTACATTGCTTGTTTAATGTTTCTAGATGCTACTGTAATGGCAATCATTAGATGTTTCTCTTTGGATATTACTGTTCATGTACCATGACTAATTCATCTATTCATCAGTATTTAGCTCAACTGAAGATGAAAATGACTATGCTGTTATTTACATTGGGATTTTTTTTTTACTATGTTTTCAGGTAATCTGATCCCAAGAAAATTACTGGACTAAGGGCATGGGGATCTGAAGACCTCTGTTTCTTCTAGGAGAGGTGAAGAAGCTAGAAATAGTAACATTTAAAATCTGTGGAGAAATTATTCTGCAAAAAGCATGCGCTTAGTGATGCTATGGAATGAAAGGGTGTTCATTTGCAGATGAAGAAAACGATCAGCTGGAAGGGGCTAATGGTCAGGCATGACCTTTCTTTCTCAAAGCTGATGTGTGGAGTGATTTAGCTTTAGGACGTTTTCCCTATAATTTTCATACAATTTTGTGATTATAAGAATTCTCACCTTGGTTTAAACAGAAGGGTAAGCAATTTTTTTCCTTAAATATAAAAGCCTCTGTCCACTTTTTGCAAAAACTAAAGATGTATTCCTTTCAGAAGCTCTGTTTGAATGAATTATGCACCACTTTGCAGTCCCACTGAAGTAAAACTAAGTAAATGAATCCATATTATAGTTTATCAGTTTTGTTACTTGGCTGTAGGCAAGACCATGTTATACTTTGGAGGGGAGGAGAAAAAAACCAGGTATTTTCTTGAAATCCACATGGAACTCATAGAAATGCAGTAATTTGTTGCAGCACATTTTATAATTTACACTGCTTGTCACTTTAGAATCACTTTCTCTTTTGATTTGATATCTTTTCCAGAGTTCTAAATTTCTTTGGCCTTTTGCCTGGCTTGGAAAATGGGGAAGATAGTTACAAAGTGAAAAAAATACATTCTTTTTATTTTAAAAGTGGGTTAGAGAACAAGATTATTTGTAATAAATCTATGGGATGTACTATTTTCCCCTTTCACAAAAAGGAAGCAGAATTATATCAGCCATTGACATTTCTCCAGCTAAAGAACAATAAATGAATAGTGCAAAGTACCAGTGGATATAACCACTACATCCTGAAGTTTACTGTGCTGTTGGATGGCTTTTTCAACTGAACCTTTACTTCCTGTTTATTTGTTGTTTCCAGTGATAAAATAAGAAAGAGAGATGGGAAACCCAGAAAACATTGGAGATGCATATGTTGCTGTGATTCGTCCAAAAAACACTGCTAGCCTCAATTCTCGGGAATATCGAGCTAAATCCTATGAAGTAAAACTATTTTAATTTTTATTATCTATTAGATGTTGGTTTTTTTAAAATAATGCATTATAGTAAAGAAGTAATAATATAACAGAAGAGAAATCTGACAGTAAGATTGCTTAAGTAACGTCTATGTGTGTCATATACCTACTATACATTGCTCCATCCTTATGGTATGTGCACGCTTTATGGTTTTGTAATACCTATGTATTTTATTTCAGGGCCTTTTGCCCTGTGGGCTGCTCATTACAAGGGTGTAGCCTTCTGTTTTTCTCTTTAACCTGTTCTAGAGGTCATCCTGACTTCACCATCCTGCTCCTCAATATTAAGTACTTCTTGAATTGTTACTGCTTTTACAGTAGTACAATGAATAATAATAATAATAAAAAAGGTTCTGTGCTTCTTTCAGTTGTGCTTAAACTCCTTTGGTTTCATTATTGTTTGAAAGATTTTGTTGCTTGAAGTTCCCATTGAAGGCCAAAAGAAAAAAAGAAAGAAAGTTTTGCTGGAAACTAAACTTCGAGGAGGCACTGAGATAACCCAGAGCATCTTGGATTATGTATTAGAAGCCACCAAACCAATTTCACCAGCCAATCAGGGTATTAAAGGTAAAAACATTTTAATCTGATATATTGTTGATAGCTTCATAAAAATGCTTTCCAAAATTAATTTGGGTTGGCAAGGTTGTGCCAAAAGCATGAAATTAGTATAAAAAAAAGAAGGTATGTTTGGAGGTTCATCAAAAAACCCCAAGCTAACTATACAGCTAAACCCTTTAATTTGCCTTTGTGTTCCTTTACCTTCCAACTCTATAAAAATACTTACTAAAAGATTTTTAATAAATGAAACTTTGTCTATACTACTTCTTCACCTCAAGTTTAGATTTATAGCTAAACTTCCAGTAAACCAGATGGAAGTGGCTTTTTTATCCTTAATTTCAGCTAAAACTTGACTTGCACTAGTGAGTTCATAAATTCTAAAGTCTGTTGTTCAGGAGACAGTATCTACATGAAAATATTTCTGGCATAACTGTATCACTTACAGATGGAATTTAATGAGTACGTTTTCTTTTTCATTGTTGTTGCATAGCTGATCTAGTAAAGAACCTCACACTTGTGCTGACAAATTTGTTTTCCAACATATTTCATTTCCAGATTGGTATAAACTATACAGACTAAAGGACTTTTTGTTTCTTGCTATGTACCTTACCTATGTTTTGTACGTAAGGTTATACTGGGAAGGTTCAGTGAGGGCAAGTCAGTGCAGTGCTGACAATTTAAAGGAGGAATAGCTGGTTGCATGGTAGAATGTTGCAGGTGGCAATAGCTGCAGCTGGACAGGCTTAACAAAGCTTGTTATTCAGCAAACACAGAATAACAGAATTAATACACATCAAGGAATGCCTTGTAAAAGCAAAATCTGTCTGTTTCTTGTACAGTTTAAAGAGTTTTAAATTGACTCACACAGAAAGCCCAAACATTAATATGCTCAGCTTAGTGTGACTGCTGCTGAAATATGCAGCTGAGGTCAGACAAGCAAAAAAACCCCCTGCTATAAAGAGCTACAGTCATGTCACTTTTTCATGTTAATGGGTTTATACATATTTATGTTTTTCTTATGTATTTAGATTTTCTTAGCTTGCTTTAGATTATAGGTGTAATCATAATTGTTTTCTTCCTAGAAATTAGGGAGATTGTTTGGTAAGCTTTCAGATAGCCAACTCTAGATTTTTTTTCTTTGTTTTGTTGATTAATTAATTGTTTTGTGTTGTTTTTTTTAATACTGTGCTAGGAAAGCGTGTAGTGTTAATGAAGAAGTTTCCTCTAGATGGAGAGAAGGCAGGCCAGGAGGCATCTCTTTACGTTGTTCCAACTGTTGTGAAAGGTAATGCTGAGCATGATTTCTGAAGCTGCACCCGTTTTAGCAGAAGTTCACTTGAGGGTTCATTTTTTTATGAGTGTAATGTATGGCATTTTCTGTATTTAAACATTAAAAGTTCCATTCAGGTGAAAAACTCTCTCTGAATATTTTAAAACTTGAAGAAGTTACTTAAAATTATGGAAAAAAACTTGTATTTAATGTATTGCCTTTGTTTCTGTAATGCTGTCACACTTCTGTTTTAAGCAGTATTTGTGCACTTGATTATATTTTCAAAACATGTGCGTTAATTTGTGTAGAATTTGCTGAGTGCAACTGTAAGACATCCTACTCAGTTCAGTGTTCTTTACTGGGAGAAGAATGCTTATTGAAGTCTCTACACAGTAAATACAGTCTAGAAGGCAAAGTAAATGTCTTGTCAGAAAAATATTTTAAAAAACACCCTCAAACCTGAAGTAAATGTCTCTGTGCTTTTGGAGGAACTTCTTCATTTTTGCCTTACTTATAGCATTTAATGATGAAACCTATCAAATAGATACCATTGTGGAGTTACCAATAACGATACATACCCCTTCTAGTCCTGAGTCCTCTTCTTTTTTTTCTGGCAATAGTATACATTTAACATTAATTCCTCAGATGAAGCTGATCACACTGATGAAATAGTGACAGAATACTTTTAGGTTTTTAAGGCTACCCTTTTGGGTTGTGAATTAATGTAAAGATTGTATGTAATTTCTATCAATCATTATTTTGAAAAAATTAAGTTACTCTAGTCTAAAGTTAAAATATACTTTTAGTTAGGAAAGTGTAACTACAAAAGATGCAGAAGGGAAAATAAGATTCTTCTCACTGATGTGTCTTCAGAGCATGTTTCCTTTTTAGATAATACGAAATATACATACAGTCCTGGATGCCCCGTGTTCTACTGTTTACAAGACATCATGAGAGTCTGCAGTGAATCCAGCACCCATTTTGCTACGCTGACTGCAAAAATGTTAATTGCCTTGGATAAGTAAGAAATGCCATCAGTAAAAATACATTAAAATATAATAATTTCATATTTTATATAAAAATATAAATATATATAAAAGATAATTTGTAGATGTAGCACATAGTTTTTATAGGATTCTTGTGATTAAGAAGGAAATCATCATGATATCATGTTATGGTCTTCATGTTTATCAGAAATTGAAACCCTGACAACAGATTTTTAAATCTTTCTAAACTTTTTTTGCTAACTCAAGAAGGGTGTGCTTATCTAAATCAAGTGGCTTTTTGGAAGTTCTTGCTCACAGTGAATGTTTTATAAAAGATTTACATTTAAATTAAATCTCCCTGTAGAAAGGGAGTGCATCTTCCCTAGACACACAAATCTATTTGCACTAGGGAATTAAATTTTAGAAAGGTGATTAGTTGTTTAGCCAGATTTATAGTAATTTGAAGTTTGAGTATGTGAGCAGGTTTTTGTTTTTTTTAATGTACTCTGAACAAGGAATATCGGAGCTTATTTGCATTAATAAAGTTATCTGAAACTCATGGCTAACATGAAAAATCACACATTACAGGCTATTATCTAAAAGGTTCTGTGTGTAGGGTTTTTAGAGTTTATTAGTAGAGTTGTAATATTTCCATGTATACCATCATACCAGTTATATTTATTTGCTGCTTACCGAATGCCTTCAGACTCTAAGCTCTGCTTAAAAGTGTTTCAAGCCTCATAGTTGTGAGAGAAGCCTTGGAAGTATAAGAGAAAATAGTTTATATTCGTTGTTCTCTATGTACATAATCTGAAAAAACACTTCTCAAATATTCAAACTGCCACAATTAATTTATCCACCAAATATTTAGAGAAAATGCCTGAAAATACCTTAGAGTGTGTTTATAGCACAATGACCACAATTTTACAGTCCTCCTTCCCAGCAGGACCATGAGTAAGTGAAGAGAGTGCTGCTTTTGCAGCACGTCGTAGCTTGGGTCTGGGACTTAAAAATACAGGCCTAAGCATATTCATTAAACTGCAGGTCACCTTCTGCCATCCTTGCACGTGGTTCTTAGACAGACAAGATCTCAGTGGTCTGTCAGTTGATGTTCAAAGTATGTACATCTCTTTCATCTATATTTCCGGGCTAAATCACTAAACTGACTGTATCGTATTCCAGCAAAGCACAGGTTTACCTCAAGCTCATGAGAAAGCATGTGCAGAAACCTAAATACAAACCTGGCTTTAGACCCTTAGTTAAAATGCGCACCACTCAACATAACACTAAAATAATTTAGGGGTTCAGTGAAGATACATTTATCCAAAAACCGAGATGAACAACTTGACCTGAACCTTGTTATATTACATATGTGGCAGGAAAAAATGGAGCAGGTGCACAGTACTGACTTTCCCCAGTAGCTGAGAGTAAGAGGGCTTTAAAGCTCTGTACTGTCAGTAGGAACACACTGGGAAGAGAATAAACTTCAGCACATCTTTGTGAAAAAGCAGGTGGTAGCCTATGTGAAAGAGACTTAGCAGTTTGGAAACTGGACCTTATGGGTTTTTTGCCTTTTCCTGTCTCTCCCTAACGAAACACATGAGTTGGAAGGCTTAAGTCAGCATAGATATTGAAACTCCCCCTTAAAAAAACTGCTTTAATTTTCAAAATTTGTATGTTGAGAGTAGGAATATTGATAAACTGAAAGTAAACAAAATGGTGACACATTGGTGTGGTTTTTTGGTTATAACCAGTGTTACTCATAGCTTATAATTTCCTTTTCTTTGAAAGTTTGCATCCGCAGGAAATGTGTTTCAGCAAATACAATTGCTTAACTGTGTGTGGTTAGCAAATTTTATATTTGGGGATTAGTCATATAAAATTGACTGTGCACATTATAATGTTTTTAATTAAAATTTGTGATTATCATACATACAACTCTTAATCAAACAAAATAATGGACAAGATGACCAAAATAATCCTTTTCTACCTGAAAATGAGTTATTCCCCCATTCTCTCCTGCAGGTGGTTGGATGAACGGCACACCCAGTCTCACTCCATCCCAGCTTTATTCAGGCCGTCTCCTCTTGAGAGAATTAAAACAAATGTAATAAACCCCGCCTATGCTATAGAACCTGGCCAAACAGAAAGCTCATTACACATGGGTTATACTGCCCTGGAAATAAAGAGTAAAATGCTGGCATTGGAGAAAGCAGATATGTGTATCTATAATCCTTTATTTGGATCAGACCTTCAGTATACCAACAGGGTAAGAACTATATTTTCTTTTTATATTTTTAAAACATACATACATTTTCATTCATACATTGATTTATTTGATATGGATGTGTACTTTATGTTTAATAGAGTCAGATTTCATTATTTACCAATAGATGTGCAATAATTTCTCAAATCCTCAATTTGAACATCATTCTCTTTAATTATGAAATGTTACTATCATAACTTTGGTTTCAAGAGAATACCTTGCCTGGATGGGGGATTGCGTAGCAAATCTCAGTATGATATTTCTTCAGTGATTTTAAATTATGTCTTCACAGGTTGACAAGGTGGTAATAAATCCATACTTTGGCCTTGGAGCCCCAGACTATTCAAAGATTCAGATTCCTAAAAGAGAAAAGTGGCAACGTAGCATGAGCAGTGTCACAGAGGACAAGTATTATGTTACATTCCTTTTTCATTAATGGATAATTTTGTTTTGTTATATTACAGTAGCACTTGGTAGACTTGGTCCTATTATTTTAGGGCTTTACTGTATAAATACTTTTTAATTAAAAATTCTATTTTAAGTCTCTAAGTACTGAAACACAACAATTAAAGGATGGATTAAGAAAGGTGTAAATTATAAACATTAGAGAAGCATTAATTAGCATAAGAAATACAGCTCTGGCTTGACTACTGCATGACAAAAATACTAGCTGCGTGAACTTCAATTTTATTCTTCATGTAGATCTGCAGTTAGTGCTATGTTAGTAATTTTTTAAATGCTGATGTTTTCTACTATTGTGATATTTCTGAATGGTGTTTTCCTCCTGTTTCCCCTTTTAATTCATAGGGAACACCAGTGGGTAGATGATTTCCCTCTTCACCGCAGTGCTTGTGAAGGCGACTCTGATTTACTAAGCCACCTTCTGGATAAAAAGTTCTCTGTTAATCAGTTAGATAGTGACCATTGGGCACCAATCCATTATGCGTGCTGGTGAGTCAATGAGAATTTTGCCAATCAAATGCATTCTTGCTATCGTGATTCTGTAGCACTGATAATTTATGTAATTTATCAGCCTCAAAAAGAAGAAATAAAAAACATCTAGACTTCTTGTGCTGTGATTCTAATATATGTTAGTGTTAACCTTCTGAAGAGAAAGATTGCTTCAAGTTTTGAGATAATTTTCAGCTGAATGGTTTTGGAAGAGACCAGGTGTGGAGATCATGTCATCACTTACCTATTGCGTGTTACATCTCTCCTGAGTACCTATTCTAATTCCTGTTGGAGACACCGGGTCTAGTTTAGTGTGGTAACTTCTACAGTCTTTGTTGGCTAAAGGCTGTGAGCAGTTTTACAGCACAGCAGTATCTGAGCTGAGCATGTTTTGGTGCTGGTGAACCTTTGAGTGGGAAGCTGAACTAGGTAATTTACAGAGGTCAACTTGTCTGACTATAACTGTGATTTAATCTGTAAGTACTTGAAAGCTTTCCTCGGTTGTAAAAATGTTTTATCTTTGTAGCAGTTAGTCTTTTGTAGATATAGTGGTCAGTATGTCTGACGATATGAATAACACAAAAATAAAACTTGATAATAAAACCCCCACAACCTTACTTGATTTTTAGTGTTTGTGAGAAAGTTTGCAAATAATTTTTACAGAAAGTATACACAAGAGTTACTAGTTATAAGTATGAGGCTGAAGAATCCTCAGGATCCATTCTGCCAGAGTTCAGAAGCTGAACTCTGATTGTCACACAGTTGGATTTTTTTTCCCATCCGAGGCTGGACTCTGTTCAGCCATGACTGAATCACTACAACTGCCCAAACTTAGCTAGTTTAAAGCAAGGTTCAGTTTGTCTAGAATTAATCCGATAAATGGTTACTAGACCAATGAATACCAAAGAAGTGCAGAACTGATGTTAATTTCTACAAACTTAATAATGTTCCATTTTCATTAGTGTAATTTGGAAGCTGAAAGCTCTTGAGTGTAGAAAAAGACTTTTTCATATTTAGGACTATCTGAAAAAATATTTTACATTTGCTGTGTTTGTTCTGCTTTAACCCTATCTGCAGGTATGGAAAAGTTGAAGCCACTCGAATGCTGTTGGAGAAAGGGAAATGCAATCCAAACCTTTTGAATGGCCAACTTAGTTCTCCTCTTCATTTTGCTGCTGGAGGTGGCCATGCTGAAATAGTACAAATTCTACTAAATCATCCAGAAATTGACAGAGTAAGTTCAGTTTATGTATAGAAATAGAAGTTTTAGCAACATTTTCTAGCTTGTGTATGTGAAATATTTTGTGTCCAGATCACAATGTGTAAACACAATGATCTTGTTAAGATATTAAAAAAAATGGTTAAATATATTTCATTACATCTACTCTTCCCATTTTATATTAATTAAAATTTTGAACTCTATGATCAAGGACCTTAACTGTCTCAAAAATGTGTAAATGTTTTCCCAGTCTCCAGTGAAATAGATCTAGAATCAGTGTTTCTGTTTGTGTTTATAGCACATTACTGATCAACAAGGAAGATCTCCACTGAATGTCTGTGAAGAGAACAAACAAAATGAGTGGGAAGAAGCTGCAAAACTACTGAAGGAAGCCATAAATAAACCTGTATGAGTTCATTTTCTAATTAATTTATATTTAATTTACACATAAATTTGTAGAAGAGCTAGGGTCATTTACAGCTGTTACTGGAAAAGTACAGTACACTGAAATTACTAGTGAAAATATTGGCAAACTGACATTTTGTCTCTTTAAACGTTTCTGTTCTGTTTCATGTCTCAAGAAATACATGTAAGACTTTAAATGTGATGCTCTGATTTATTTGTAGGAGCATCACATCAGCTTCTCATTTTATGTCTACTTTTGATCATAAAACCATCAGCTTTCTTTGTGCATTGTCATCAAATATGTTGATAAACAGGAGCATTCAGCTGGTTAAATGTAGGCTTCTGCAAAGTAGACCTTACATCAGTTATTCAGTGTAGGCTTCCTTGGCAGCCAGTGGATATTTAGCCAGGGTAGGAAACAAAATTTACGATGTGATTCCTCTTATCCTGAAATAGATTTAATATTAGCCAAATTATATAAAACCACTTGTTTCTTTTGTTTGATTCAGATGCAACTGGTATCCCTGTAGGTAGTTGGTAGTAAACTTGTCAGTTTTTCAAGATGTTTTAAATTATCTTCATTTCACTCTGTATGAATGACCTTCCAAAATAATTAAGGAAGAAACTGACCTTTATTTTAGGGTTCTTATTATGCAGTTGATTAAATGGCAGGTGTGTGTGTCTAATGACTCTGAAGACTAATGCACACATTTTAAGTAGATTTCACAGTGTAAGAGGTGATATCATGTTGTCACTTATTACTATTTAATACATTCAAATAAAAAAACCAGAAATTACTGCAGTAGGAGGGACAGTGACTACTGCAGCAAAAATAGACTGATGTTTTCCATTCCAGGCTCATTTTCAGTCAGTTGTCATTTTCAAGTCATCCATCTTTTTTTTTCAAAAGTTTTTGGAACTCAGTTCTTGATGACTTTGTAGATTTGAGAAAGGGAAATTCTTATGACTTTTTTATTCAAGCAGCTGAAACGTTTAACCTGTTAAAGAGATGAAAACAAGACATTTCATTAATTTATGACTTGTGTGTATATGCTTCAAACACCTGATTTACGTTTACGTATGACTTTCAGGAGGCATGTTGTGGGCTCACATACAACTTCCAGTGAAAGCTATGGGAGTTCTGGAGGGGAAAAGGATTTATTAGTAGTAATATTATAGAAGCACTGTAAGATTTAGTGAGATAGTATTCTTATTGTAGTGGGGTCTGAGTAAAAGGTAGATGCTTCCCTCTGAAAGATGAGTCTTTTTAATATAGACTAATGAAGGGGAAAATTCATACCCTGCCAGTAACAGCAAGGTAGACATTTTGGGATATGCATAGGCAGTTGAGCCCAAATCCCTCAAGGAACTTTTAAATGCCTGCTTGCCTTCAAGTTTAAAAGAAGTCCTCAAAATATCAGTAAGATCTTTCTTGAAGGTATTGTTTTAAAAAACACAGTATATGAACTTGCACAGGACAAAACCCAAGCAATTTTGATAAATATGCAGGAATTGTGCAGTGCTCTTTTTTCCAACATTATGGATGTTGCTGAATTATGATAAAACTACTTTCCTCTTCAGAAGCACCAACAAAAAGAATTTTAACAAGTTGGATTTTTAATACGTTTACATTTTTGTGTAGTATGAAAAGGCGCGAATTTACCGTATGGATGGATCATATCGTTCTGTCGAGTTGAAACATGGAAACAATACCACTGTGCAGCAAATAATGGAGGGCATGCGCTTGTCTCAAGAAACTCAGCAGTACTTCACTATCTGGATCTGTTCTGAGAACCTCAGTAAGTAAACAAGGATGATGAGATTTTATCATAGTTTGTTTCTGCTTGTCGTTAGGAAAAAATAATACTGTCCTAGGAAAGTAGGATATGTGCTCTCTGACAGCCTTTACAGCCTGATGTCTCCAAACTGTGCTTTCAGAGCTACAGAGCTTTTAGCTTTCACGTTGGGGATGCTCAGTCGGTCTGCCTGTGGATCACTGTGGCACCTAGAATGTATTTCATCCAGGAAGATGAAGCTAGTCCAGGTTGTCTTTCTGTTACAGGGCACCTTGGCTGTCATAGTCTTTACTGCTGGCTTATCCTGGTTTTAGTTGTATTTTTCTTCCCAGCATTCTGAAATCGGATGCATGTACTTGTTTATACTGATGTTTAGTCTTTTTAAAACTAGTAATTAAAGCAAGCTGATTAATGTTTTTTTTCATTAGGTCCTTTAATCATGTGAATTTTCATGTGTTGTGCACCAAAATAATTTTTTATAAATGAATTCTCAGATCTGTTTGGTGAGAGAGACTTCTGATGCAAAAAGTCACTATTACGTTTGTTGTATTTTTTGGTATTTCTGGTCTAAATGAAAAGTATATTATAATTTTTGTTTGAGTTATATAGGAAAAGATAAACAGGACCCCCAAAGAGTCAATGATTGTGATTGGGTTTTGTCAGAAATTGTGGTCAACAGTAGGGCTGCAACACGATAGCTATGGGACACATTATCATGGATTACAAAGCACAATTCAGGTCTGGTAGGATACTGTGCTCTAAATATTGCAGAAATCTTTTCTTCAATCTTTAATCTTTCTCTCCCAGTGTCATGCCTTTTACCTTTTTACTTTGCTGTATGCCACACAACTACTGTAACGCTGAGATAAACATAGATGTTAATATCTGGAAGAAAAGGAAGTGTTTGAGTGTTAAAGTGTTGCTGCTTTTGCCTTTTCTAAATATGTCGTGTTTTCATAGAGTCATTTGCATTTGCACCTTTGCATTTTAGGGGATGAGCTCACTGATACATTGTTTAAAACCAAGTAATTCTCTAGATATTTAGTTCGAAAATGAGCTTCTGTTTTATGACTTCAAACACCTAAGGGACAAGTTTCCTTATGAAGTACGTTTCTTGCAGTTTGCATACAACTGTAAGGACCATAGATGTCTTGCTGGTAGGACAGATAATGTTTTCCTGTGTTTGAAAATAAGATGGGTAAGTAAGTTGAATGAACAGATTGTTCTCAGTGAATGATGTTGCACTATAATAACATGTCTGTTGAAGTTTTTCCTATAATGTGGGATGTCACAGTATGAAAGCCAGAGCAGTGACAAGGAGGCAGATACAGCCTCACTCCTAGAAAAAAACAAGCAATGATCTAAGGACAGGAAGGGTGAGTGAGCTGAAGGTACAGGCTAGTACATAGTAGGACTGCAGTTGAAAGCTTTGTATTAATTTTGCAGGTCTCGTATACACAGGAGAACATGAAACATTGAATGACTTTATTCTGCAAAGAATCAAGACATTTTACAGATTAAAAAGAAAAATATCTGTTCTGAAAAGTTTATGGTCAATATATATGTACACAAAAATGGCAAATACATTTATAAGATAAATTATAACTGTATTTTTCTGTCAGAAATAAGATTATTGGACTTTGTATTTCTCCTACAATAATAGAAAAAACATTCTCTAATGTTTTATTATCTTGCTTTTAAGGTCAGTCTTGGTACTCAATTAAATTTTTAAATACCACTTACTCTTGAGAAACTGAAAATAACAAAGTTTCATCACTACTGCATTTAGTGAATTGATGCAAGGAGTTTTTCCAATAAATCCATGTTTTCAAAACCTTCTATATGTAGCAGTTTAGAAAACATAGGGAAAATATTTGTTAATGAGTCCTCAATTTCAGATACCCTAATTTTGGTGCAGCGTTTAATAATTTATGTAATAATTTTATTTATTTATATATATATTTAATAATATATGTGTGTGTATGTGCTGGGTTATTCTGGTTTTTTATTTAGAAACAAACCCTGTTATTTTTCAGGCCTCCAGCTGAAGCCATATCACAAGCCTTTGCAACATATTCGAGACTGGCCTGAAATATTCACTGAACTGACAAACTTGGATCCTCAAAGGGAAACTTCACAGCTTTTCCTGAGAAGGGATGTGAGACTTCCACTGGAAATAGAAAAAAAGGTCAGCATTTGGAAGTGAGAGCTTGAAATCATGGTCAGATTCAGAACACTTTGACCATTAGCACTCAGCGTGTATAGTGACTGTAGTAATATCCAAACTTATTAAGCCTGACATCTCGTCTCCTTTTTTGTAATAGTTTGAGTCTTCACATTCTTCCCTCCCTCCCTCTCACCTTCCTGCCATCTCTCTATTCTCTGTCTCTTTCTCACCCTCTCAGCTGTTTGGTTTATCATCTGTCTCTGTGTGTCAGTCTCTGTCTGTCTGTCTGTCATACAGCTAAAAACAACCTGCCTGATTTTCTTTCTCTTCCTTGTGCTGTTGTTTTTCAGTTATTTAATTGGTTGGTTTTGATGGGATTATTCAAACATATTATTCAAAATGAATTCACGGAGGAAAAATCCATATATATCAGTATTTCTATGAACCTTCTGATTGGGCATGGTATCCTGGTCACCTTTCATTTGTTTGTTAGATCAGTGAAGTGTTGAAGTAAATCAATGAAAGTATGTCATTTTTTCTATTACAAAGCACTACTAAAATGTACACTTCAGTCAGGATCACACCTTTGTCTTCTGTTTCTGAATCAGTGAGAAATTGTATTTATAGTTTCTAAGCTCATTTTCTTTTTTACAAAGAAATAATATTACTTGTATCTTTTTAACAGATTGAGGATCCATTAGCTATTCTTATTCTTTTTGATGAAGCCAGATATAATTTACTGAAAGGTTTTTATACATCACCTGATGCCAAGTTGATCACCCTGGCAAGTCTGCTTCTACAAATAGTCTATGGAAATTATGAGAGCAAGAAACATAAACAGGGCTTTCTAAAGTAAGTACGTGTGTTGAAAACTTAAAATTATGGGTTTAGATTAAGTATTTTTAGATAGCACTTACTATGGAACTCTCACATTTTAGGTATGATATATTTGTTGTTTTTCTCCATTACTGAGCTGTAGTTCATAGTAATCACATAACCCTTGTATGCATTAATAGAAGCTGGACACCAGGTCTGAAAAATGTATTGATCTTAATTGCTGCAGTTCCAGGCAGAGGGAGGGAGGTTCTGTATCCTGTAAATCTGTCCTGAGATTACAATAATACCAATATGAGTAAGTGTATTCATGTGAGTGAAGGGTTCTGACAGGACTGAGACTTTGAACAATGCTGAGGAAAACAGTTAGACCAGCTTCTGGGGCTGACTTTCCTCCCTCTTTGAAGAGGACAGATCAAAGATATAATTTATCTTCTGTCATTGGTATGAGAACTGCTGTACTAAATTGGTCAAAACCATAGCACCAGTAGGGTTCTGCCAGATGGTATTTTTCTCTCCCCTTCTCTCTGCATGCCAGTGCAACAGTAGCTGAGCTATTCTGGGATATGGCTTTTTCTTCCCACGTACATTTCTACAGCAATATCTGAGACCATCAAGATTCCAGTTCTCTACTGTGTGCACCTTCACCCCCTGCCATCTCCACCTCATTTCATTCATGGAACAGCAGCTGTGCAGTTCTGGAATGTTACTATGCTTCTCATCTCCTCTCATTCACAGCATCAACTGAGCTGTCTTGACTTGCTGGTTTTTTAGTTGTATTGTCCTGCAGTTACACAGTTGGTAGATGGAGCTTGAGGAGAATGGGATATAAGTGGGATTACCCACTTGCATGAGCGTGCAGTTCAACGCCAGCTGGGTTTAGTACAGAACTGCCCGCTGCTGACTTCCAGCAGCTGCAGGGTGGTGTTCCTGTTCCTGTCCACACTGAGGCATATCAGTACTGTGGTTCCAAGCTGAGCCTGCTCAATGGAAGTACTTGACTCTACAGACAGAACTACCAGGAAAGATAGTTTGGCACAGAAAAAAAGCCTCATGAGCATTTGGCCATGCTTTCTTGTCTATGTTCAAATGAAGATGTTGGAAAATATCTCAAGTTGTTCTTCAGACGATGAAAAGATTTACAGTCTGAATTTTTTTTGCAGTTGACATAAATGTTTATTAAAACACAGGTAATTTCAAAAATATATCCAGGCTTTTGTTTCTGTGAGAGTATCCTTGACCTTAAAGATCTGGATGCATTGTCCTGTGTAGGATTCTTGCTTGGTAGATGATATGTGCAGTTACAGACAAATACAGTTTAAAAATTACTCAATAGGTTACATTACTAGGTTTTGAGACTGTCTTAATTGTACATAACAGCTTGCTTTCTTCCTTTTTGTTTTTTGTTGGCTGTGTTTTGTTTTTTTTGAAAAAGGCTACTTTATATAAGTAGCTTCTCTTTCATGTCATGTAACATATAACTTTTATGTGGAAATGAATTGGGCCAAGTCCTCAGTGGTGCTGACTGCAAGAGTGGAGGGAAGAGTATCTACAGTCTGTCATATTTTCCAAGTATGTGATATGCTGATACAAATGGCTGTTTGTATATAATTTTGGCTTCCAAACTGGAATTCACCAAACTGCTCTGTAACCAACTATGAGTCATGTGTTCTGCTGCTGGCATTTTCTCTCCATGCCATGTCCATGATGTGTGACACAGACGGTATAACATAAAGCTGGATTTCCATTAACTGACTGTTATACTCTACCTTAGGAAGCCTTGGCTTACATTTCAGGAAACCATCTCACCTGATGAGATAAGATAGAGTAGGAGCTGACTTTCTAGCTCAGTGTGTGACTTGAAGGTACAATGAGGCAGACATTGTTCTTTCTCCTTACTTTATTTAGTGAAGAAAAGCTTTTTTTCTGCTTTGTTTTTCTCTTAGTGAAGAAAATCTTAAATCTATCGTACCAATCACTAAACTAAAAAGTAAAGCTCCTCATTGGACAAACAGGATACTTCATGAATACAAGGTGAGATAAATAAGCAAATAGTAGAAAATCCTGTTCTTAAACATTTTTTGACACTTTGGTTGTCAGGTAATGAACAGAAATACTGGTATATAAAGCTAGAAATGTGTACGTTCTGAATGTTTGGGATGGGTTTTTGGAATGTTTTTCTAGTACAATTATAGTTGATCTCTTTGTTAGAAGTAAATATATTTGCAATCTGTTAATTTATCTTCAGTATTACCTCTGTTTTGGGGATGCTTCCAATTCAGGCATAGATGTAAAAAAGTCTACTCTAACTTATATTTTCATGTCTGTTTGTTGTGATAAATTACCAAGTCCTTTTTGCCAGTGTAACCTGTATGTTGGGGATCTGATAGTGCTGCTGATGTGCACGTGCGCACACACACGCACACAAACTCCTTTGATTAGAGCAGTTGATTGAGCAAAATTTTTAAATGTGGACTTGGGCTTCTTCTGTAAAATACATCTAACTGAGGGCTGCAGTCAGTTTAAATTTGTGATCTTCATAAATAATTGTGGAAAAAGTGAGGTGTGTCAGGAAGAGAACTGTACCAGCTGACATGCATCACTAAAGGTAGCTCCCAGGAAACACTGCAGATCCACCCAGGGAATGTTTTCAGACCTTGCCCCTCTTTTTGAGATGAGAGTATTCAATCATAAACTTTCTCTTGGTGCATGCACCTTTTTTGTCAAAATCAGCAGATCATTCCTGTTCTTTTTAATATAGATGAAGGAGGGGATGATGGTGGTCTAAGACTATGGTGTATCAAAGTAGTCTCTATTCTATCATCAGATTATATGTAAGAATGAGCACAGCGTTCTTGACTTCTGCTCTTAGGCCATTATTTTGCGTTGTGGGATATGGGGGAAGGAGAAAGGAGATGTAATCTTTTGTTCCAAAGATTTTGCATGCTAAAAATGGCTGTGTAGAATTCAGGTAAGCTGTAATGTAGGGTGGGGATCCAGAGAGGTTGATCCTGTCTACCACACCCACAGTCATGGCCCTCTAATTGTGGAAGACTTGTGCTCTCTCTCATGTCTGTGCCTTCTCACCTTGTGCACAGCCCAACCAATTTTTTTGTTAGAGTGCTTGGTATCAGTTTTTTTTGAGGTGGGAGCACTCCAGGGATCGTTTGTTCTGACTGTCTCACTCTACTGAAGAGGAAGGAACAGAAGCCTCTCTCATTCTGAGGGAGAACTCCACTAATGAAAAGAGATCTTCACCCCTGTTTTGCTTAGAAAACAAACAAACAAAAAAAATCCATGTTTTTGGGGGGAGGTACTTGCTCATCTTACCATGCCTCCCTGGATTAGACCCCTTAAAGGAGGAAGAATGCCTGGTTTTAAGGATTGTGATGCATTTAGTGTCAGATGGGTGCACAGATGCTTATCCCAAGTCCAAATTACTTCTGAGAAAGGCAAAACTGTGAGGCCCTTCAGAGGTTACATGTCTGTGTTCAGATTTCTGAGGCTTATACAGGTATCTGGATTTTGTCTCAGTCTCTTGTGGCATTTGAGCCTTTCTGTGGCTCTGAGATTTAATTTAGCTGTGGGAAGATGGTTGCTGGGAAAGCACTTTGGAAATATGTATTTAGCGGGAATTGCACTAAACAGGGGGTTTTCTTCAAGTAACCACAACTGTTTGAGAAGACTTGTTGATTGCCATTGTTCCTTTATTTCTAGAATCTGAGCACCAGTGAAGGTGTCAGTAAGGAGATGCATCACCTTCAGCGCATGTTCTTGCAGAATTGCTGGGAAATTCCTACTTATGGAGCAGCTTTTTTCACAGGACAGATATTCACCAAAGCAAGTTCAAGTAGCCATAAAGTCATCAAAGTGTATGTAGGAGTAAATGTAAAAGGGCTGCACCTCCTCAATATGGAAACAAAGGTCAGCTTAAGTGTACTGCCAGTGATAACTATTAAACTTAATTCTGTTCTCTTAAAATCTTTGTACTAGAAGTAATTTCACATCCAACTGTTTAGTTAAACTTGACTGAAAATTTCCAAGATTTTAAGATCTTTTAAAGTCACTACTAACAAAGTCTTGTATAGACTTTACTACTTTATAAACTACAACTACATTGTGGAATGTGCTTCTTTTAAGTCTGAATCCTGTCTAAGTGAACAAAGAAAAGTTCAGTCTGTAGGTATGGAGGATATTTTCTGAGTGACAGTTTCCTACATTTCATTGTAGGCTTTACTTCTCAGTCTAAAGTACGGTTGCTTTATGTGGCAGTTGGGAGATGGAGATACATGTTTCCAAATCCACAGTCTGGAAAACAAAATGAGCTTTATTGTGCATACCAAACAGGTAAGCATTATCATTTTTCAATTATCAATGTTCAATTTTTTTTTTTTCCTAAGTTAGTTGCATCCCTATTCTCTCTGGAGGTTGACCACCTTTGCACAGTATAAAAGAAGCCCAAGCCAAGCCCCTGCAGAAATTATTTTAAAACTTTCATATTAATATTTCAGAATGTTTGCTTGTTTTCCTAGCATGTGAAGTCTTCAGAATTCAAAATACATAAAATGCATCTGTAATCACAAGGGTAAACTTTTTTTAATTGAAACTGTTTGTTGCATGTGCCCAATCCCTCATACTCTAAGGATAATTCCAAATATAGTGAGAACTACAGAGCTGGAGATGGTAACTTTGCGATTGAAACTAGAAGAGATTGAGAATTGCATTTGTCGTATTCTTGATTGTCATTAGTTCTGAAATGCTGATAGAATTTAATTGCATACCTTTACATAGGCAGGTCTCGTCGTTAAACTTCTGATGAAATTAAATGGCCAGTTAATGCCAGCTGAAAGAAATGAATGATCGAAGGGAACAATAGTTACAAAGTGGCATCTGACAGCTAAGCAAAAAACAACTTGTGTCTCATCGTAACAGAAGACTTCCATGTACATGAGTTTTACACAATAGAAAAGTCGATTTGTACAGTTTTTTAACTTTGTACAGAAGCTGCATGGTTTATTTTTTTAAAAAACTCTACAACATATCTATTATTTTTATAAATATTTTTGTGTTTCATATATAAACTATTGTAGGGCTTGAGCTTAACCAGTGAAGCTAATGAAATGTAAGTGGTTTACCGAGTTGGACGAGTATGAATCCTGTAAAGCTTTTGTTCCCAGAGGACTATGGGACTATCAGTGCCATTAAGCAAGCGTCAGTTAACCTATTTACCTTTCATGTCATTCTGTGGAACATCAAGGAAGTATGGTATATGTTACAGTATTTTGTAGACACACTTAATTTCTAAGATATGTGGATAAATATGCTTAAAAGACCAGTTAGACCTTTGAGCAAGTACTTTTGATAAACTCTTGGTTTTTGTTTGGTTTCTGACAAACATTTTTGCTTGCTTTATTTTTACTCTTAACTTTCTCATACTTTGTATTCATATTTATTCTAAAATGTTGCATGAGGATGCCAAAAGGGAAATACTCTAAATCATTCAGAAGCCATATTGAATGTTTAGCATGCTTGTTTTTTAAAATGGATTTTTACTTTTACTGTGCAATATAAAATGTGTATATGGAGGAGAGGGAGATACGGATTTACAAATGAACCTTACTCAGAGGACTTCAGAAAGTTTAAATAAATCCTACCCTGGATTGCAACACATATGCAGTAACAAAAACTCATATAGGAGGTACTAAGTTATTTCTGTTAAACTAATTTTCCTACTGATTGCGTACTTCAGTTTCTTGAGGCTGTGAGCAGTGCAGGATGCAGGAATGAAGATTTATATTGCAAGGAAGCCAGATACAGTTTTAAGTATTCTGCCTGCTCTTTGTAGAGTCAGGACTGGGGCTCAACATGTTGGGTCCCAAGTGTAAGGTGGGATTCTATGCAGTCTGAAACATATCCTTGTACATTAAAATAGAATCCGTAACACAAATCGTTAAAGTTTCTGGTTGTATTTCAGGGTTTTAAGTGCACTTGACTATTTCTTCCATGTAAACTGCATGCTAAAATAGTGTGCAATATTTTGTAAAAAAATTTTTTTTTAAAAATAAAAATTAGCACTTGCCTCTCAGTTTTGAAATAAAAGTTAAAATGAATGTGAAGAACTGTGCTATTGTATAGTAACTTTACTCTTACCTTACTACTAGTAAGTGCAGTTTAAGAAATTAAAGTAGTAAGCCGTTAAAAAGGTGAACAGGAGACTTATATTTTGTATTCTTCTTAGCAAGCTATACTTTTCTACTTAAAATTCACTGGCCTAAATAACAGTAAATCTTCATGGATTGTTATATTTTATTTAAGGTAAATAATGCAACAGTCGGATCCTTCATAGTGCATCCCTGCTATCACTTGGCACTGGTATCAGAAATACATTTCTCTACATAGCACTTTCTTAGAAAACTAGAGGAAAATGTTAAGATGGTGTGTCAGTTGCCTATTTAACAATACAATTAATATGCCTTATTTCTGTATAGTCCTTTCTGCTACATTCGTATTTATTACTACCTAATAAATTGTTTGCAACAAGTCACATCTGGTGTTTTTATTTTTGTAATCAGCATGAGCCATCAAATGTTACACCAAGCAGGTGTTATTACCAAAAAGCAGGAACTCGTAACAGGCTCATCTTTGTAGGGTATGTAGGAAGAGCATTGGAGAGGATCATAGGGAGAGTCCCATGGTGACTATAAATTAAGGTAGTGCACCTCAGAAACCACTCCAGAATTCATCAGGTAAACTGGAAACTGTTAGTCATGGCAAAGCAGAGGTTTGCAGATGATGCACATCAGTGGAGCCGTTGAGAGCCCAACTCAGCAGTCCCAGCAGCCACCCGGGTACTTTGAGCTCCTGCTGGCTGGCTTGTATAATCCTTTCATCTGGAAGTGGGGAAATGAAAAATTGGAACAGAGGGAAATCCAACACCACACAGACACACCATTGGTAACAACCCTTGTATCTCTACCAAACAAAAACCCAATGAAAACAAGCTGTAAGATGGGCAAATCTGATAGTTGTGCCTTTGTAAGTATGAGATGCCCAGCTCACCACTTACAGTCCATCTAACAAGTGCTTTTTTAAAAAGCAAGTAACTGTGCAGCTGCCAAAGCAAAGATTTGAGAGTTGAACGCCCCAGCCAGGCCCTGTAAGGCAGAAGAGTAACTGAAAACTGTGAGAAGCTGGCACAGTTTTACCAAGTGGAATAACCGAGTGCCTGACCCCAGTGAGCAGCTTGTCCGAGAGGGAAGCCTTGGTCCGGAGGGGAACCCTTCAGGCTGCCCCAATGTTGTGCTGCTGCTGCTTGGTGACAGGGAACAGTTACTCCAGGGAGGGGGAGGTTTGTTAGCTTACAGCTGGATACACTTCAAAGGTGGGCTGTAACTGAAAAAAGATACAGGCTCAGCAGAAACAACATGTGTGGTTTGCAAAAGTTCTCCTTTACCTTAAAGAATCATTATTAATGTGGGGTAAAGATATAATAAGTTGAAATATAATTAATATAACAATTACACATCATCATGGCTAGGCTTCGTGAACGAAGATTTGGGAAGGGCTTTACCCACGTTTGTTACAAGCGCGCTGGTGGCTAAAAAGGCCAATATGAGACAGGCACGTCTGGTTGCAAAAGGCACAGCAGAAAGACTCCTTAGGAGGTATATTCTGCAAGGCACGATTATTTCTGTGTTGTTGTCTTTTCTCCTCAAGAGTGATCCTGTGTGCTTTCTCAAAAGAAGCAGCAGCGTTACAGATGGTGTGTCTCCAGACCTCCCGACTGGAGGCCAGAGTAGACCAGTTATGTTGATCAATATGGCCAAGGCTGAGATGTTGTTTCAGGGGATCCTTGTATCTTCTCTTCAGGCTCCTCTCTTGCGGCAGCCGGTGGCAAGTTCACCATAAAGCAACATCTTAGGGAGGCGGTGGTCCTTCATCCTTGAGATGTGCCCTGCCCAACGCAGCTGTGTTCTCAGTAGCATGGCCTCAATACTCGTAACTGCTGCCTGTTCTAGAACAGACGTATTAGTCACATAATCTGACCAGTGGATGTTCAGGATTGTACGGAGGCAGCATTGATGGAAGCGTTCTAGGAGTCGCAGGTGGAACAATTACACAATAATGAAATAAAACCATTGCATTCAAATACAGGTAATTAATCTGGAAATCCTGTTCCTTGGAAGAAGTAGACTGACACTGTTGCCACTAGAAATGTCCTTACTTCATAAACTAGCAGTACAGAATGTCAGTGACAACCAGTGACATCTGTCATGTCTCCTGAAGGAATTGTAAATATTAAGTAACTCTTTCACAACTACAGCACTGATAAATTTCTGTTTGCATCAGAAAGTGTTGAAACTTCAGATCTTGCAAGCAACAAATTGAAAACTGTAGTAGATCCCATGGCTGATATGAAGAGTTTGAAGGTACTTAACTGATTCCACACCCATCTCAGCATTCGCAAGCATTCTCTGCTACCTCCCACAGCTAGTAAAACTCAGCGTACATGAGACCTTGATTCAGGGTTTACCAAAGGAGATTACACACTTTAAGAAATTACAAGAGTGTTCAGTCAGTAACAATACTTTTATGTTTTTGTCTGTGCACCTTTTCCAGTTGACAAAACTAAAATTTAGGTTTCTGAACTTTGCAAAAAAATTATTTAAAAGCATTACAAGTAAACTTCGCAACTGTAGCCTGTTGAAATGTCTCGTACATTATAATGAACTCAGATTCCTGCCAATATTCCCAGATTTACAAATGTAAAGGAGTTTTATTTAAGTAGAAACTGACTGGACTCACTGGATGAACAAACTCTGCCTCTAAAAGATCTCTCTATAACAGATTTTTCTGGAAATGTATTAAGATACATTCCTGTTGAATGAAGAAAATTGTATACGGACAACCAGATCTGACCTCGGCAGCGATGAGCTCTCCGGGTTTCCAAATGCACTATGTGCACCATTTGATCTTAAACTCTTAGATCTTAGTGGCGACTCTTATTTCAGAAGCAGTACCCGGATTTTCTGACATTAAAGATTTGGGGCATCTACAATTAAACACAAACGAGCTGTCCTCCTCCTCCGCGTGCTGTGCTACCTTACGAACCAGCGCACTGGGCTGTCAGCGGGGACGCCGGCGGTGATGTTCGCCGGGAGCGCCGCACACCGCCGTAGGACCGTGCTCTCTGGGTGTCGGAGGTTACACATCCCCTCGGCACACACGCGTTGGCGCCGCTGGACGCGGGGGCCGCCCCTCATGCCCGAGGCCCGGCCCCGGCCCGGCCCCCGCTCGGCCCCCGCCCAATGGCGCCCGGCGCAGCCCGGGCGATGCCGTCACCCCGCGCGGCGCGGCCGCGGGTTGGCTCCGGCGCCGGGAATCGTCACATGGGCAGAGATCAGCCCAGCGCCGGGAATCGTCACCCGGGCTCGGATCAGCCCAGCGCCGGGGGCGGGGCCGCCCCGCTCCGCCCTGGTCTGCCCCGCGCCGCTGAGCCGAGCCGAGCCCCGGCGGATGGCACGGGTGGCCGAGGAGATGCTGAGCCTGATGGAGGTCGGCGGGTCCCTGCTGGAGCGGGTGGCCGTCGACAGTCCCCTTTCCCTGGTGCTGGCAGCCTCCGCCTTCGCGCTCAGCCTCGGGTACCTGTTCCAGCTGGGGTACCGCCGCCACCTCGGAGCCGACCAGAAGGTAAGGGCTGGGGGCGGTGGGGCCAGGGAGAGGCGATGGGCCGGGCAGCGGACCCGGCGGGCTCCGCCGCTCTCCCACGAAGGGTGGGCCCCGCAGGACAGCGCCGGGAGCGGGGCAGGGGAGCCGGGCGCTCTCCCTTTGGGGTGCGGGCGGGGGAGAAGAGATGCGCTCACCTTGGGACTGCCCTTTTTGGGAGCGCAGGGGAAGGGGTGGTGGAATCCAAGTGTGTGGGAACCGGCTGAGGAAGGCGAGGAGCGTTTCCAACAGCAGCCCCAGGGCGGTTTCTGGCGGGAGTGGCGGTGGCTTCACCCTCGGCCCCGCTGGTGGAGCGGAGGCGCTCAGACCTTGTAGGGGCAAAGGCCGTTCCCGATGCTGTTTTATCGATGGAGCTTAAAAGAAGGTCCCCATTTATCTGCGAAACCCATTCCTAACCTGAAGCTGGGTGCTTTTGGGACGCTGTTTAACCAATCATCAGCACTGTTTTGTGAGTGCCTTCTTTTCAATTGCAGTATCTTTCAGAGGCAGCATACAAGAATCTTAATCGTATTCACTTTATTTTAATCCTTGCTGCTTTCAAATGTGACTCAATATGAAGAAATAATCAGTTGTCCAATGTTGGCCTTTTCACAAAAGAGTTTAAATAAACATGTATAAAATGTCTTCTGCAGTTAGTTTTTATATAAATAGACATTATTTTATTACTTCTGGGCAGTGGGACATGCCAGGGAAGTGGTCACAGCACCAAGCCTACCAGAGTTCCAGAAGCGTTTGGACAATGCTCTCAGGCACATGGTGTGACTCTTGGGGCTGTTCTGTGTAGGGCCAGGAGTTGGACTTCGATCCTTGTAGGTCCCTTCCAACTCAGAATATTCTATTATTCCATGATTCTGCAATACTCTCTGAAGAAAATTTAATAATTATTTTTCTCATTCTTCCTCAGAAATACCCACCTTTTATTTCATCAGGCATCCCTTTCCTTGGACATGCAATCGCATTTGGAAGAAGTCCCATTGAATTTCTGGAAAATGCTTATGACAAAGTATGTTTTCCCCCATGACTGGCTGAGCATATGCTAAAATATTTTTGTGTATCTATCAAATTCTCTCTCTGGAGCCTGTTTAAAATCAGTTCATTCTCACTTATCACCTTGAACGTAGAACAGAGTGTGCACAGTAGGCTCTGGTATCTTCAGATCTCTTTATGTACATTGTTGTTAGAGAAGTAGTGTTTTCTGTGCTCTCTCTTGTGATTCACATGTAAAAAATATGTTTGTATATTTGGGTAATACTCATAGCTGGATCACAAGTTAATTAAAAAGCCATTTTAATGACATTATTTTCTGCCTTAATTGATATCTTTTAATCACATTCTTTACTAATCTGTGACCGGACTGGAATGTAGCTGATCACCTCTGAGGCAACTTGATGAATTTTAAGGCCTTGCCAATGTTAAAATGGGTGGTAAACCTCAGTAGTTTTTATACTATAACAGCCCAAAAGAAATTAACTAAGTGAGTAGAGCCTTAATTCCAATGAAATTAGATTCTGCAGGAAGGTTTGCTGGAGATGACTTTTAAATTTTAAAACCTTATTTGCTCTTAATTACCTATGCATAACTCCAAATCCAGATTTTTTTGAGACAGTGTTTGTAGATTACTGGAGGCATTATATGCTGTCATCTCCCTGCTAGTTTTTGTAGTGTCGCTGATCTTTTATTTGTGTTTTTTAAATGGTTTCAAAATGTGCAAGATCACATATGTTCATTATAACATTGGATATCACTAGTAAGTATATTGAGTACAGAATTTAAATGTGGTTTAAAATATTTATGTCTTTATTAAATCTGTGGATACTTCTTAGGAGAGAAAGTAATTTATTATGGAAGACCGTACATAGAGATAGGGATTTAATGATTTGTGTTCTTCTTATTTAAAATAAATTGGTGGGTTTTTTTTGTTTTTCTCTCTAAGTATGGACCTGTGTTCAGTTTCACTATGGTTGGCAAGACGTTCACATACTTGCTGGGTAGTGATGCTGCTGCTCTACTGTTCAACAGTAAAAATGAAGATTTGAATGCAGAGGATGTATACTCTCGGTTAACTACACCAGTTTTTGGAAAAGGAGTTGCTTATGATGTGCCTAATGCGGTATGTATTTTAAAGATGAGATGAATAGAAACGTAGTGTAATTTGACTTCTGAGTAGGCAGCCCTGAGCTCTTGACTCTGTATGATGGGGTTGTGTGTTCATATGCAATTCTGGCATATTGCAGTAGGTAAATAATCTCATTTCGATAATCAAGACTGAGCGTGTTCAGGTTGCTTTCTTTACCACCTGGCCACTGTTCAGTCTGGGTGTTATATTTTGTTCTTGAAATCATCTAATCATAGAGGAAAAATTAGTAAGTGAGTCACTTTTTCCTTTCCTTGTAGCCACCACTACAGATGACTGCAGATGACTTTTCCTTTCCAGGCAACTTTAGGTTTTTCTTTTGAGAAGGCTTTTAAGAGTGATAACTTTTCATTTAATGTCATGACAAATCTAGACACCGAAGTAATAATTTAATAGTTTGTACTACAATGTTTGTCTTGCTCAGGCAAAAATCATTCTGTATGTGTTTGCAGAATACAGTCTGCATGGGAAGCACAGAAACTGTGTCACGTACCATTGTGTCTGAGCTAAGCGTTGTCGGCTTTCTTGTTTGTGAGTGTGAGCTGTTATGTCAGACTCCCAAACTGCAGAAGAGAACGTTCCTGTGGAGAGACTTGCTCCACTGGGACTCTGTTCAGTGCATGTTGACATCAACAGCCTGTTGTACAGCAGAGTAGTTTGGTGGCAGAAACACCACTGTGATATTTTTTTATTATTAGTTTTGGCCTGATTTTGTGTATATAAATGCCAGTTATTTGACTGGTAATAGTTTCTGTGACCATCAATTCTTTTCCTCCTTAGCATGCCTCTTAATTTTTCCTTACTGTCCTGGTTAGAACGGCTGGGACCAATTCATCCCTGGATGGGTGTA
>NW_020897726.1:1626655-1892422 GCF_003984885.1 Neopelma chrysocephalum | reverse complement strand
TTATTCTGACTTATAAATCTCTCTTTTGAATTGAGTTCATTTTGCCTCGCTGGTTAACTTTTAAACCAGCACACTTACCTACTTGGGTGATTGTTACCCTATTAATTATGTGGCTTAGGAGCAGTAATCATTACTCACTTTGCCTCCACACCTGCATTTTGCCATGATCCACAAAGTATGTATGTTGTTCTTACCCCATTCTTTTGGGAATCTCATATACATCTGACTACCAACATCTTGCTACTTTGTAAATAAGTAAGGGAAAACTTGGTTGTCTCCTGCTTTTTCAGAACGTATTAATTTGTGGATAAGCAGTGTTACAAAGTTTGGGGTAAGGATTGGTTGTTTGGGTGGTGGGTTCTTTTGTCCTTCATGGATTTGCATAGCTCCTCCCTTTGAGAATGAAACTAGCAGGACTGCAGCCTGGACAGCAAGTAGGAGATCGTGTCTTGTGTCCTACGAGAGCTCTTCCACAAGTGGGGCCATTCTAACAGACTTGTTTCTACCCATTCCAGTAGTAGGAGATCTTTCTTGAGAAGTCAGGGATGGAGTTGTGAATCCTTTCTGCAGCTGCTGGAGTGTAGAGGGTACATGATTCTCTGCAATACATCTTTTATGTTCTTCTCTGGTACATACTAGTTCCAGAAAAAGTGTCTGTGAATCAGACATAGACTGCTAAGTTGGCCAGATTTTCACTGTGTTGTGCTTCTTCTTTGGATTCTGACTGTCACAGGATGTCTGCTTGAAACTGAAAGATGATGGTTTGTCCTTAATTCTGTGAAAGTTTGCCCACTTGTTACAGCTGTTTTGACTTCTGCTTTCATGCTCTACAGTTTGTGGATGGATTTGAATGTCTTCATTCAAGGGCTAGTTCTTTGATGGGATCTAATCTCATCTGTCAGGAGTTCTATAGAACTTTCAGTAAGCTCCTTGGAAATGGACATTTTTTACAACTGTGTACCTCAGGCATATAGGGATGATTAAGGCCTTCTACCTCAAAAGTCCACCATATACAGCTTTTTTTTTTTTCTTTTTCTGAAATGACATCTTTTCATAGAGTTACCCTAGGGTTTTTTTCCCCCTAAAATGTATTTGAGTCCAGTCAAGAGAATAATCTTGCCATGTTACTTAGTAAGCCTTGGGTGTCTGTGGATAAGTCTATTTAATTTATATCTTTGATACCAGAAGGACTTTTTCCTTATTTTCTCTGCAGATCCAGGTTCCTCAGAAAATTGTCTTTTTTCCACAAAAAAAATTGCCATTTTTCTACCACAAAGATTACTTTTTTTCCTACAGCAGGGAGTTGCAGGGACTTTGCTATTGACGTACACTGATTATCTCTAGTTTCCCTCTATGAAGGTAGGTATGCTCAGTTGCTAGAATGCATTCTGCCAGAGGTGAGCTGTTTTTTTGCACAGTGTTACCACCACCCTTTCATTTGAGACATCTAATGGGAAGGCATTTAGAGAGCCATGGAAAATTTCATTGGCATTCTACAGTTGATGGATCATCCCAGACTTTCTTTTGAGACTCCCTTCTCTCTGCTTAAGCTTTTAAGTATCTCTTCATTCTGACGGTGACTTTCAGTCACATGTTTAGAAGAACCACCCCTTACTCTTTAAAATGAGTAAGGTGCTTATTTACCAGTGATTCTGGTAATTGTTAATATGCATAGTCTATATATATATATCATTCTGATGTATATATTGACTCGTATTCACTCTTTGTCTTCTCCCTCCAAGCCTCTGTAGGTAGTTTCCTGAGCTGAAATGGCAGAGGATGTGTTCACTCCTGTGTTATTCCTGTCTCCATCAAGCTGGAGATTGGCTAGCATGTTGCAAGAGAAAATGTGCTTGTCTCTTTGCTCTGTGGCATGTGTAACCTCTGAGAGACTTCTAGGGTCCCCACTGCATTCTCAAAACAGAAGTTTCTAGGAAGTAACCTTTCTTTTTATGCCTTTTGTTCTGTGAATAACTTTATATTATATGCAGAGTCCTTGGTGGGAAGGCAGTTTTTAGTGTATTACTCATGATACAGTGCAGATCTGTAGGACAGATGCCTCATTCATAATTTGGGCCTAAAAATCAAATTAATGATTTTCTGAGTCGATGTCCTGTCAATTCATTGAATGGTTCTCATCTAAGAAAGGGCTTTTCACCAGTAGGTTTATTAGCTATGAGTCTATACAAAGAAAAAGAGGAAGAGGTGAGAAGGGTGTGAAGCTCACTGTTTTCCTAGGAACCGGTTTGCCCCCTGCTTCTGTGTCTGACTTCCTGGGCAGTGATCAGAGGGCTTTGTAAAAGAAAGGGTCATCTCTAGTCCAGGGGTAAAGTATGACTGCCTGAGAGAACATAGGAGGGGGAGAGAAAGGAAGGAGGCCACATAACGACGCAGGCTGAATCCGGACTTTGCAAGGACAGGGCTGATTAGGTTTGTGATTTTATATCTAAAGGGTGTTTCATATTTCAACCTTGAATGCATCTTGTGTCTTCAGGGATAAAGCTTAATGAAGATACTAAGATAATTTTTTGTTTTGGTACTGCAAAAGAGAGAACAACAGCTCCTTTGAGCTATTATTTTACTTGGACATTTCTAAACTGTTGCTTGAAAAACAAAGAAGGTGAAAACCAGAATATTACCTATTACTTAAATTTGAATATCTGCTGTACCTTGCAGTCCTAATCATAATCCCTATTTCTTTCTGAATGTTCTTATAGTACAAATGCTAATAAGTTTTAATTACATTAATATGATGATCCTTGTACTGATTGCTTTTCTGTCTCTGTTCCTTTAGATATTTTTGGAACAGAAGAAGATGCTCAAAACTGGGCTAAACATTGCCCAGTTTAAACAGCATGTATCTGTGATTGAAAAAGAAACAAAGGAGTATTTCAAAGCATGGGGAGAGAGTGGAGAGAAAAGTAAGCAATATCAGATGCATTTTTCCTCCTATTTTCTGGGAAGGAATTAAGGTCAATGCAGTATGTTTTTTGTAAATTATGCACTGCAATATTAAAGAAATGAAAAATTACATAGGTAAAAGCGTACTGAACATCAGAAGAAACAAAATACAGGGTTTTTTAAAATCAAATATAAGGCTATTGGAGAATAAAGCTGCTCAGAAAATTACTGAAAGGAATGAAGAACTGTCTCAGTTTTGCTTTCTTAGTCAGCTCACAGACAGCGCACCTGTTGTGCTTGTTTTGCATGATATCACTTCGTAGTCCTTAGGAAAAGGTGCTGCTCTGACTCCCCAGAGCCAGTGCTGGAGATCTTAAGCTCAGGGACCTTCTACACTGAAGAGCTGCATTCCTGAAGCTGATATGTTTAGGTTAGTGATCTAAGTGAAATTCTTTTTTTATTTCCCCCCATTCCCAACTAGCTTACTAGACATACACTATCACCATTGTCGCAAGCCCCCAGCTGCCAGAAATATTATTTATTTAAGCATATGTATTTATATTTAAATACGTTAAATTTATATATTAATATATTGAAATATTTTGAAAGGATATAATTTAAATGTAATATAGTTAATAACATGGTAATATATAATTTGATATTTCAATATCTAAGTACTAGTATATAAAAATAATTCAGTGAGCAGCAAAACTAACTGCTTTCCCATGGATTTGGATTTCAGGTTTAAATTTTTGTATCATTTCGCTTATATTTATAAAGGATTGTGCTCATGATGCATGTCTTGCTTTGGAAGGATTACTACCTCTGCTAGAAAAATTTCTAGAAAGAAATACCTTAGAAAAAAGGTGTTGAAATCAGTGATCTAATTAAAAAGTTTTTTGAAGAGACACTTAATAGACACATAGAAATTTTAAATTGGATTCTTCATTCTCCTAGTCAAACAATCTAAAACTCTATTTTAAATTATTAATCTATGTCCAGTTACTTATTTTTTCTTCTACAAAATAAAAATGAAGAATGACCTGTAAAACATAACATCTCAACTGAGATGTTATGTTTTGTAATGTTTTTCAAATCTCTCCTCAGACCTGTTTGAAGCCCTTTCAGAACTTATCATTTTGACAGCAAGTCATTGCTTACATGGGAAAGAAATCAGAAGCTTGCTGAATGAGAAAGTGGCTCAGCTGTATGCCGACCTGGATGGGGGTTTTACTCATGCTGCCTGGCTTCTGCCAGGTTGGCTACCTCTGCCGAGCTTCAGGTACCAGGAATAACAGATGAAGCAACTTAAGCATTTTGTCTAAGCATCATTTGTTGTTTGGATTGTCCCCCACCCCCACCATTTCTTGTTTGTAAGCTATTCTAGACATCCCAATAAATCCTCATACGTATTTTATGTATTAAGTTGCTAACAGAAGTGTTTTGAATCACAGACGTCGAGATCGAGCACACAAAGAAATAAAGAATATTTTCTACAAGGTTATCCAGAAACGTCGGAAGTCTGAGGAAAAGGAGGACGACATGCTCCAAACTCTACTTGATGCTTCATACAAGTAAGCCAAGGGTTTGGAGACTTGTCATTTATAGGTATTTTACTTTAGCTTTGAGCTCTTCAGTTAAAACTATCTACCATAACCCAAGAAATACTCCCTCATGTTCTGAATTGGTTTTGTTACCAGCAATTGGTCCTAGCTGTGTTCTTAAAAACAGCTTTAAAACTTGTCAATCGTTATTCAGATTTCTGAGATTTTCATCAGTGGTTATGAGGTTGCTGAGTTTACTTCCTTTCTCTTTGCTAGCTGTTGGGGAATGATTTTCTTTAAAGCTCCTAAAAGTCTCCCTCTTTTCTCCCTTCTCCTTATCCCTACATCTTTTGGCACTCCATTTAGGGTAGGCAAGAAAAGAGTAGCAGGAGACAGAAGTACATTAGAAGAAATTGTAAATGCTATTGTAACTGGGAGCTGACCAAGTGCAGCTCTAACATAACTCCCTCTGATGTAGGGACGGCCGCCCGCTGACGGATGATGAGATTGCTGGAATGCTGATTGGGCTGCTGCTGGCAGGGCAGCACACATCCTCCACCACCAGTGCCTGGCTTGGCTTCTTCCTCGCCAGAGACAAGTCCATACAGGAACGGTGCTATGCAGAACAGAAAGCAGTTTGTGGGGATGACTTGCCACCCTTAAGTTACGACCAGGTTTGTATGTTACATTATTTCTGCTGGGTATTTAAACAAAAAAGTTAAAAAATCAACAAACATGAAATAGAGCCATATGCTTTGTGATAGAATAAAAACTGGCACAGTCATTCTGTGATAACACTGTTTGCCAGTACATCTCCTCCTCTCTTCCTGTCCAAGTAAATTTTCAGCTTGATACTGTTTTTTTCATCAGTGTTCATTAAGGAAATTACAGTTTCTATGTCTATTTAAGAAATGATAGTTCTGTAGAGGAGGAAGATCCTCATATTCCCACTAAGGAAAGTGATGCTATGTGACCTTGTTCTTTAATTAGGCAACAGAAAACACTCAGGAGACAGATCAGTAAGAAACTAGTTGTATTTGATTCCACTGGTCAGAGATTTTTTTCCTTCTTAATTGAATCAAATATAAAAAAAGAAATGTAGCTCATAAAGTACATGTAAATACAAGCTGCTTAGTCTTTTTAAAATTTTTTTAAAGATTTGTTTTTAAATGGTATAAAATAGCATTTTGTTTGTGTTGAATAAACTTGGCTATATTTCGATATATAAGTTTCTCTATATTTTCAGCTCAAGGATCTCAGTTTGCTGGATCACTGTCTAAAAGAAACTTTAAGGCTCAGACCTCCTATAATGACCATGATGAGAATGGCCAGAACTCCCCAGGTGAGGACACTTCTTGGAGCTCACTTTACTGCAGCAGCACAGGCCAGATCAGAGGTATTTTAGTTGGCAGAAGGAAACACAAGTGAGCAGTGTTTGCTGGCAGGGAAGAAAGCTGTTGGTTGCCTGAGGTTCTGTCAGTGGTAGTGTAGCCAGAGTTGCTTGATGAAAGGAATTAATACCTTGAACTTGGTATTTGTTACCTTCATCTGGAATTGTGGCC
Source organism: Neopelma chrysocephalum (assembly GCF_003984885.1). Taxonomy (NCBI): domain Eukaryota; kingdom Metazoa; phylum Chordata; class Aves; order Passeriformes; family Pipridae; genus Neopelma; species Neopelma chrysocephalum. The sequence goes on along the minus strand of NW_020897726.1, from coordinate 1,886,415 downwards.
AGTTTCAGACCGCTCCAGCCCCCAGAAAGCAAGATGTTGATGGAGTGAAGCAAGCAGAGGGCCACAAAGATGGTAGGGGGCTGCAGCACTTGTGGTGAAAGGCTCAGGGAACAGAGGTTTTTTTTGGTCTGGAGAAGGGCAGGCTCTGAGGGGACCTAGGAATAGCCACATGCAGCAAAACTGACTCTTTCTTGTAGCTATCAGTCTTACTTAAGTTTAGTTTGGTGCCACGATTTAAAGCTATTTCTTGTTTGCCAGGTATTTTTAATAGCTATCATGGAAAAATTTGGCATGCACTTAATACAAGCTAGGAAATCTGAAAGAAAACTTGGTGCTTGTACAAATAAGATACCAAGTCAGATAAGTCAAGTGATTTTTTTAAATTATGCCCCTCCAATCACAAAGGCTTTCAATAAATTTTAAGTTCATTAATTTTTTTTAAGACCTCCTGTAGAATTGCCAGTCTTATTAAAGCAGCTGAAAGGTTCCTGCAACTACTTGAACATTGTGAGCTGTACAAGTAACAGAGAAAGTGTTAGGCTGCATTAATTTTAAATGCACTTAGCCAAAATCTCTTCTGAAATTTAAGCCTCATGATGCAACACTTCAGGCAACACTTTTAAAAGAAAAATGGAGACATTTTGTGACGTGTAGGGTCTTGTCTCTTCTCTTGTAGACCGTTGCTGGATACAGTATTCCCCCTGGCCATCAGGTCTGTGTATCTCCAACTGTTAACCACAGACTCAGAGACTCCTGGAATGATGCTCTAGACTTCAAGCCTGACCGATATCTCCAAGATAACCCAGCAGCTGGAGAGAAATTTGCGTACATTCCATTTGGCGCTGGTGAGTAAGACAATGCAGCACCTTCCTGAGTGAGGTGTGTTGAGGTGGCTCATACCAGTCATCTCGTACAGCACCTCTCCACACTGTAGCATCGGAGAAAAGATTTTTTCTTTCTGTTTCTGCCTGAAAGCTTGCTTTCTGTGGAAGTGCTGTTAAAAGAATTAAGGTAATAGTTTTGCGTTAGTCATAGCTGTATATATCACTCAGAGCAGTAATCAAAACACATCTTTAGGTTAGCATGTGTGATGTTTGACTCAAATCTTTTCAAGTCAAGGTAAAACCTGGTATTACAAGGTCAGTTTTAGGCAGACCAAAATCTGCAGAGTCAGCTTGAAATTATTGCCACAGTGCGGTTAGAGTTGATCTCATTTCTCAGTGTTGCAAACGCTTCTTTGCTAGTACATAAATTAATGCTTTCTAGTGGGGACAGAACAACACAATTTCGTTCCACTTACTCATGTGTTTAAATGCAGTAACAGCTTAGAAAAATAAGACTTGAGTGAAGTTATGGAATGGGGTATGTCCAACATCAGAGCCTCAGATTGTTTAGAAAGGGGCAACTACTGTCTGCGTTAAACTTTTAAAGTTAACTGGTTGTCAAAGTGGATTTAATAACAAAAAATTCTAACTGCATTTTATGGCTTTCCCTCTAGGCCGTCATCGCTGCATTGGAGAAAACTTTGCTTATGTTCAAATTAAGACTATTTGGTCTACTTTGCTTCGTTTGTATGAATTTGATCTCATCAATGACTATTTTCCGACTATAAATTATACAACAATGATACACACACCTAATAACCCCGTTATCAGATATAAGAGGAGGTCACTGTAAATTCTGGTCCTAAAGCCTTACTTATTTAAGTTGTGTGAACTAACAGACTTTTGAATAAAATTGTGACAGAATGAGTGGCAAATGGAAGCTGTTGCATCTACTGTTAGGAAAGCAGAAGTCATCTACCAAATGCAAAGTTTTTGCATCTGTTTTGTTTGCCCCCACCATTTACTGCTGCTATGTATAATTGCTTGTTCTACAACTTTCTCATTGTGTTTTTAAAGCAAAAGTGTCTTTTCTATTGGTGTAACACTTTTAAGATGCATGCCAGCTCTTTAATGAAGAAATAAGTGATTTCTACAAGTGGAACCTTTTACTTTTGAAAAATAATTGAAGATTACTTACCCCAAATAACTAAGGGGCAAGGCTGAATACCTTACCTCTGCACTCAATCACAGTAAAGCCATCAGGGAACAGGCACCACAGGGGAATGTACTTGGTGGTGCCCTTCCTTTGGCATTTATGATTCTGTTCCACGCAAGTGAGGGATGGTCTTGGCTGATTTAACAAAATGTTACTGTACAGCTTAGTAGTAGGCAGAGTACAAAAAGTTGACAGGTAAGTCTTTTCAAGAATAAGTCATTTAACTGTCTAACTTGAAGTAGTGGTAAAATGCTTAGGTTCAGAAAGCAACAAATAATTCTCTACAAAAAAGTTCTGAAAATAGTGATCTCTGGAAGCCTGATGTACAGTGTGAAAGTAACAATATGATGATCCAAACCCATGAATTTTGTAAAAAAGATGTTTGTGTATAAAAGGGTCACAAATTAAATGAATGTTTGGTACTGTTGGACCAATCACGCAGGATTGTTAAATGGTATTTGGTTCAAAAGTGGTGATGATAAATGGTAATGAGCTCTGGCTCACATGACTTTTGAATTAAATTTATAAACAAACCTCTTGGGGAAGTTTTCTGTGCCCAACTCTGTCAGTTCTTTTTGAAAAGCTTTTGTAAGTAATTTTGTAATAAAGCAACTTCAATTAGTCATGCTAAGAGCTCCCTCCCCCCTTTATCAGTGTGCAGCGTAGCAAGGGCTTTGTCCTGTCTTTCTTGTCTGAACTCAGTTACAAAACCTTGTGTTTGTATCAGTCATGGCAGCTGAGGGAATGCAGATCTTCTCTTCCAGCCCTGTCAGATGTGACCAGGAACTGCAGAAGCCAGGTTTGTACCTGTCTTTCTCTTTAGTAGCAGTGCTTTGGAATCTGTAAAAAGTAAAGCTGCAGCCACTACAAGCAGGACCACAGGTAGGAGCTACTTGTTCCGCGTGAATAAGGGAGCAGTCCTTGAACACAGTTAGAAGCATGAAGTCATCTTTATTTCAGTACTTTGACAAAATACCCATAAAATTCAAAACTTCTACCATTACAAAAATAGGTCTCTACATGTGATATTCTGTCTGCACTGCCAGTAGCAAATATTATGAGAGTCAATGTAATTTCAGTAGCCTTGCCAGAAAAAGTGCAAGTAAACTTTGCTGAATGTAGCTCAATTTAATTAATACACAAGTTTCATCTTCGCACCCTTTTCATAAATACACACTTCATAAGTTAATCATTTAAATTAGCATTCCACAAATATACATGTAATTTAATGGTGGGGGGTTTTTTCTTTTGGGTTTGGGGGGATTTTTTTGGGTTTTTTGTTTGTTTGGAGGGGTTTTTTTGTTTGGTTGTTTTTTTTTTCCATGAACACAAAGTGCCTACATACATAAATCCCAGTCTATGTGGGTGTGCCAGGATGGAACTGTATACAATCGTATAGCTGTGTTCATATTGGTCCCACAATATACACGTTGTACAAAAGCACAGAAAGAGCACAGATTTACGGAAGGCAATCTGTTAGCATCACTGTCAGTGATGGAGATGTTGAAGGGTATTATTATCTTCTCATACCCATGTGCAACTGAGTGTATGATGTCGAACCTGTAAGATGGAGAAAAATTTTCATTAAGATTACTTGGAACAAGTATACCAAGATGCACCAGTGACATTCAGCTTAATAAACTTGAAGATTTTACATGGAAAATCATAAAATAGTTTGTGTTGGAAGGGGTGTTTAAAGGTCAAATCTTTTAAGAACAAAGCTTCTCCAAATGATGGATTTTATGCTGAAGTAAGACATCAACACAGGTACTTCAAAAATCAAGGTTGATAAACTTCATCCTAATGTTCTAACAATTTTTTTGATGTATTCCTTTTGCAGCACAAAATTGGCCATAATCTATGGGACAAAACAGCTGTAACTCCTGTAGTTCAGAGTGGTAGGAGAAGAAATTCCCCTTTTACTTCCACATCCCTGTCTTTGGGTACATTTTTCTTCATATAGCTTATAATCTTAGTAAGATGCCAGCTGAATCCTTGCACATTTATTAGAAATCAGGGAAGTTAAAGTGTTATCAATAAAATCTATAATTACAGCACACTCATATGTCTCTCTTCAAAGAATTTTATGATCTTAATGAGCTTTTTGCTACAGCTCAGAAAAATGCCTCTTAAGGCTGAAAATGCCTAAAATCAAAGTTGTTTGTTGTTTGCACATTATTTTGAGAGAACCAGCACACACTTGGAAGTGTGCCTTATGCTCCCAGGAGCCACAGGGAGGGCTACCTGTGCCCTTACCTGACTGCACGCTGCCAAGTCGCTTCTGTAGTGCCTCCAGCCGATGGATGTAATCTGTCAGAGCTCTTTCGGGATCGTAGTTCTGCAGTTGAGAACAGGTGAAAGAGACTGGGTTTAAATCAGCATGCATCCCATGGAACCTAGGGGCAGAACAACACACACATTGTCAAAAAGTGAACTTTCAAGTAAAAATTTCAGCAGACACAGCAAATTACTTTAGGTAGGGATACTTTACGGTCTGGCCTGCATGATCCCTAGCTTACCCATGTGGTAGCCAGCACATCATACCCATGTACTCTTCCTGCCATTTATTGCCCAAGCCATCATACTGCCTCCCCTAGAGAAACCACTCTGCCCACTCATCTTTACTACACCTGATTTGTTGCTGCATTTCTTTGGGACAAAGACTGACCAGCAAATTCCTACTGAGACTGCAGTGGAAGCCATGGTGAAAGTTTGCTTTCTATTAAGAAGCTTGTGTGAACAAGGACACCACCACCTTTACAGGATTCTACCTCGTCATTATTCTCTATAAGTAAAAGTTAACAGTGGCTATAATAGATTAGAGGTTTTTTTCCATGTAAACTGCTACAGTCATCACAAACTAAGATTATACAGATGAATGAAAATGAATACATATACATATACATGAAAAACCAAAATGGCTCGAATCTGATACTCAGTGAAGATCTGAGCTCACAACTTCATATAAGCTCATCAAAGACTGATGGCACTCATAAAACATTGCCCTGGAGGAAAAATATCCGGCTTCACAGGCATCTGACTCACTGATACCTCTGGTATCACAGCATAGGGCAGCCAACCAAAGGGATTTGAACAAGAAGAAGCAGTGGAGCTGCCAAGCAGCTTCCACCCACGCTCTGGTCCCGAGGCTGCGGCAGTTCCTCCCTGCCCACAGTAAGCAGGTGATCTCAGCCACCGTGGGTGGCCCTGCTTTTCCCCTCCTTTGGCTGAGGGCACCTGAAGCAGCCCCTGTCCACACCACACTGCTGCCAACCAGAAGGTTGGGCAGGAATGCTTGGTTGCAAAGCCCAGACCCTACAGGTGTAGGTAACCACAGCTCCATCCAGGATCTCTGCCAGTTCTGAGAACATGACGCAAACCAGTCTTTAGAAGTGTGCAAGCTTTGGCCTTGATCAGGTGGTGAGTAATCGCACACTGAATGCCTGAGACATAATTTTTTATATATCCTTACAAAAAAAGTTAAATCTTACGGCATCAAAGATTACAAACCTTAGCAGTAAACACTGATGCTTTCATTTAGTTAAACAGTGTCTGACAGAGAATAAGAATCTCAAATAAAACGTACGTATGTTGAAAGTTTACAGGAGATCTAGGAGACTCCATGCCTGACCTGGATCTATAGGAATGTCTTTGTTCTCCATAAAGATCCATGCCACCAGAGAATGAATCAGGCCGTAATTCATTACCTAGAAAAACAAAAAGCAACGTCTTGAAAACTAAAAAGAAATTAACATCTTTTGCACTTTACTGGTAATCTCAAATGTGAGTTTTCTGTTTGCATATCATAAAAATGGTATTTAACAAATGTAGACCACTTTCAGACTCCCTTAGGGAAAAACAGAGGTGAAATTCTGGCCTCACTGTAGTCAATGAGAAAACTGACAGACTGAGCAAGGGTTTTAGTGCAGCCCTAGAGAGTCAGTAAATAATAAAGAAGCTTCTGATTCTCCTTAGAGTCCTACAAAGAAGCAATCAGAAAACCATTATTTTCCAGGCTTTAAGCTATAACAAAAAAATGACAAGCTTTTGCTCTGAAGAAAAGGCCAAGGTGCAGATCTCCTAGAAAAACTCCAATGACGCAGTTAAAATTGCTTTCATGAACACACTCCACACTCCATAGGGAAAGCTTCCATATTTTTTTAAATCTCATGCACAATGGAGTAAAACAAGACTGAAGAGAAAGCAAATAGGTTAGTGTCTGTGCTGAGCATGGAAACTCAGAAAACTGAGAAATAGATTAATCCAAGCAATTATAGCAAAAGGAAGGGGGAACAGCCCCCATTCATTCCACATGACAAAAATATAAATTAAAAACCATTTCAATTAAGCAGTGGTGTGACTTGTAAATACCATCTCTTCAGTCATTACTGGACTATGATTTACCTGTGTTCTGGCTAAAGACATCCCTGTTGATACTCAGAATACCAGAACCTGTAACTCTGTGCCATCGACGAACCAGGAACTTCATTCTGCATTTCAAATTAAAAAAATAAAACAAAAAAAACCCAGCTTCAGGATAAATGAAATAGTCTGATAAAAATAATCTGCTCCTTGTATTCTAGGAGGTATACGAATTTCTTGAACAGCAAGCAAAATTAATGGGTGGGCGTCTAAAACCTGAATATCAAATAGAAAACATCCTTATACACATCCCTAAGAAAGACCAGCTTTTGTCCAAGCCTGTTTTCAGCTTCACCTCTGCAATTCCAGTGATTCCAGAGGTGCTGCATAGGTTGAAGTGAACAGCAAATGACTCAAGCACCTAAGCAACAGTGCATCAGCATTTTAAAATTATCTTAATTATACTTTTTGCCCTGTCACAGCCCCAGAACTGCAACTGCAGAGTGCTACGAGTAAAAACCTCACTTATAATAGGTACATGAATAGTTCTTTGAATTCATACTATGCACAAGACTCAGAACAATAGCAAGCAGAAGTGCTTGCTTGGGGATTCAAACCTTTGTGAAGAAGGTTTGTTACAACATGGTAGTACAATGCAGTAATAAACTTTAATTTTTCTTCCTTGTTGATTCCTGCTCATCCTTAGTCTTGTGAAATTCAAAGGACTGCCTAGATGGAGAAAATTAGTTCCTAAATCTGCATTATCCTTATGTGTAAGAATTTAACCTTTAAAGGAAATGAAGTTGCAGAAAAGACCTTTCCAAGTAAATGCAATCCCTAGAATTGCTAATAATTTTTTTTAATATTATGACTTTATCCAGTACACTCCATCAGTGATTATCAAATACAGAGCCCTCCTCAACTACAATCAGACTGTTTATTCCTATTACAGATTTTACCATGCTCTACTCAACTTGTTACCCTACACAGTATCTACCTATATTCATGAATACCAAAAACGTATCATTTAAACAGGACGGAATATGACAAGTTCTAGATTTCACTAGAGAGCTAGAAAAGCAATTATTAAACTGCACAGTCACATCTGTTCAAAATATTACTTCCTCCAGTTTACCTTGAAATTGCGATGGACACTCTGACTGCAGAGCGAAATCGTGTAAAACCCTTAGAATGATGGGTGATGATTTCGAGGTCTGTGTAGGAGGGCTGTCCACCCATCCGTGCTATGAGGGCCAGTGTGGCTTCTTCACACTCCTGGAATCCGCCTAGTAACAGCAGCAAATATTTTTTCTGATATATGAGAGCTTTCCGAAAGCTCTCTGCTCGTAGGTATTTGCCATAAATTCTCTGCAACAATTAAAAAAGACAAAAGGCCCCATAAGCTCCAAGAACAACTATGGTTAGAAGTCTTTTGACACCGTTACTTCTACAGCATTTCTGTGATTATTCATTTCTCGCTATCATGGAGAAAACTGCACTGCTGCTCACACTTGTTGAATGCAGCTTCATAATTTGAGGATCACCTAAGTAGCAAGAAACAGAGCATACACAAAAGGACAATGTAGGTGCTTATATGTCATTTTTGGGGAGAAAAACTAAGAGTCTGGTATCTGAGGATGAACATTTTAAAACTGAATTAATACCTGTTTACTTTGAATAAGCAGAGTGAACACAAAGAAAAATAGGCCCAAATAAAAATGAAAAAAGCAGCTGTAGTTACTATGTGGGCAAAAAAGTCTTCCTACCCTTAAAACAGCATTTTCAGAATCAGATCCCAGTTCTCTGAGGAAAGTCTCACTCCTGAGCTCTGCTCTCAGCTTGGAGAGCTCTGCATCGGCTTGTTTCAAAGATTTCTGCAGCAACAGCCTTTCTCTGTTCCAAGTTTCCTTCTCAGAGGCAACAAGAGTATCAATATTAACTCCAACATCCGATGAGCGCCTAGAAGACTGAAGACAAAAGAAACTGAATTTGAACCACACAGTTTGGAAAAACTTAAGCTGTGTTATTCTAGTAGTTGGTTTGGTGAAGAGCTCATAAAATTAATGAGAGAAAAACTATCCACTGATTGGATCTGAGGCCATCCTTGCATTCTGACACCTCAAAAGCAGTGAGTTTAGGAGCCTGATCAATGTCCTAGAAAAATATAGCTTCTCCAAAAAAACCCACACCCTCAGTTGGATCATACTAGCTTCATGATCCTGAAGCTATCTGGATCTATTTGCTACTTAACATGGCAATAAGATACAGATCAAAATGTGCATTTAAAAGCAAAGAGAAGTTAACAAAAAGCAGTTGGGTAAAATCACAAAGTTTACACTAAACACAGGGAGTTGAGATACACTGACCACTGAACAACTCACACCCATTTACTCTGCAGAGGGAAGCCAAGACTCTATACATAACCCATTATATCAGCACCACTAAAGACATACGTAGTCTCCAGAAGGTTGTCTGTGCTGGTATCTTCTCAGTTCTTCCTCCAATTTCATAACAGCATTCCTCAAATTATTCTTTTCTTCACTCAGTTTGCTGACAAAGCCCGTCAGCTCAGCATTTTGTCTCAGCAGCCTCTCAGTCAGCGAGCTAGATGGAGTCCCAGGTGGTAGCACTAGCTTCAGCTACAAGGAAGAAAGAAAACCAAACACAACTTGTATTAGATTCAAGTTGCCAACTTGAAAATGACTAGCTTACAGTGAAAAACTTCTTCAGATAATGACAACAACTTTGTAGCAACTTAAATAAAGTGTACATGTAAACAGTACATTACCGGTGACTTCCTTGTCTATACTTATCCTGTACATTATAACACAATATTTTCATACAAGCTTAATTGTACCAGCTATAACCATTTGCAAAGCTTTTCTACTATGTTTATGTTTATCTAACTTTGAGGAAAAGAAAAGCCTCAAAGCTTTTTTCAAGGCACTTTGAAAACACTTGCTTAAAATACAGGTAAGGACCAAGCCAAGTTCACTTAAAAATCAGGTAACGTAACGGATTACCTCACTTCATTTTTTACACAAGTGCACGCTACTCAATCTTCAATGGCCTTTCTGTTGGTAAATACAGGGCAGTTTAAGTAAATGTGTTGTATCAACACAATACAGTAAATATTAAATGTTGCTTTTAATATCAGGAAGTACTGAGCAAAATTTCCTCAGTTACAGGAATACTGCTGAAAGGAAAATATCTTTTCTTAAAGAAAAAGTCATGAGGTTAAAAATTTTATAATGAAACTGGAAAAGTTTTAATTTGAAAGTTGAAAAATCACCTTTGAAGTATTTAAAATTGAAAAAAAAATAAAAGGGAAGGGGTTTTTACACTTTACCAACTCCAATCAGAACACTTACTGGAGTTTTCCTCTACAAAGCACAGACCCGAATAAGTACAGGCTTAACAAACTCCTTGCTAGTTTCTGCTCACAACTCATCATCTAAACTCTCCCACCAAAGTTACAACATTGCACTCTCACCTCTCCCAAACAGGACAATCCAGGCAGTATTTTAAGTTCAGAAATAACTTCTTCAATAGCACTTTGTACTGCAATGAAATCTTGATCATCTGCTGTTTCAAACTGTAATCTGAAACAAAAGGGACAGTTTCAACAGCAGGTACAGTCTGACACCAGGAGCCAGCCCAACAGGACTTTCCACGGATCCCTACGCACTGGGTCTTTAGGAAGTCACTTCAGCACAGTTACTGGAGACATGGCAACATTTTCAAGACTGCCCAGTGACTCTAAACTGTCTTGATTTGATAAAAAATGTGTATAGAACAGCTTCCATTCATTTGTAGACATGGATGTTCTACATGAAGCACATTTAAAATAGTGGTTCTGCCTTCCACAAGTCTATTGAATCTGTGTGAGCAAAATCTTAGGGTATTTTTGAGATACACTGCATTCTGCTTTGCCTAAATGAATGAATGAATGAATGTTTAATATTAAATGATCATCACAGCAAAATAAAACCAGATTCAAACCTCCCATGGACCTGGTACCATGTTATTTTTTAATCTTATGGAGATAATGAAAAAAAAAGAATCAAGATCAGTTTCACTTTACCATATATTTTTTTTCCTGGGGATGATTCAGAACAATAATCCCTATATTCATCCCCTTATACATTATGAATTATTTAATTACTGAATTGTTTTAAATTCATCTACCTACACCATACCCAGATAAACCTTATCACTTTTCAGAGAAAAAAAAGACAATATTGCTGTGACTTATAAAGGATCCTGTTAAACATGTAAGATTTAGAGCAGCACTTGATACTCTGTGATCCTGTCTTCCATCAGTATATCTCAAGTAACAGCATATACTATATATACCATAAAAGTAGAACAAACCCAAACTCAATTAAATCCTGCAGCCTGTGGATTATGATTCAAACCCAAAATATTAGCTTGCTGGTTGCTATTAACAAAACCAAATAGCTGAAGACTGGTCAAACCTGCTAGCAGCTTTCCGAGCCAACTGCTTCAGCTTTGGAGATGCACTTTGCAGTGTTTGTCTGACTTTTTCCAAAATTTCAGTAGCAGCAGAGAAATCTCCTGTCATCGTGTGGTAGGTCAATTCATTTGTCTCAGCTCCTTCCATTTTTTGCTGGAGAACCCAATTTCTTGTTCTGTCATTGGGTGTATCCCAAGTAGTCTAGAAAGAAATATGTGTTTTTATATATATACACATTGTATGTGATCCAGTGCTGTATAATGAAAACATAATTCTGAAACACAACCAGAAACTGAAGAACAAACAATTCTGACACAGAAAGAGGCTTAGTGTGACTACACTACACTGCTGTAGTGTACCCCTAAACTATCATTTGTGAAAGGTATAGTGTGATGTCTTTCTTAACTAAGATCTAGCAATCATAGAGCTACAGTGTGAATCCAGTCAGCAGGAAGTCACCAAGCCTTTCTGTTTCTTCCACCAGCAGCTCCTTCACCAGTTGTACATGGAATTTGGGCAACTGGGCCTATGTGTTTTGGTGACCAATTCAGTGTCAGAAGAACAGGGGCTGGAAGGTCAAGGTGGTCAGTCCACAGTCACAGGCAACCACACCACCAATGCTGCCATAAGCCAAGCAATGCCCTGAAGATGTGTTCATCACTAACAACCTCCCAACACTGCCATGGAAAAACTGCTATCCCTCAAAAGGAAACCTGAGTCCACGGCTCTGCCACTGGCTGTTTGACTACAGTGTGACACCAATGAAAAAAAGCAGAGTGTTGTAAATGCCACAGGAAGCAGCGGGAGAATCATTATTTGAAATTCCAGGCAGATCCTGGAAAGCAGATCATACTGTCTGCTGATGAGGAGGGGAAAAAAACCCAACAGCTGTTGTCAACCTGATCCACAGGAAGACTGTTCACTGACCACAGTGCTGGCAGTTACCTCTGTGCAGAAGAACAAGGTGCACAAACTGAGCATGGCAGGAGGGCTGCTGATGTCACAGTTACCAATATGGTCAACATCCTGCCTCTAGCTGTAAGTAGTTTCAAATGCTTCAGAAGATTAAAACCAGTAGCCAAATAAGATGGAGAGAAAAATCTCCTTCCTGGCTCCACAGATAGATAACTCGCAAAAAGCATGGAATGATGTCAAGATGGGCAAAAACATGGTCAGCAAAGAGGCAAGTCTCCTGTCAACCCCTTCTGTGACTATCCACAAATGACTCACCCAGCAACACTTAGCCTGTACAGGGAAGTTTCTAAAAGTTTTAAAATAATTTAAAAATAATTTTAAAACTTCCCAAACTTTTTATGAGAGAGAAAGGCAACAGAGTTTCCAACTTTCATTCATCAAAAAGTTAGGATAAATTCTTAAATTGATTTTTTACCTTGATTTCTTTCTTCTATTTTGTTAGCTAACATACACATACTCATGCATATGCTTGTTTGACTGCTTACTCATTTATTTATTGAAGCTGTTGGAAGATCACTTTTAAATGTTTCAAAGACCCTTTGTGGTATATGAACTAAAGATTAAGGGCACTGACCTGGAGCATTTCTTAGTAGGAATAGCTCATTCCTGCAACTGGTTGCAGGGAATGTTCTTGTCCTATACTGAGACACAAAGTGTGTGTATACATCCAGATGCATTTCTCCTGCTCAAGCTCCTCCTTACACACTTTTATAACTTCACTTTCAGGAGGAGGCGTGTGAATAGTTTTAGGTAGCAAACTCGAATGCTTTCCCTTTGCCTTTCTCTGGTGCCCATGTTCTATAATCTTCAGGCTATTTCATAGATTGAGTAAAGGCACAGACACACAGTGTTAATTGAGCAAAAGAATTAAAGCTAAATTGCATATTTCAGTATTACACATTACCTCATTTGGATTGTGGCTTGGTGTCCTTTCAGCTTCCTTTCTTCCTTCATTCTCCTGCTCTTTTTTCTGTAGATCTTGGATTATTTCCTGCAACTTCTTTGTTTCATTCCCTAATTTATGAACTTCTTCCTTTTTTTCTCCAAGTTGCCACTGAAGGTCTTCTACTTTGGACTCCAATTCATGAAGTTTCTTCTGTGCTATTATGTTAGCATCTTGTTCTGCTTGTAATGCTTTCCTCTGCATCTGCCTTTCTTTCTCCATTTGCTGTCTCACTTGCACAGATTCCAATTTATACTTCTCCATCTCACTTACTAACTCCACTATACGATCATGTTTGTCATCCATTTGTTTCTGTAGCTCTTTAAGTAATTCCTCAGATGGATTAGGTGTTCCAGCTTGCCCCTTATCTTCAGTACTTTGAAGCTGAGCACATAGCTCCTTTTCCCTTTCTAGGGCACTGCTTATTTCAAGAGCTCGAACCTTCTCTGATTCAAGAAGCACCTGCAACTCAGAATTACGGCCTCGCTCACGTGACAGCTGGGCAGCACTGAGTGCTTCTTGGGATTTGATTTTCTGTTGCAGATCAGTTGACAGCTGTTTCTCTTGCTCCAAAAGTTTAGTTAACTGTAAGTTCTTTTGTTTTTGATCTTCAAGAGAAAATTTTAAATCCTTTCAAAAGAAAACAGAACTGATTAAAGTCACTTGCGTATACTTTTCATTATCTTCTGCAAATTGCAAATCTGCTACCTCTACACATGTTGCTCTTAACAGGTTTTGCTATTTGTAATTAATGCAACAATACTCTGAATGCTGCAGTTACATCTGATACTAAAATATATCACAGGTATCTTTATTCTAAAATCAGATCATCTCATAAAGACTCGTTGTAACACATATTTTATAATGAGACGCAAAAAGCTGTACTTCTGAAATTGAAGATAGCCAGCTGCTTTTACTTTCTAAACCTCTGAAAATGATTTTTCAACTTCAGATTTCATGATGTGAATAAACCTATGCTGTTGAAATGATTGCTTTTTTGTCTTAATACTTGTACTAGGATACCTGTTCTCTCCTTCACTATATCAAATACTGTGGAGGTACCAAAGAAGCTACTAATGCATTTTCTGCAAAGGTAAACTCCCTAGTTTGATTTTCATGAGGTGAAACTGCTGACTTTTAAAATGGAGACAGACAATACGTCTCCTTAAATAATATTCTTAAATACTATATTTTATGAGTTAGGTTGTGGTGGGGGCTGGGTGTAGCCACATTAGCAGTATCCTGTCTGGTGGAATAACTGAGGGCCCTTAGAGAATCTTTTAATCTTGGCCCTGAAAAGCATTGTAGAATTCCTATTGATTTAAATGGAATGTGCATCAGGTCTTTTTTCATTTTTGCCACACAGATTCTATACATCTTTCTTCAACTCTAAATGATATAATACTGCAGTTGAAAACAGAACATGGAGCATGCCTTAGACAAATATGTAAGATGAGATGAAATGTTAACCAAAACAATATATTTCATTCCTTGATGTTCCAGGCCATTTGGGATTATGGAATACCTCAAGCTCTTCTCTTCCTCTTTCCTCATTGCGTTCTATTTTAGCTTTTTCCTTTTCCAAAGCCCACTGTAGCTCTCTTGATTTTTTCTGTTCATTGGCCATTGTATCCTTGAGAACATCTAGCTCAGCTGCTTTTTCTTTAACTTCAGTCCTAAAAGAGAAACGATCAACCTTTACATTAGGCAATGGCTCTAATCCCACCACAGTAAGGTCAGTTACTTGATATTTATTCTATCTTGTGCACTGAAAGCAGTGTAGTAGAGTAACAGAGAAAAGCTTATTTAGAAAAACAAGACTAACTCAAAACCAAAGGAGTTGCACAGTTCAAGAACCACAGAGTGTGTCCATCCTGATATACTGGTAGCTGCCACTTTTTATTAACTTGTGTCTCAGAGGCAGTTAGGGTTCAGCCTAATCCAGTCACTGGCCAAAATCTGCAAGAATGTGCTTCTTGCTGCCATACGTCTCAAGGGAAGAAATTTATATTGGGGGAAAAGAAAAATCTATGACCTGAATTTTCATTTTTTTGCAAATCAATTTTGCATCAGTTTGCAAAAGAATTTTGCTCCTGATAGTCTGTAAAGGCTGTAAGGTAATCTTTAAAGTAATCCTAATTCAAACTCCAGATTAATTTGTTAGCTCTGAGCTGAACATTAAGATACTGTACATGGACACATCTCTCTGGTACAGGTATAAATAATAATGGCTTTCTTAACTGCCAAATATTTGGTCTGTTACCTCTGCTACCAACCATGTCAAAGCAACACTTAGGAGTACTTATGGAAGTACTTGCACAGTCATCTTAACTTCGGATTTTTTTTCTCCATGTTCAGTTTTAGAAGCAGAAAAACCTTTAATAAATATGGTCTACTAATTAGCTCATATACAGTAGCCTACTGTGTCAAAATTTAAAAAGAAACTTGATATTAATAAATCATTAAATCAAACTAAGAATCGAATTACATTTTTTACTGGAAAAAAAGTCTATTTTTTTTCAGATATGTTTTACAGAAAAACCGAGAAGCATTTACATTACATGAGATCAACGCCCTTAATAAAATCGGTATTATGATTTCAGATTAGGAAAGAGAATCTTCACAGTCAACACAGAAAGCTGAACTGCCAACTGAAAGCCAACCTGATGGTTTCTAGGTCCTTGAAGTGCTTGTGCTGTGCTTTAAGGGTTGCTTCAAGCTCTAGTTTGGCTTGTGCAAGTTCATTCTTCAGCTCCGCGCCCATCATTCTCTCTGAATTCAGCTGTTCCTGAAGCTCAGCTGCTCTGTCCTTCATACTCCGGAGCTCCACTTGCATCTCCAGTATCTGTAACTGCTTCTGCTGCATATTATACTCCAGTGTTTCTAATTGAGAATATCATCAATATGGAAATTATTTTGTAAACAAACGCTGTCCAAAGCTTTCCCTAGCCAGAGCATAACCACAAGGCTATCATTAAGAGCGATATTTTAAAATAATATATTCTTTCATTAGTGGAATAAAAGCAAAATCATGCCTTTTACACTTGAATACCTTTCACACTTGCAAGAAATCACTTCAACTCCTGAACTTCTTAAAGGCTATATCAATATAGATATGCAACCATATCAATATGCATAATTTAGATAATGACTAACATAACTGAAGTTAGGCATATTATATATGTATACTTACGACCCAATTTTTGTGACTAAACACTGACAGTGAGCTTTAACTTAACTTTAAAGTATACCTGTTCTCTGAATTTTTTGTTCTTCGTTCTAATTGCTTCTTAGTTTCTGCATTGTGACTGACTATCCAATTTAGACAATTTCAAATTTTTTGATCCTAAACAGTGAAGCATATACATGGAAAATAATCTTAAAATACTAGCTCAATTTTTATAGCAATTGAACATAACTTTGTATCACTTTCAATTCAATACAAGTCATAAGAACACAGATTATATCTTAATTTTTTCAAGATTAGTTAAATAAGATTGTAAAAGATGAAAAGTATGTATGTTCAGAACATGCGTCAAAATCAGAGAGCAAAGAAAGTCAGCATTTTTGTAACTTATAATGTTATGAGCACTTCCATGAAAGCGTTTGGAAACACTCATATATTACCAGAGAAGTCACCTTGGCTTTTTGAATCAATCTCTTGTTCTCTCTTTGGATTACTTTTCATCTGAGCATGCAATACTTGAATCTCCATCAGCAAACTTCTTCTGTCTGCATTCTGAAGACAATCCATTGCTGCTCTCTGGTTAGTAGCCTATTAGCATTAGAAACATTTCAAAGTAAAACTCCAGATTTTATTAGAATATCTAATTTAAACAACTAATAATAATATAATAAAAATATAATAATATCTATGATGTTGATATCACATTTACTTATATATTCATAGTGCATACACATTCAAAACATTTTCAATTAAATCAATATTATAATATTTTGAAGAACTATTTTTTTATTTCTCTACTAGGCACCAAAGTTACAGAATGAGAAGAACTATCAGTTTTCTGGTAAGCTGTAATACTTCTTACTAATCCTTCCATGTTTCAGAGGTGATAACTGACCTCTCTCTGTCCCATAGCAATCTTATCAATTCCTCTTCTTACAACTTGCTTCATATATACAAGCTACCTTTTTCTCTTACACAGTGTAAAGTAATTCTAATTAACTTAATGACATCTAGCTCAGGACAGCTCTGTTTAATTAAAATTGATCTCTGAAACCTGTATTTGTATTATAAGTCGTGCACCCAAAAATCTCTTTTCCATACCACATAATTTTTTTTAAAGACACTACTTCTCCCTACAAGTCTGACTTTGTTTTCACTCTTAGACTGTCAAAACTACTATTAATACGTATATTTTTAATGGATTTATACATTCAAAATTAAAATCTAATGTAGACAAACACACTTTGACTACAGTATGGTTTATATTACCTGCTCTTGTAGTCTGTGCTCTAACTGATTCATCAATATCACTGCATCTCTTGTGCCCAGTTCTGCCAGTTCAGTTTGAAACGCAGTAAGAAGAACATTTTGTTCCCTCACAAAAAGCTGTTGAATAGCACGCAGAAGTTCTCCTCGCCAGTCTGAGACATTTTCAGGAGACTCCGCACTTGCATAAATCTGCAGTGGTATAAAACAAATTTAATCAGCAGAGCTGAAATATTACATCATTATAATTTTATGTAAAGTGTATATTTTCAATGGAATATTTAGCTTTTCTTACTAAACAACTGTATAACATTAATTCATAAAAATGTATGCATTTATTGTATATGTTATGATTTCTTCTGCATTCACAAATGCTACACTTTTATCTGTGTTTTAGATAGAGGCAATTTAGCTTTTTGTAACTGAAAGCTTAGGCCTGTGTGGGTAGTTACTATTTTTGTTATTGTATCACACTATTCTTTTAATTTTTATGTTACATGTATGTTCCTAGGCTGCCACAGAGCTATGTAGCACTGGTCAGACATTGTGTATGAAAAAGATTTCATTTTAAATGACATGAAGTTAATCTCCCCACTTTGCATGCTAAAGAAAATGCTGACATAATAGAAACTACCTACATATATCCAAAAGTCTAACTGGGGTAATTTAACAGGCAAGTAAGTCCTAAAAAGTTTTAACAGATTACTGATTAATAATATGCTGTATTTTAAATAATTCTCTCACTACAACATCTCTCGCTACAATATCTTTTTAATAGTATCTAAGTTCTACTACACCAATAAATAACATCATTAAAAAATCTACTTTAACTGCTCCTGGAACATGCTTTTAAAATAGAATTCTTTTTAAAAGGTGGATCTATACAGTCAAAAGTTATCAACGCATAGAAGAATAAATACAAGCTGTAATTTAAGACATACTATTACCATAAAGTGCAATACGCAGTTTTACAGCATATTTTTAAAATATTTTGCCTTGTAACACTATATTTAAGCATTTAAACCTGAACTGTGAATGTGTCTTATCAGGCTATCATAAATTATTTTTTATTTAGATAGGATCTTATGACATCATTTATACCTCAGCTTCTCTATGAAGTTGCATTTTTGCAATCAGGTCTTTCAACGATGAAATGGTGCTTAGAAAAGCTTTTCTTTCCTCTAGCCAAGGTTCTGGCTCTTGCTTATGAGGTGACAGATCTCTTTCACCATATGGAAATTCAGTGAGAGACAGCACCTGTATGCCTTCATGATGGACTGCTCTCAGCAAACCCTACAATACATGCAAAAAGAAATCAGTAATGCCAGTAACAACAACATATAATAAAACAAAAAACAATAATCATAATCTTATTTCATACATATTGGAATATTTGTACGTCTAATTTGATCAGCGTAAAGAAACTATTTATACTTCCTCATATCAAAGACGGACGTTTCACTGAGCTACTAATATCTCTCAAATAGAAATATATTAAATAGGTGTATTTTTCCTCAGTTTCAAAAGAAAATTTCCAGTGTACATCTGTCAAATCAATTTTTAATTTTTTAGAATAGTTGCTGATGGAAACTGACATTTTAAAAACAAAGTCTTGGGAAGCTTCCAAGTGAGCTTTGTAATTCATTTTTTGAAATTACTATGAAGCTGGGGCTTTGTCACAAAAGACCTTTTTTTAAATATAATTAAAGCATGATACCCTTACTGTTTATAATAAACATGTATGTTTGCTTTCATAACATAGCTATTATTCTATACCTACACCAATAGAATCTATAAAATTATGTAACATATGATCATGACATTATCATTAATACAGTATAACTACAATAAATTATAATTAACAATAGTTTTATTTCTCATAATCATAATTGAGAACAAGCTATTTACAAAACTCATATTTAATCTCATTTAAAATGCAAAAATGTGCATCATTGTTCAGAATTATTTTGTATTAAAATAGTCAGCACTAAAACTTATCTAAATGGCTCTCTTTTCACTGGATCAAGCAGCAGCTAATCTAAACTTTTGTTTAGTATCACTCTTGATCCATTAAAAAAAAAAAAGATCAGGTCTATTTTACCTTAATTTTTTTTGGAAGTAAATCAGTTGAAGTTTCACCTTCATCTATTCCTTCAGATATTGTGTCGGATCCCTGGGTCTGAGCAAGATATATTCCTTGACTCCAGTCTGAACTGGAGTCTAAAATAAAAGGAGAGAAAAACATTAAAGCTGGATTACTGTGAAGCTTTGAAGAACAGGCATCAAAACAGTATTTTTTATTTGTTGTTGTAACAGGTAGTTGCATGTCACTAAGGGTTGATTCTAAGCCTGGAGACTACCTGTTTTACAGTTTTTCTTCTTCAGTTTCAAAGAAGCAAAAGCAAAACAAAACTAAAAAAAAACACACACAAAAAATCCAACCAAACTTAAAGGTTTTAGTTTAGTTTTAAAGGAGAAACAACTATTTACACAAACAATTTTGCCAAATGACCCCCTCTTAATATCCTTAGCCTTCCCCTTGAAAAGGATCACAATAATAATTTTTATTGCTCATGGAGAAGTCAGCATCTGTTCTTATCTCCCACTGCTAGGGAGCTGTAGCTTTAAATACTGTCAAGAGATGATGAAGCTACTCTGAAGAGATAATGTAATAGGTAAGAAGAATATAGTAACTACAGTTGGAAGAAAAAAAAATTAGCATCTGATGCCTTAACTTTAGACATTTTCCTTTTGTAGCAAATTATTAGACATGGCATGCTCAGCACCTTTTGTTAGTGCAACAGGCTTCTACTTCTCTCTGGAGAGTAGCTGTTTTGATTTCTTAGAGCACAAACTCTTTAACAGAAAAGTTAATATCAAAAAAGCAGATTTAATACATAATGCTGTTTGAAATCTATAAAAATTTTTTTTCTTACCACTAGAACCTCCATCTCTAGCTTGATATGGTGGAGAACGTGCTACTCCAGAAACTGGGATTCTCTGTATTTAGAAAAGAAAACAATCCAATCTTTAAACACCCCTCACCCCTTAAACACTCTCAATAAGGGACTGACTTCTAAGAAGCAGGAAACAATGTGAGCCACTTTATTCCACTTCCCTGCAATCAAAGTAATAAAACCAGAGATAAAAAAGATGGCATTCAACAATACACTTGTCCCCATGTGACAGAACAGGACAGGTTCAAGGCAGAAGCACAAGGAAGCACCTGGTCATTGAGCACCCTTGCAAGTTAAATTGCTGAGGAAGGGGTTCGCAGTCTCTCCCAAGGCCATGGAAACATTAGAATACTTAAAAGCTTTATACTGAACATGAAGTGGTTCATGCTTAACAGACTTTAAATGGAAACTTTTGTAGAAAGAGCAAAAGCATGAACTGAAGCAGTTCAATGAATATAAAATAGGATACACACCTCTTTGGCTCGTAGAGTTTCTATGACTTCCTTTAAAGTATTACATTCTTCAGTCAATACTTGGACTGCAACAAACTTCTCTCTCTTTAATGCTTCAGACTCAGAGATATGCCTTGTCTCCATGTCCATGATTTCAGCTGCATGGAGTTCTTGCATTTGGTCAATTTTTTCAGTAAATTCTCTTATGATCTCTGCAATCTCTTCTGAAGAACATTCATTTTGCAAATCAATTTGGATT
This sequence comes from Neopelma chrysocephalum, assembly GCF_003984885.1. Lineage (NCBI taxonomy): Eukaryota > Metazoa > Chordata > Aves > Passeriformes > Pipridae > Neopelma > Neopelma chrysocephalum. Next base: position 1,865,497 of record NW_020897726.1, on the reverse strand, counting down.
TCTGCATTTTTAACAGAGACTGGTGAAGTTTGCATGCAGCTGTTGATTTCTACGATCTTGTCTGTTTGTGATGAGGAGCTTTTTCCAATTAGAGAAGACTCACTGGTTGACAAATCACATGACATTTCTGCATCCTTCTTGCTTTCAGTTTTTGCCATTTCCTTGTCCTTTCTCAGGTAACCTGCAAGCCTCTCTTCTGCTTGAACTAGATTCTCTTTAACTTTGCACAGGTCTTTCTGAAGATGTATCAGATTTGCCTCTTTTACCTGTAAATATGGAGAATCTCATTTGCAGTCCTTCCAAATACTTAAAATATCTAAAATCCAAGCAATCCTCTAAACCATTACAGCTCAGTTCAGTCCTATTTTAATGCAGTTACAACACATGGCATCAAAAATTATCTCCTAAGAAATACATCTGTAGATCCACTGTTGCACTGCAGTGGACTGTAGAACTATGTACTTTGGCAACAAATGAAGATTTGATCTACAGCATCAGCTCTGTTGCACTGACAGTAGGCACTGACTGATTGTTTTTCTTGGTGGCATTCTCAGTAAAAGATGTAAAAAAAAACTATAGCAGGCATATTTGCACATCAAGTCCTGCATAATCAGTTGCTTTAAATACAATATGTAACAAACTGGTTCTTACTGCTAGTTCTTGCTGAAGTTTTTCTGCCTTTTCTCTGTAACTGCTCAGTTCTTCCTTAGCAGCAGCTGCCTCTTCTTTAACTTGTTCAAGTTCATTAATAAGCATATTTTCTTTTTGACTTTCAATGAGCTGCGCTCCAACCTAGATGGCAAGATAGGGAAAATGGTAGAGAATCAAGTATTAACAGCACTGATCACTTTCCTACTAACTTACAAAATGAAAAGACCACGGGGGAAAACAAAGGTATGTTTTTTGGATTAACATAGCCTCAAAAAATTAAGACTAAGAGACCATGGGAGGAAAGACTATCTTCTTACAGTTTACTGAACTACAAGCAGAAATTGCCTACACCACACAGAAGGCACTGGGAGGAAGGCCAACAGAGAGTAGGAAATGAGGTCTGATAATATTATTTAAATTATAAGACATTTATGACATTAATTCAATCTGCACTGGGATGAAAGATCCTAGAACCTTTTCTTGTCCAGTACTAGGTTCCATGATTGCTGAAACTCTCAAGTTTAGAGACGTCAAGCCCATGTTCAGATTACCAAGCATAGCCAATTTTGACTGAAGGTTTTAAATTCAGAGGCAACGAACCAGTGTGGGTGGAAATCAGGACAAATGTATACTGGAAAAACTAATGATGGGAAATATCTTCGTAACTGAGATGGGAAAGTGAGAAAACATAAACCAAGATCAAAACAGACATAAACAACCAACCTCCCTCCCAAAAATACCTGTACAGACAAATTGATATAATTTCCCATGTCATTCTGAATCCTCTCTTAGACAATTTTTATAATTTTAATTTTTATATCTCTACCTCCACATCATGTAAAAGTGTAATTCATTCCACTCTATATCAATTCAAATTAAGAATAAGAAAGTGTATGTCCAAAATTCAAAACCACCCTGCATTCATCAAATGGCAAGATGTTTTTAATGCAAAATGGAAACCAACAGTGAAGTTCACCTAAAATAACACCCTTCTCTTCTTTATAACTCCAGGAATAATACAGAAATGAAAGTACCCCACATAGCAGAATATTCTTAGAATTATTCTCATTAAGAACCATTTCATTTATACTTTACATAAAATAACAGGTTTTAGTGAAAACAAGCCAAAAGAAAAAGGTATCTAATTACCTGATATGTCTGCATTTCTTCTTGCTTCATGTATTTCTGAATCTCGCCTTTATATTTTTCTTGAACCTCTTCTAGTAATTGCTGAAGCTCTAAGAATTGCTCTTCTTTCACTTTAGCTTCCTTTTGTGCAACTTTTACATTTTCTTTTTCTATCTCCAAGTTATGATTTACCATTGACAGTTGGTCTTCCATCTCACTAAGCTTCTGTGTTAAGAGTGATAATTTTGATTCTGTCTCATTTTCAGTTCCACCACTCAAACCCACTGTTTGGTCATTCTTGCTTGCTTCCTCCACACATTTTGAAGCTTCCTGAATTTCCTCCATGAATTTTCTCTGCTCTTGAACTGCATTTAGCTGAGCCTGACTCACAAGAGCAGCAGCAACTTTCTCCATTAGTGTCTTTTCCAGTTCTAATATCCTCTTTTTAAGTGTTTCCCTTTCAGCTTTGCTTTGCTCTTTGAGGTCTTTTATTTCATTGTAGGACTCGCACAGTTCCGAGTCTTTGTCCTTAATGCATGCCTGAAGATGCTGCAGTTGCATCTCCATCTTGCTAATGGTGACTCCTGTATCCTCTTCAGAAGCTCTAAGCAGGGACTGATCTAGCACGTCTATCTCCTCACATAAGCCTTCTTCCACTTGTTCAGTTTTCCCATTGCTCCTATCTTCTATTTTTGACTTATCACCTTTCATCAGTGCACACTTATATTTTTCTGTTATTCTTTCATGCTGTTTTTTTAACATACTTATTTCTTGCTTTAACTGATTCATTTCTAACTTAGTTTCCTCAAGCTCATTTTTTGTTTGAGATGCCTCTGCATTTATGTTTTCTACTTGCTTTTCCAGAGCTTCCTTTTCTGCCAGAACTGTTTCAAGCATGTGTTTCAGACTGTCAGGATCTTCTTGAAAAGCAGCAATGTCTGCAGGTACTTTTTGTTCAATAATTGCCAGTTCCTGCTGAAGCTTATCAATTACATCATTCAACTGCTCTACTTCCTCATCATTTTTTTTCTTCACACGTTCTTGTTCACTTTTCAGACACTCTACCCGGGCTTCAAGCTCACGTATATGCTCATTTTGCTCTTCAATAACCTGCGGGGAAAAAAACCCAAACCCAAGAAAAGGATCTTATAACAGGTAACTATTAAAGCCTCAGATAATTTTTGTCCTGGACTTCACAGAAACAGTTTAGTCAAATGTTGAAACATCTCATAAAAGAAAGTATGTGCTCAGTGAATTTCTTAATATGATGTCTCTTCTAAAGTTTTATGAGAATACAGACTTCAAACAGGACTGACAAAGTAGCCTGTGACCATTAAGAACTGCAAAACGGGTATTAAAACATCAGATGAAATGAAAGCATTTGTAATATTCAGAGAAAGACAGAACACTTTTAATCTGAGCCTACAGAAAACACCTATCAGTTGACACTGACATTTTCTACCACAAACCTAAATATGTGTTTGTCTGTCTCTGTGTGTGCGCACACACATATGCAGAGTGCTCAAAAACATGCAGGTAAAATAGTACTCATAGACCCAGAGCACAATTATTTCTTTGTGCTATAGTTTAAATCAAAGTAAAGAGAGACAAAGTTAAAGAAGTATTTATTTTACAATATATATGACTATCCAAATAAAATGGTGAAGACATGAAGACAGTGAGAATAATACTGTCCTAGATTACTTCTAAAGACACTTGGCTTTAGAAGGTCTGCATAAGGGACTGCATAAGGGGCCCAAAATTCCAGGAAATTAATAAAATGATGTAACTGAGCAAATATGAAGGTGATGACTTCGTGATGCAGAAAAGAGAAGACATCTTTTAATAATGAGTAGAAACAAAAAAATGGAAAGACCAGTGTTGACGAACACTAAATTTACTAAATAAAAAAGTCTTAGCAAAAGGAATAAAAAGAAGTTATTAGAGTCTAATAAAATAAGTTTAATAAAATTCATTAAAAAACCTTCTTGTTAAATTGCAGTAGAGGCAGATTCTCATTTGAATGTAGGAGAATGACAAAAGATTTTGTCTTTACAAAGACAAAATAAAGACAGCCTAGACTGTAAGTAGTAAGTCTAAGAAACAAAGTGGATGTATTTTTTTAATGGAATGTTTGGAGGTCTGAAATGAACAGTGCTTCTACACTGGAAATGAAAAAGACAGAAGAAAAAATGTAAAAAATACTTGGAAATACATATTATAAATAAAATCAGTTATGGTATCTAAAATAGGTAAGAACTCTAAAAGGGCCTTTTAGAAATATGAAGAAAAAATGCAGAAAAGAAGAAAGATGACTAAATTCATTATCAAATAGTCATGCTTTTTCCTTTTTCTCTCTATACTTCACTACGCTTAGTTAGTTAAATAGAATAAGTCGAAGACTTTGTAATAAGCATAATATGTACAAAAATAAAAGATAAATATGACTATATAAATTAGGGGGGCTGATTTTCCAACCAAGAACCTAATTTTAAAAATCCACAGAGACTACAGAAAGTTCAAAATCATAGAATAGTTTTGGTTGGAAGGGACTTTAATTTCAACTACTGTGCTGCAGGCAGAAGAAAGAACAGTGATTCTGGTGATTGCTATCAACTCAGCATAACAGTTTCTGTTCTTCATAATATAATGGAATAAAGGCCCACAGAAAGCAAATACAGTAATTAAAAGAAAAGCACTTAGTGGGATGAAGATGTCTAAGTGACTTAGAAAAAGGATTAACCTAAAAGTAATTTATTAATATTTAATACTGATCTCATAATCAAGCAGAGTAATTATTTAATGTCCTGAAAAATAAAACCAAGTAAGAGGATGAAATTAAGAAAATGAAGGTTCATATAACAGGAGAAGAACCAATCATTAAAATGAATTATAACTGAATCTTGGGTATTTTTCTCAAAGCAAGAATTTTAACTCTATTACTAGAGTCATTGTATAGAGCAAAACCATTCTGAATTCCTGAAGTATGATGTTTCCTAAATGTAATTTCCTAAATCCAACTCAAAGTTCTCTCATTATTCACTGAGGTTCTTTACAACTGCATTTTGCACATAAAGACTCAGTGAAATTATCCAGCTCAGTCAGAGCTCTATTTCAGTGGATTAAATATGTCCTAGTAAATGTTAGCCTAAATGTTCAGTCAGCTACTAAGGGTTAACAGAAATCCTGTTCTTAACTTAGTGCATAATACTTGCTCTTGAGTTATGGCTAATAAATGACATTGAAAGTGGTAAGAATCAAAAATTCATCCACTGAAAAAATCAATTTTTCTTTCTATAAAAAATGTGACTGAAAGTCTGTTTCTGCTGTCACTTACATCAATGCAAAATAAGTAGCATTTCTGTTGAAATCAAGTGTGTTATATCTGTAAAAAATAGAAGTAAGCCAAAAGAAGATGAAGCTTATTATCATAAAAACACATAATTGAAAAATAACAGAAGACTACAGGTCTCAGTAAACAAAAGATGAATCTGCTTCTTTTTTTCTTGGTCTCTATTTCTAATAAAACACAGCATTTTGTTTGCTCCTCAAACTGGATAAAAGATGTTGCCAGCACTGGTATGATGACAGAGTATTCACACAAGCATGGGGCTCAAAAGTTCAACTGATAAAAAAAATTTAAAATCTAATGTGATCCAGCAGGTGTCACTCAAACATAACACTGAATGTAAGTCACAGGAGGGAAGATGTTAAAATGAATGCTGAGATTGAGTTCAGCTACCTGCATACTATTAAATGTTCGGAAGTATTAGAAGAATAAGAAATGAAGAATTTAAGACAAAAACTCAAGCAGAAATAAGACAGAATAATTAAAAAGGAAAGCAAGCAAAAAGCATCCTTCATAAAAAATCAGACTAAAGAGGAAAAAGAGATTAGGTTTAAAGCATTGCTTGAAACTGAAGCATTTGTGGTTTTAAACTGAGGCAGCAATAGAAGAGAATGTATTTGGTGGGGGATAGAGGGGCTTTTTCCTTCAAACAACTAGCAGGACAAAGTAGGACTCTGAAAAAGATTTCAGAAGTATGTACCTTGTTGTCCGTTGTGGTCTCAAGTTGCTGTTGCAGTTTTGCAATTTGTTCACGAAGATGATGTATTTCCTGCTCCTTTTCTTGCATGATGTGTGCAAGCCTCCCAGCCACTAAATGGTGGTCCTTTATGGTGGTATCTTCAGATTTCTGGATAGCTAGTCCCAGTATTTCCATTTCATCCTGCCAAAAAAAAACCCCAAGAAAACATGTTAGAGGTGTACATAACATTTTCTGCATATACTTGTCCGAGTATTTCGGGTGTAAGAATTAAAATAAACAGATTCCATGGAATGAGAAGTAACTTTATGAGCTTTTTAATATTATTGCAAGTTGAACTATGAAACGCTTAAGAAAGAGAAAGAATTTGGTGTCTGGCCATTTTCAAAGATTTTATTTCTGGAGGAGAGAGAATAAAGCTCTAGGCTTCTCTGTTATGCAGTTACCTTAAATAATTTGTTCTCTTGTTCAAGTTCTTGCAAGTGTGTAGTGGACTCCTTTAGCTGAATTTCTAGCTGCATGTGCAATTGTTGAACTTCTTCATTTTTATTTTCTAGCTCCTCTCGAAACTGCTCCAATTGTTCCTCGAGGTTCGTGACCTATGTTTCAGAAAAAAAAAAAATGGTGGAAAAGGAGTAGACAGCCATACCAAAAATTAAATGCCATAATTTTCAAGTACGATGTCTACAGTGAACTTGTTTGCTATGCACAAACAAAAGAATGTGTACTCAGTGACCCGAGTCCTTAAACTGAATGGAATTTAAACCCCACTAAAAATCAGTTGAAATCGCCATGAAGTTTTTCTTAATTGGGCTGAATTTTGATTTCAGAAACATTCTTGCAAGTCATAAATATTAAAATAGAACAACTATCATGGCTCTCGCTTTCAAGAGAATTTCAAGGGGATTTGGACTGCTGTCTCTGTGATCTGTAAAAAATGTTATCTGTATAGTTCACTAAACTCAATAGAAAGCAAAAACTGACAAAACAAAATATCAGAGGAAACATGGAACATTTCACGGGCATTTTACCTCCTTTTCCTTTCTGTCCACAGCTTCTCGTTCAGCTTGCAGTTGTACTTCAAGAGGTAACTCTCCCTTTACTATGATGGTACCAAACTGTTTCCTTTCCTCTACCTTTAAATAGAAATTATATTAGTAATAGTCAGATAAAAAATACACTGTTTTGGTCTCAAGAAAATAAGAAAGTAGCAAATCCTTGATAAGTGTAGACCAAGCAATACCTTTTGCAGGTTGTCTGCACTGATGATTAAGGCTTGTTCCAGTTCTCTTATCCTGCATTCTAGCTTCTCAATTTCTTCATTTCGTTCTTGTATATCTCTCTGAAGTTGCTCCTTAGAGAGCAAAAGCTCACTGCATTTGTCTGTTTTTTCTTTGAGATGATTTGTTAACTGTTCAACCTGGTGACAATATGGCAAGAAGATTAATATATTGTACCACAATGGAAAGGTTTGGTAGCAATAGCAACACCACTCAGTTTTGACAGCAATAACAAAACTCCTACTCTTTAGGTGAAACAGAATATACAGTTAGAATACTGCAGTACTACATCCAACAAATACAAACAGCATTTTTAAAGAACTGATATGTTCTGTGCTACATTGCCTTCTCTCTAGAACTGACCTTGTCCTTCTGAAGCCTTCAGACTTTCTAGTCACTTAAAAGAAAGCAGCATGGCATCCTATGTAGCCCACTAAAAAGATGCCTTTAACGTCTATGGATGGAATGTCTTGACCCTAAGGTCAAGATGCTACTTGCCTCTTTGAGGAATGTAATTGTTACAAAAACTTGTGACAAAATTATTCAAAAGGAGGAGCTTATTAGTGACAAACAGAAATATCCTAAAACTCACTGGGTCTTTAGCACTGGAAGAGAATTGCTATACTTCAATCTCAAGAAACAGAAAGTTTTGCTTTCTTGCTGAGTTTCTTAAATGGGACCAAACAGATGTCACGGAAGATATAATTTTACTTTCTATGGGGGACAAAGCATCCAAATAAAGCATTCTGAATCTCAGTAGGTCAGATGTTTGCAGCTCAGAAACAACATATTAAAAGATTAAGTGAAGTAGCAGAGATAGGAGTATCTATCCATTTCTATATGTATTTCAGAAACTATTAATTGAAATTACAGATAAAAAAGAGGCATAACAAATCCATAGTATGATGCAAGAGTTAAGACCTGAGTTAAACTAAGCAATCGAGCAAGAGACATGGAAAGCAATCTTTGTCCCACTCAAGAAACTGATTTCAGTATTTACAATTAGGAAGTTATGATGTAGCCAAATGTAGAAGACTCAAAGCATTTCAACAGATAGGAGAGAAGAAGACCAGAATATAAAGCTGACAGGATGGTATTATTGACGTTATCCATCCATGAGTAACATCAAAGTCTGAAGTGACCTCAGAAAAGTCCTGAGAGAGAAATGGAAAAACAAAAATCAAGTCTAGAGCAGACTCTTTATGACAACCCTCCCCGGAATAAGTTGACAAAGCTGAAACAACAGTAAAAAAGAAACAAAGTTATCAACTGAAAACGCTCATATCATTCACGCAAAACAGAAGAGGATTTCAAAAACTGTGTAACTATGAAAAATAAAGCAGCTATCCCAGCAAAGCATGAGAAATAACGATAAAATGTATATTTATGAAATATTCCAAGGAACATCATGACATCAAAATATACCACATAGTAAGACTATGTGCCTCATTTGATAAAAAATAAACATAAATCTAATACAGTATTGAAAATCCTTGTCTATAATTTGTAATGTATCACATTCAACACCACCAAACTCTAAAATAGCTGCTACACATGTGGTGCTTGCAGACATTATCTATCTTTCTACCTACTAAAAAATTCTAATTAAAAAAATCTAATACTAATCTCAAAATTTTAATCACAGTTACAGCTTTCATTTTCCAGCATGCTTTAAGTTTCCATTGTAGCACATCTGCCAACTTACGAGTATACACATGCGTACATGTGCATATAAATCAGGATGATTTTTACATATAGATTCTGTACAGACAAATAGGACAATTTTCATTATGCTATCAAATTAGAATATTTTTTTTGTGAAAGAATTTTTTTTTTAAATGTGAGAATTTTAACCAGCAATTCACACGCTACCCATGGCCCAAACCATAAACAGACAAATAACAAAATAAACCCAAAATGAACATCCCAGATTCAGGAAAATTAACTGTGCTAGAGTCCACTCCATCTGTGGAATGGGTCAGCAGTGGAGGAGTGCGCACACACTTCGCAACAGAAGGAAATTGATGCAGAATTGCTCCATATGCTTTTTTAACACATACCCAGCTAATTCCAGAAGATTCATTGTTCACAGAGGCCAATGATAACCATGTCACATAGTACTGACTGAACACTTCATAAGATTTCTTACAAACCTTTGTATTAAAATATATTAAAACCCCCAGGGAAATACAGTCCTAAACCAGCAAATTCTAAGTAAATAAGTACTTTGACAACTTACATCTCACGTATATCAATTTATGTCCTATTCCTGTCTATGGCCCTAATCTATATCCTAGAATCACAGAATGGTGTGGGTCAGACGGGACCTTAAAAATCACCTAATTCCAACCCTAGTGTCATAGGCAGGGACACCTTCCACTATTTTATGCAATACTGAATACTAAATATTGCTAATATTTTAGAATTGAATTACAGCAACAGAACTACCTCAGTAAGAGGTTTGCTTTGATTATCACATTGCAACCTAGTAAGAGGCATTTTAATATTGAAAATCAAGCAAGAAAATCATGCAAAATGCATGCACTGATGAAAAAGCAAAACACAAGAAAATCCACATCAAAAAAAAGAAATTTAATTGACTAAGGTCATCAAACAAAATATGCAAAAGCATCAGAATACATAACATTTGTAACTGTTGCCACTTTTCTTGATTTTCCTTGATCTAAGAGCTTTCTGTGACTCCCTTGAGCTGCTGTTCTAAACATGTACAGTACAAATTTGTTTCAGTGCAAACAGACTTTCACTGGGGAGGTATGAGTGTACATAAAGAGTGTTACTACATCTCAGGTGCTAAACCTTGGTAACTCAATTCCCTCAGTGGTGTACCTGTGCTATAAACAGGATGTCAAAAAACAACATAACATGTAAAATTGCTAAAACAGTCCTGAACATTTCCACAGGCTTTCGAGAATAGTGGATTTTCTAAGTTAAGTTATATAAAAGAGCCTTTTTGAAGGCTACGAAAGTTACGAAGTTTCTGTATGACTAAAATCAAACAACCAACCAGCCTAAAAAAACTTCCAAAACACAGTTTCACCACTTTCCTCAACACCTTACCTTTCATTCTCAAGGGATTTACTTTCCTGGCTTGTAAATGGATGCAGAGTAGGTACACCATAAAATACCTTCATTATAACATCTTAACAGCTGTCAACTTGACATTTATATTCATTAAGTGCAAGTAATAAAATGTGTTACCTCTCTGGTTTGATGTTCATTGACAGGCTGACTCCTTTGTGGAATCTTAAGCTGTTGTTCCAGCTTCTGTATCTCTTGCTGGAATACATCTCTCTCATGCTCTCGGTCAACTGCTTGCTCCTGAAAGTTAAGAAATTATATGGATATATCACTTGATTTAAAAACTATGTAAATTAAGTAAATTATGTAAATTACTATTTCTTACTTCTGTTAATGTGAGGCTGGTAACAGTATGTCAGTACTTTTAAGACAGCAGAACCTATTGCAGCTACCATTAATAAAAACGTCTTTATCATTTGGGGCAATAACTTTCACATTTTTAATCAAAAAATTAGCACAACATAGACACATCAAGTAATACTTCACAAAAATGACAGGTTTGTTTCTTCTGTTCCAGGTACACTACACAAGCAATAAGTCAGCCTTTTATGATTTTCTTTCCTAATGTTTATTTTTGATAAATGTAGCATAAATAGAAATTCAGAATAGAAATTTACACTGTGTTAATATTGATGAGGAACCATCAGAAAAAATAAAGTGCTTGAATTTTGCATTTCAGTTTTACTTTTGACCAGTTTCAGTTGTTATATCCCAGTCTGACATTTGGGAAACACAACTTTATATAGAAAATAATGCACAATTGGTAATATGCAGTGAAGAATCATCTTTAAATGTCCCTTTATAACCCAGACAAACCTTATCAGATGCGTTAAAATAAACTAGCTGAATCTGATACAAAGAGGAATGCAAAAAATATATTGCAAAAATTCAGGAAACCAGAATAAAACCTCAGCCTTTACAAGCTGCAGATTTTAAAAACTCACCTGCTGTTTCAAGGAAACAGAATGCTGCTAGTACAAACAGCTACTCATCTCAGTAGCGTGTAACTCTCTGGTTCATGCTATTGATAATCCAAACCATAATGCATACATGACTATGGGACTTGTAACAGGAAGTTTTACTTCCAAACCTTGTCCAATTATGACAGGCTAGTTTCAGTGAGGAAAGTAATTTTGTAACTGTAGAGAGTGAAATAAAGCAAATTCATTTGTGCTAATTACTGCTTAGTAATTGACTATGCAGAGAAGGTGTCACAGGGTGTTATATTTATTACGTAAAAAATTATTCCACCCTACTGCTGTTAGCTAGAGCGCTAATTGAGAAGGCATGGAAACAGTAAGTTTTTTCCCCAACAGCAGCACCGACGCATAATAGAAATAAAATGGGAAAAGAAGGAGGGGGGAAAGACGGTCTTTGCTGAAAATGAGGCAGAGTCCAAAACAAAAGCGCAGAAATGGCCTGAGGCAGGAAGAATCTGGGTAAAAGAAAGGGAGCTGCTACTGTGAAAGGGGACAAGTACACATACAATATAACTGGCTGGAAGGTGCAGTGCAATATCTGGAGGTAGATTCTTGGATACTATGAAGGAAGACTATAAAAGAAACCTAAGAAAAATTATGCTTTTCATTTTCAAATACAAATTATACTGACTACTTCATTTAAAGAATCATAGAATAGTGTGGGTTGGAAGAGACCTTTAAAAGTCATCTAGTCCAACTCCCTGCAATGAACAGGGACATCTTAAACTAGATCAGGTTGCTTAGAGCCCCATCCAACCTGATCGTGAATACTTCCACGGGTGGGGCATCTGCCACTTCTCTGGGCAACCTGTTCCAGTGTTTCATATCCTTATTGTAAAAAATTTCCTCCTTATACCTAATCTAAATCTACCCTTAGTTTAAAACCATTACTCCTTGTCCTATCACAAAAGGTCCTGACAAAAAGTTTGTCCTCATCTTTCTTGTCCCCTTCAAGGATAGAAATGCCGCAATAAGGTCTCCCCAGAGCCTTCTCTTCTCCAGGCTGAACAATCCCAATTCCCTCAGTCTTTCATCTCATAGGAGAGGTGCTCCATCCTTCTGATCATTTCTGTGGCCATTCTGGACTTGTTCCAACAGGTCCATGTCCTTCCCGTGCTGAAGACCCCAAGAACTGAGTGCAGCACTGCAGGTGGGGTCTCACCAGAGCAGAACAGAGGACCAGAATCACCTCCCACGACCTGCTGGCCAGGACACAGTTGGTTCTTAGGGCTGCAAATGCACATTGCTGGATCATGTCCAGCCCTTCATTCACCAGCACCCCCAAGTCCTTCTTGGCAGGGCTGTTCTCAATCCCTTCATCCCCCAGCCTGTATTGATATTGGGGGTTGCCCTGACCCAGGTGCAGGACTTTGCATAGACTTTATACTAATTCTAACAGACTTTATTGAAAAACATGGAAATTCCACAAACTGTTTAAAAAATGAAGGTCACAAAAACATATGTTTCCTCGTTAATTTAGAAGATTCCCATTATTTTAAACACCCTATTAATTTATATTTACAAATACGGAGCTGTCCCAAGCAAGCACCTCAAAGTAACAGTCAACTTTTAATCGGTTAATTAAATTCTGGGGCTGGAACCTAACACACTGTTAGTATCATCTGGTTCTTTATGTTTGCTTGAAATATGGGAAAAAACAGCACTTCCCTCTGAACCAAACCTCAGTACAGGTGCCCACTCACCTTCATGAAACTAGCTTTTTGGCATACTTACATCTAGAAATTTTCTTGTTTTCTCAAGTTGCTTTTCCAAAGCCTGGTTTTGCTGCCTTAAGTCCATTAGTTCTGCATTTTTTTCTTGCTCTAGCTCTATGAAACGATTGACCTGTTCTTCCAAGTCTATTTCCAAGACTTTCACTTGCTTCTGAAGATCGTCATACTCTTTTTCAGCTTGACGTTGTACTTCAATTTTTTCTTTCATCAGCTTTTCTGTTTCCTCCAGCAATTCTGGGTATAATAGAAGCATCACACACTACTTTTAGATATGAATAGTAAGGATTGCTATGAAGCAAAACCACTCCCCAAGGTATCCATGCTGTAATCTGCAGGAGGATGTGAAACGGTTTGGGTTTTTACTATTTTTCTTTTTTTGAAAATGTATTTTCTTCTGAGAAAAAATGATGATAATGACTGAACCAAATTCGTGTTAAAATTACTATCCTTTAGTTAGCTTCAAAGGACTGTTACTAAAGTTGTATCAGATTACTTTCCTGTTTACATTTCATATCAATTAAAAGGTCTTTGTACAGCTGAAAAGAAAAGAAAATGCCTGGGTTCAAACCACAGCACAGGAGTTAACAACGAAGCACAGAAAACCCAACTCTCTTCTCATCCCCAGCATCAGTAAAATCAATCCACTCCCAGTCTTCATTATTTTAATGTGATACATATGAATAATTTGAGGGAAATATTGAAAGATTTAGCGAGGTTGCTGGGCAGACAGAGAGGGAAATTACTGACCTGTAACTGGAGCTTTGCAAAACCAGTGACTGCATGGATACCCAATTTTGAGTCCTCATGAGAAAGCTGGCAAGCATATACAGTAAAGCCCCAAACCACTTTATTAAGACTCTTAAGCCCAAGCCCACTGAAGTACCTATTAACTAACCGCACGAATCCCTTGAGGTAAAATCCAAACTGCACTTACTTTTGGAGAATCTTTAAAACAAGACTGATATTTAGACAGTAAATAAAATTTACTTTCACTATAGAAGAAAGATCCTTTAGGTACCATCATCTTACATCATATTTAACCAATTCTCATTTCTAGGTAAGCATTATATATCAATACAATAGAGTGTTTAGTTATCATAATTAATGACTCAGCTGTATTTGGAAATAAAAGAAATAAAAGGCTACAAAAATATCTCTCCAATACCATCTAAGTATCTGTAATTCATAGGTGAATAAGATGATGGTTATTGATGAATTTGCTAATTATGTTTAGAAATCATAAGAAATGTTGTTAGCGAAATGTAAAACCGAGTATGAAATACAACATCAAAGCTGCAGGCCAGTAAGAATTACAAGTAATGTCAGTAAGCCAAAAGCCCAATAATCCTGATTAACAAAGTGAGTACGTGTAAGTCTTCCACCCAATTACAGATTGGCCATGCAACATACAAACACACCTGCTTGGGAAGCTGCATCGATTGCAGCATCTACTAGGCCTAGGAGAATAGAGAGAGAGAAAACAAAAAACAGAAGCAAAGTAATTCACATGCCAGCTATAGTTTTCTTATGGCGTAACAATGTAAGAGAAAATGAAGCTGAAGATAGATGTGGCATTTAATGACAAAGTTGTTGAGATAACTTAGGGAATGTGGTAAGTTATTCTGGTATGCATGATATAAGTACCCACATATATTTATAGAATTGCTTATCCTTACTGCTGTTATACATGAAAATAACTTTAAAATATTTAGAAGTCTAAACCACACAACAAATAACTAAGCTGGAATCATAGACAAGGATCCTCTTTACTACAGAGTAGGAAGCAGCAGGTCACTCTTAAAATTCCATTGTTACACAAAGTAGATTGAATAAATTGCAAACACACGCTAAGATGTGCAATCTATAAAAATAGCAACATTGTAAATTGCCATAAACTTTTATAAATTAAATAAAATGGTAATTTCATCCCGCTATTTGCAATGTAAGCACTGCAATCCTTGAAAGATCAGTACTTCTCAAAACTCCAGTGTTCTAATCTTCCTCCCCTCTCAAACATAAAACATTAATTTCAGTTATTAGTTTAAGGAAGAATTAAAAGACACATTTACTTCATGAGGGTAAATGCTTTTTTTGAGTAAGCAGTTAGTTAGATTACATAGACATGGTATTTATCTGAAATTTTTAACATCAGGGCTGAAAGCTTTCATTACCAGTAGACAACAGGCTTTCTTTATCCTGCAACTGTTGTGCCATTTTTCCCCAGAAGAGGAATTTGTCAGAACACTTTGTCTTCTATGCCTAGAATAAATATGGCCGTAATATATAGTTCAATCATGTTCTGGTGGGTATGCTTGCTTGTCTGTCTTTAATTCCATTTGGAAAGTATTTAGATCAGTATTTTTATCCATAGGTGCTATTCCGTTTCCAGAGATAATATAAATAAAAGCAGATTTTCAGAGATAAAGAGCTTTTTCTAGCTTAAAGAACAATTACAATTTCTCAACACTTCTAAAAATTCAGTCATTTTTTGTTTAAATATCAAGAAAAGTTATCATGCGAACATTAGGCATCAGGTATGAAAATATCACATTTAGCCCTATCACATTTTTATTAAAGGGGGGGGAGAAACCTTCACCAAGATTACTTATTCTTTTATTTGAAAGTATAAGAAAATCTCATAGAAAGGTTGTGAGGAATACATACGTTGCTCTATTGGCCCCGCATCTGCTCTCATGGCGTCCTTCTGTCTGGAGAGTAACTCCTTTTCTTCCTGGACCTGCTGCTGCTCAGCCTCTAACTCCTGCAATTTGTTACCTGTACACAGCAGCTCTTGCTCAAGATGGTCAATTACATCTATTTTTTCCTGGAGCTGTTTTTCCAGAAATGCTTTCTCATCTGCATAACCATCAATGAGGCCTGTAGAATATCAATTTGGAGGCACATTTAATAGACAATCAAAATCAATTGAATATTTTTTTCTTGTTGAAGTCACTACTGTATTCTGACATGAATGCATGTGCATGTTAGACACTCAGCACCTGACAATTTCTAATCCTTCCTGTCCTTGCTATTCTTTCATGATGAACAAATTACAGGAAGGGTAGCACAACACCAAATACAGCTCTTAATATTTTCTCAGCACAAAACCTCTAGCGCAAACAGGAACTCCAAAGCCAGGGAAAAATACATGTGTAATAAACACAGAAGAAATAAGAAATTTAAACTAATTCAGTCGCCATTTTAGGTGGTTCATGACATTTGTCTGACCTCAAACAACAGTTCCTGTAAGATCATGGGTCTCCTGTAGGTGAAGTATAACATGCCTCCAACATCATAAGGCACCGAAACTGGCTATTAAGTGTCCATGCTTAGCACCTGAATCACTCCCAAAAGCCTTTCAACAGCTGACATCTAGGAAACAATTTAATTTCTTTACTACTAATGCACAACTTTTAAAGTAGTACAGAATTATTAATTATCTTTTTAATAGAGAATTATGGACATGACCCTGAGAATGCCTTGTATTCTTTTAAAATTTACTTCATAGTGAAGTAGTTTGTCTAGGAAACTGAGGGGTGCTCAGTGAATCATATTATGGTTGTAAGAAATAGCACCATCTTTGAATGATGCAGGAGTGAGCACAAAGCTAAAGATATGGAAAAATAATGGGAATTTCCTAATTTCATTGAGGGCTGTACAAACTAAACAGATCGTGTAATGGTATTGGCTTAAGATGATTCAGAAACATCTGACCACAGAACAAAAAAGCCATTTTTACTGAGTGACAGAAGGTACTAAACAGGTATGCCAGATTTCCACAGTAAGGTGTGTTCTGTCAATATTGGATACCAGTGGTTCCAAAAGATAGACAGGACATCAGTCACGCCATGTCTAAACTGTCTTAGTTGGACACACATGCCTATCTCATAGGTTTCTTCTTGTTAACCCCACAGAATCTAAGTAGCATTTTTTCAACATAAAACTGTTTTCAATATTAAAGTACTTTATCAGTATAAATCTATAGTCTTGAGTCAGTATTAAGATGGATTTTACCCTATCTTGAAAATATATGAAAACTAAAGATGTTTCCATTTGTTAACAATGTAGACCAATCTTTTTTTCCAGATTTGAATTCACAGAGAACACAGACACATAGAACATTGGATATTGAAAAAGAAAATACTGAACTAGAAACATCATTAACTGCATTTCAAAAATTTGAGACAATATAAACTCTAGTAATTATTCCCACCATATCAGCTGCTGCTCACAATGAGTACTTAACAGATTGGAAGTGAAAGGGCATTCCCAGGTTAAATGGGGCCCACACTTCCACCAAAAAGATATGAACAATGAAGAGGTAATCTGCTAAAATCACATGTTGCGGTATTTACTCCTGCCACATTTTTTTCTTTTTTTAAGTGATGTAATGCAAGTTGTCAGAGTTCAGTGAACAAATCTGCATTAGCTTTTCCATCACATCAAGTAAGTCATATCTGACACCACTAAAACACAAGAGGTTTGAAAATGTCTCAGCTACAGCAGTTTTAGTGATAAGAAAGAAATGATCAAAAATGACACATTTTATGTCAAGAGAAGACAGAGTACCATCAGATATAAAATGAACTAAGACATTGTTCTGCATACCTACCTAAGGAATTTGATAAAAGAATGTAGTTTGTCTTTTTCAGAGTATGCTCACAGCTCAGTTCAATGAGCGGAAGTTAAATAAAGAGAGTTCTATGACATCTTTGTTTTGTTATACCAACACCAACAAAAAAAAGGTGTCATTTAGAAGTGCATTAATTTCAAATGCACCTAACTTACAAGCTCAACTGTGCAATATATTTATCAAGGGCTAAAATAACATCTAATTCTGTCTCTTATGTTCTAGAACTGTTCATGAACCAAAATAACACAGCCATTCTGTCCTAATGTATTAGGCTTTTTTATTTTATTATTGAAGATTTTCAATAAATTGCAAATTTGCAAAATAAAATTTATATCAGGACAAAAATATTATCCTTCAAAGAGAGTAGCAACAGACATAAAGAAAAAGTAGTAATGCCTCTTTCAGATTTGAATCTACTCCCTCTGAAATTTTCATCCTCTCTGTTTTTGCTAAGGCTGTTGAAATGTTACAGCCAGTACTAGATGACACACAATGTTTGTGCTGTGTGAATTGACAGGCTGCTGACTGTCCTTCATATCACATTTTAGACACGTGGCTTAGAAACCTGCACTCCTTTTCAGCTTATGTGTGTCCCGGCTATTATTAGCATGTGAACTCACGTTGGATTATCTGTCTGTGTAAAAAAGAAGAGGTAGCCTCGCAGGATAGCATTCTCCAGGAGTAACATTTGGCTGTCAAACTTTATGCTCCCACTTTGAAACAGAGAAGTTTGCTGAGCTTCAAAACTAAGTAAAATATCTTTCTGCTTAGTACTACAAAGATCTTACCTATAAGGTAGGGTTTTTTCGCATCTTTTCCAGATGCTAATTATACATAATGGTAAAAATGCTGGGTGGATACAAAATATAGAGCTATCAAAACAATAAAGCTACTTCTATAGAATAAATTAAATATCTGACAGATTTGAATATATTTTTCAAATGTCAGAAAAAATTACTAAATTTCCCCTGTTGTAAGACCTTACGAATTTTAATTACTTCCTTAATGCAGTTGCAAATACACTTTTTAAAAGATCACTTTAAACAGTGCAAACTGAAACATATCACCACCCAATGATCACATTTAGAGTAAAGATTCTGTTTCAATGTCAACAGGCAGCAGGCACAAATTGAAATATGGGAAACTGCATTTCAACATACAAAAAAAAATTTTTTTTTCCTTTCCCCTCTTTGCCAGTGGTCAAACACTAGAAAAAGCACCCAGAGAGGTTATGGACATTCAAAATCTGAACAGACATAGTCCTGGTCAACCTGATATACCTGATCCTTCTTTAAGCGGGATCTCCAGAGGGGTCTTCCAGCTTCAACTATCTATGCCTCTAGGATTCTAAGTTGTTAATATTTAAGCTTGTCTGCATAGACATGTTATAACGAAATAAATTAATCTTGAGGATCCTAACACATATGCACTCTATTATTTTTAATAAGTCAGACAATAATAAGTGAGTCAAAGTTGAGAAACAGAATCACAGAGTGGTTGATGTTGGCAGGGAGCTCCAGAGGTCATGATGTCCAGAACTATTCAGAAGTCTGATAACATTCTAAAATTTGCAAAGAAATTGATCAAATTTGTAATTTCTTTACCCAATTAATAGGTAGGCGGGTGAAAAGTCCAACAACTCATCAAAAACGCTACTTACCTTCAGCTTTACTAAGTTCCAATGCCAACTGCTCTCTGGCTTTGGTTTCCTCATTAAGACGTTCTTGTAGCTCTTCCTGATACTTGATAAATTCTGTGGCCTCTTGTTGCTTTTTGAAGGACTCTCGCATGAGTTCTGTCTGAGTAATTTTAGCATGTTCAAGCTACCACAGGAAAAATATTACAGAAATTAGATAAACCAGATTTTCTGATAAGTAACTGTTCTATCATTCCTATTTAATTAACATTTGTTTTACAGTGTGATGATAAGTCTCACAAACTTCAATGGACATTCAATAATATCTTTATTGAACATCCATTTGCAAAGTACAATATGAAGACTGACAGTACAAAAGTCTAACCAAATAAGCTTTGTCAGTATAGTGAAATCCATGAGCCATCTGGCTAAATCCTTGCCTTTGTTCCGGTAATTCCCAATTTATGAGTTTACACTAGATTCACCTTTATGTACATATGAGTTTTGCACTAAATATGAGTCAGTTATCACCCACCATATAGTTAGAATGGCTAAAAAACATTGCATAAAACTGGTAGAAGCTTTACTATAAATTGACACAAACGGTGCTTCCTCTCTTTTTCTCCTTAACATGAGAATAAATTAGAACACCAGGACAATGTGAATTTTGAACATATCACACTTTTCAACCAACAAGGCAATAAAATAATGCTTCTTCCAATTGCGTCTGTCCACCTAGCAGAATTATTAAGGATTCTTTTATTATTCTCTTCCACTTGCCTGGTGGCTTAATATTTAACATTAACTAACACAGATGTAGCACAATCTCACTACGCCACTATCTGAAAGTACTGATAAACCAGGTCACATAAAATTGCATACTTACTATCCAGTTCAGACATACCCAAAGTGATAATTTCAAAACTGATTAAAATTAGAATTAAAAAAGCAAAATAATGTGTGAAGAAGGAACATTAATGTTAGAAGTTTTGATTACACTAAATGTTTTAAGATAACAGCAAACTGAAGTCAATTACCAAAATCTCTACTTCTCAACTGTTCCCATTTACAGTCTACATCCACCTTTTTGAGGGACACAAACAAAGTTGTCAAAGCTGAACTATACATTAGTTCTTTGTGTGGCTTGTATTCAAAATCAGGCAATTTGTTTTGAATGAGAACAATGCCAGAAAATAACACATTTCCTGTTTCTTCGTTGTTTTGGGCTTTTTTTACATTTTAATATTCTGGATGTTAGCAGATATTTGGAAGATAGTAGCATCTATAGTTTCTATAAAATATTCTGTGTCACAATTTCTTAAAAAATAAAAGCTTTCTCACTAACTACAGCTAAGTTCATGACTATGATGAGCTTGCTTTAAAACCTCAGAAAAATCTGTTAAGAAACATTTAATAGAACTCTGCACACAAAATTATCCACTTACATTTTGAAAAGAACGTTTGAATAATCAGTACATTCTCTTTTATAATACACTGAATTTAAATACTTGATTACTTTTCTACAACATTCCTTTTTAGATGGACACCACTAACGTGTTCATGTTAATTATTTATTCTGACAGGAGTTAAAGAAAGGTCTAAACAGTAGAGCTGACTATCTGCACTGGTTTGACATATTTTTAAAAGTCACAGAGTATTCTTACTTTATCCTTACATTGAAGTACTTAATGAAAGACCCATCTTGGATAAAAGAGAAACGTATGATAGGTTTACTGTACATAGACAATCATAAAAGGGGCTTACTGAAATGCGTGAAATAATTGAATTACAGTCAGAATAAAAATTATTCTCCAGCTCTTTTCAGTAATGACTACTCAAGGTATTATTAAAAATATCGCAGGGTAAAACCAAAAGGAAGTACAAACACAAACATGATTTCTTTAGATCAACAATTTCTCCATTGGATCCCTGGAAGCAATTAGCCAGCTTGTGCTGGTTACTGTTACTAGTCAGTGCACCAAAGCTATAAAGGAACAACTTTAACTGACTGCAGTCCCTCCTGCAACATAAATTATTCTTAGTGAGAAAAATGTAATCTAATAAGTAAGTAACATTGAAATGATTAAAAACGAGATCTCAAATCTCTTGAATTTAACATATTTCTGTGTCTGCTAGATTTCTTTCATTAGAAATCATCAGAGAATTGTAGAATTAAATCTTTTTCAGTGCCCATTACAAACTGACTAGGGAAAGAACATGACAGGAATACATAGGAACTTTAATGATAGAGACAAGTTTATATAATTTTTCACTGCTTTCTCTTCTATTTAAGCTTGTGTAAAAATATAATTTCTTTTAAAAACTTTTATACTTACTGAATAGGGAGGTGTAGGCAACGAGATTTTAGAGACAACTTTCAAAATGTGTCCATTTTTTTTGTGACTGAAGTGAAAAATTGAAGTATTTACAACTACAGAATTATTCTCATCCAAGTGTTCAGTAAAAGGAAAAGGATATGGTAAAGGCACACGAGATTCAACCTCATATGTATCTTCTTCTTGGCCTTCAGTCCACAAACCACTAAACAGATTAGATGCCCAGTAGGTGCGGTAAGAATCCATTTCAAAAAATATTGCTCTTGTTGTCTTCTCAACTGTCACGCAGGTATTTCACACTAGCTAGGCTGGCTTTAGAAACTTCTCACAGGAATTTATAACAGAACATGCACATTTAGCAGTCTGAAGACTCATCAGCACAGCCGGTGACAAACCTACTCAGAACCCACAGGAAGCCTCAGATCACGTTTCAAGCAGCGTAATTCAGGGGTGGATTAACCCCAAATAGAGAGGTACAGGAAAACTTCATATGGTAACTCCTAAAACATCCTTCTTCGAGAATTTTCACATGAAAAAGCAACAGAAATCTTCCAACAGCAGCTGGCAAGTAATTTCCAAGGCAAGGAAGCACAATGTTTGTTTTACCTGTACAGGAATGCTGCAGCAGACAAGCAAGTAGCAAAACAGAAACTAAAAATGATTTTCCAACTCTGCTACAGCAAATGAAAGAAAAATAGAGCTATGTCGTTATTTGCATTCACTCTTGTTCCTGGAGTTAATTCAACAGGAAGAACTTTCTCAAACTCTGCTAGTTTAAAGGCTTCCTGTATCTCCCAACCGAGAGAGTTCAGGGGAGTGGCCCAATTTACCTACCCATAACACCAGCAGGTGGAATTTGAATTAATACACCCACTATATGCCTTGCCTGAAGATTCAAACTGCACTTCAGGTCTGAAAGTGTGTGTTCAGACAGGTCTCAAATAGTTACCTTGAAGATTTTGCCAGGTTTGTCTTAGTCTTTTAAGTTTATTTGAAGAGATGAATACATGTCTGTATGCACAATACAACTGATTAAGGGGAAAGGTTAAAATCTTTTCTGCCTGTAACTAGTTTTAGATTATAAACCATTGCAGAGTAGGAAAAAAATAAAGTATTCACTTTCTGAATATTTAAAAATAATTTTCAAGTCACCTGTAAACCCTTGGTATATACAAGACCTGTATATAATCCAGTAAGCACACACCAGACATTGCAAAGTAGACAAGCTTGAACGCTTGCAGAATACCTCCACAGGCAGAAAAGATGTCAGTATTTATACTGTGGGAAACTGTGTAAATAGATGAATATTTTATTAACTTAAAAAAAGAGCCAAACATATATGACCATCAGGGATAAATCCATCTTTCTATAATCCACAGTAATGAAAAGAATGTGTATGTGTGCGTGTTTGAGCCAAAACATAACTGTGTTGCTGGTATTGGCAAGGTCTTAGCTACAAAGCTATGCAGGAAAAATAACTTTCTTGATCAACTGACAATAAATAAAAATAAGTTGCTTAGAATACACTGAGTGTTTTCATTGGTATCATGAAAAGCAAATACTTACTGCAAAAATATCAGTCACAAAAGTAAAATAATTTAGGGCTATGTATACAACTACTGCCTTTAAAAATCAGCAGTGAATGTTCAGAAAAAATAAGCACCAAGTGGAATAAATAATTGACAATACTTTTATAATCACAGAATGAATTCTTCGTGACTGTAAAACCGAAATCGTTTTTCGTCTGTAACAGCTACTCTTGAATGCAGTTTTCCTACAAATGTTTAACTATATTTTTTAAGACCTTCATGCATTGAAGTATTTGTGTAGCCTTTTTTGTTATTATGGAACGCTAGGCCTTAAGCTGAAAAAAGACCTCATAGAGCCAGACATCTCTTTTGAACTGAACTCATGCTCAAAGGGAAGAGAGTTTTTACAGAATGAGTTTGCAAATAAATGCAATGTAGAAACTGACTCATAAGATCCACCAGACTACTTGATTTAGATAAGTCAGAGCTGGGTTTGATGAATTTATATTTAAATTACTTTTAACTTCAATAAGTCACAAATTAGTCTTTTATCTTTTCAGTTTTTTACAAAAAAGCAGAGTATCAACTTCATATTTTAAGTATTTTTCAAAAGCAAAATATACTTTTAAAGCATTAGACAGTTGAAATGTCATAGTACTTTCATAATCTTTTTCTCCTTCTTTCCAATAGTTATGATTTACACATTTTACACCAAGAGATAAGAAAGCAATGACTTTTTAAGTAATAGTATTACCAGGTTAACTAATAGATTGGCCTGTAACATAAAACACACTGTAGCCTTTGAATTCAAGTCTCAAATAGATTAAAGAGCTGACTCTAAAGACTGGGTTCCTCAAGAGAGATTAATACTTTGACACCTTCAAATTGAGATGTACACAATCTGAAAGTAAAGCACATGATAAAAGTAGTGTGATTTGAACTGAGTTAGGCATATAGCTCCCATTTCAATTGACAAGGAAGTACTCCAGAGACCAACTAACATCCCATCATACAAAGTACCCCAATAGCAAACTGCCTCTTTTTTGGATACTATTCATGAATCACGTACCTCATATAAGTATTGGAGTGCAGACTCATTTTCTGATAGCAAGGTGGATATGTAGTTAACTGGCCATGTTTAAATCATAGTTGGAAGAAACAGTAGAGGAGCTCCACCTTTTTGGCCAGTCAATTGACTAAAATGTTTTTCAAGAGAACTGGGCATAGTTCCTCTTAATCCTCCCTCTTCACTAGGGGCAGCTCAATGTGCTCTGACACCTCCTGTCTCATCTCTGGATTGCAGTAGAATGCAGATGACCCATATAAGCAATGAAAGACTGTCCTAGATTGATAAACATGCCCAAATTCAAGCTGCTTCTGCAGACCGAAGCAGATTTCTAACAGGAAACTAAATTAATCGGCAAAGTCATACTGGAGCAGTCTTTTCAGGCGTAGACACCTGAAGTATTGTTTCAGCTTTCAAAATCAGCCTACCTGTTTTAGGCTAATAAAAACACATTCACAAGAAAATAAAAGAAAGAAAACTAGCTGAGACACAAAATTCAAAATGCTTCTCTATTAAATCACCCTACCTGATTTGAAGTTTCACTGATAGCTTCCAGAAGCTTTTCAACAGCCGCTTGTAGTCGAGAACTAATATTCAGAATGAGCTCTTCATTTTCAGGGTCTATTTCCACCCCACTTTCTGCAAGATGCTGGCTCAGCAGTCCCTCATCTGTTGCCTCTGACCACATGTTAATATCATCATCTCCCATACTACTACCATGATAGGAGGAACAGGACTCTGGGAAAAAAAAATAGTTAGCTTTGCACACAGACTCTTAGCAATTTAAAACATGAAAAATTGTACATCTGACTTACAATTAGAAAGACAAGTCAGAAAACAATTTAAATATTTGTCTTGGTCACAAAAACAGAAACGGAAATATTGCATACTAAAACTTACACAAACAAGATAAATAATGTGTTAACTAAAAATAAGCAGAAGGGAAAGAGAAAAGGAGATACTAACAGAGAATATTTTAGACATACTTTCAGTATGCATTGGGGCTCTGATGCTCATCTTCAAACCTTTGTTATTATCAGTAACCCTTACTACTCTGAATAACTTGCAATAATACTTGCAAGATTGTCTTTAAATTACAATTAGGTAAAAAAACCAAAACAAACAACAACCGAAACAGATTGTCAGTCCCTGTTTCCCCAACACACAGTTATGTCATTGTGCAGTAACACAAAACTGTTCAAGTCAGTCAATCAAATGCACAGATTCAAGTGAGTAAAGAGAAAGGCACGCATGTAATTCAGTCAGCTTCTCAGGACAGACTAGAGCACAGAACAACAAAATTCAGCATTGTTATTAGTGAACCGAAAGTTTATTAAAATGGGTAGCTGAACAAGTACAAGTACAGGACTAACTGTCCCTCCTGATGAGCCACCTGGCACCTCCCTCCTTCTCAATCTTCCTGAGGTCTGATTCAGTTTAGGACATTATCCATTCTTTCTGAAAAGCCAGAGACACAAAGTTTGCCTGTGGTATTAAACTGATAGAAATTCATCTAGAAAACAGTAAATTTGCCGTATTTGGAATTCAGGGCTGTATTTAAGCAAGGCAAGTGAAAGCAAAGGCCTGAGAGGTTTTAAAATCGCACTTTCAGTATGAAAGAACAATACAGTAGGTACACTGTGACAGTAGAAACTATTGTTGATAATGCATTTTAAAAATGAAGAAGTGTTATGTCATTAGGCTGATAGATTTGTAATGTTGGAAATAAATGCTGTTGTGGAAAGTTTTTTAAAATTATAGTTTATTTAAATGAACTATATTTCTGAAATATATTTAAAAGAAAATAAATATTTTGGTGTGGTGCTTTTTCAAAAACAATTAGGTGTTTTTGCTTATGATTTTCTCAAAAAAACCCCTTTTTTTTGGAAACAGCTGTATGACTAAATGAATTAAGAACAGTCAATGCCTGTTTAGCAATGAAATTGCAATACTGGATTATCTTTGAATTAAAGTTCCTGGTTACTCCACAAATTATGACTGCTGAACTAGAACAGTTTGTCTAGCTACAGAAATTGAAACGAAACTATAATAGGTCAGTCTTACAAATTGCATTTAAAAATGTAGATGGTTCTTGTTGCTCTTGCCTCTTAAACAGGCAAGCAAATAATATTGGGAATACAAGTACTCTTGTTGATGTTGTTTGAACCTGGCAAGAAAGTCAGATTCTAGTTTTGAGGTTTGTTTTTAGGTTTTTTTTTTAACAAGCTGCAACATGATTAACCACCTGGTCTACTTACCATACTTTCATACATGCAAATATTCTGACAATAATATCTCCAGCCTTATATGTAACCCATACACAACAAAATAATCTATAGCAATTTTAAATGAGGAAGGTTGCACTTTCTTTACTTTTCTCTTATAATTGCTGAGATTTTTTAAATGCAGATATTTTTTGTATTTTTTTTCTTCTAGTTATATCATTACTGTTTCATATCTCCTTTTAGATGGGTAGGATATAATGTTGCAAACTGTTTTCACACTCCAAAGGGAAAAAACAGAAGCACACTATATGCATGAATGGAACAAATAACCAGATGAATAGAATATACGTTCACATGGCACCTTTCATCTACACAGGATTTCAAAGCACTTTTGAGTACTGCACTTTTGAACTTCCATCATAAACTTCCATAGTGGAATGACAGTAATTTTCTGCCAGCACACTATATATTTGCAATGGGTTTGTAGAGCATAAAAGCTTTCCCATAACACCTTAATATTCCACCCCCCTGCGGTATAAGGAAGGCTGAAAAAGTAACAATTTCACATTTGTTATTCTATAGTATTTTGATTTCTCACCACCCAAATTTGGGTTGGCTTTGGGTGTCTCATAGTATCAATAGTGATGCAGAAGCTTTAATATCCTCAGAGTAGAAAGGACCTTCATTTAAGATGGACATCCAGCAGCATGAGTCTTTTCAAATGCTGTGCCAAAGTATTGGTTAAAGACTGAGTTGAAGGAAAACATACTCCCTACTGAGCCACCAAGAAACTTACTGCAACAACTGATGCTCTTTGGAGGCCACCCATCTTAAGAACTGACCAGGTAAGACCCTGCTTAGCTTCAGAGATCTCACAAAATAAAAGCCCACAGTACAGTGGCACAGCTACAAACAAGATAAAACAATAACATATTAGTTACTGCACAATCTAATTCTTTCTTGACGGAGTACTAATTATCTACGTAATGTTCCTGTTTCCCTTCTCAGGTTTAACCCATAATTCACACCCTGTAACCCTTCTGTTTCAGTAAATTATTTGCTTGAGAGGTACATCTGAATTGTGCAATGATGACTTGTCAAATACAAAAATAAACATTATACAAAAAGACTGCGGAAATATGCAGTTGGTTGCAAAATCATCTGAACTTCTGGCTGCCTGGAAACCTTTAGAGAAAAACTTAAAAACATTGATGCCTGCTCAGAATGCAATCTTTTAAAAGCCAGGTCTGGAACATGCCTCTTACATTGATAATATCTTATTAATTATCTTACATAAGCAATATTATTATTTCTTCTTGCTAGTGACCAGAACAGTAGCAATTGGCCTCCAAGAACTTATAACAAGACTTTAAAGTCCTGTTTTGCTTATGACAGTTCTTTTGTAATTCACTTCCTTTTCTTCTGGATAAATACAGATAAATCAATGTTAAAATATAATTTTTTTATACGAAATCTCTCAGAACACAACATCATAATTTACCTGAAACCTAACTATAAAAAATGAGGAAAGCAAAGCTGTCACCAAAAGTATAATTTGGCACATGGAAAGTTTACTAGTCTCAAAGACAACAAAGGAAAACAAAAAAGTATCAAATGCACAAAAAACTTGTAATAATTCTGTTTATACTGTGGGATTGGCAACTCAGAAAGAAAAATCATTGGCAAATGATAAATGTCGATGCCTATATTACAATTTCCACAAAGTGGCACTTAAGAACATGAATTCACATTAAATGTCTTCCTAACAGCAAAGTGAAAGTCTCTGTATCTTTTACCCCTCAAAATGGTCTTAGTACACAGCATCTTAGTATAGCATGTTTCCAGAAGATTTTCAGTGGTGGAAGCAAGCAATAGAAATGTTGTCCAGTCTCATTAACCACCCCTGGCAGCTGAATATCTAATCCCCATTTTGTTCATCCTTACAATGCTGTTCAATCTCCCACCCTGACAGAACTGAAATCAAATTCTCTGTCCTCCAACTAAAACTGTCATCTCTTTGTGTAAACTCTCTCCTTGTAACAGAAAAAAACCCCAAAAGACACCAAAAACAAAGAAACAAAGATTCATATTGTTTCCTTTGCCATGGAGCTTGCAGTTCAGCACGTCAGATGTCATGGCTGACTAAATCTTAAGAAAAGTGCTTTATTATACAGTGCTTACTCAAAACTTTCAAATACAGAAGTTGTTTATGAGCTGTCAACTGACATTACGAAGCAATACACATACTGCATCATGTAGAGCCAATATCGCAGTTTACTTCTGGGATTCCTCTGAGGAATTAAGTTTAGGAATTACAAGCTGAAAACAAAAAGTCAGTTTTGCGGCAGTTCAGTGTATAAGCCATTTACTACCTTGTTCCTGGTATGCTGCTCAGAAACAAGGAACTCAGAAAGTAAGTAAGATGGTTTAATGCTCAAGAAATGCCATAAATGCACAGGCTTCTACATTACTTCAGTCCCTCTACCCAAGGTGCAACAGAGGGGGGAGAAGTGCTGGCTCTGGCACAGTGATTCCTGACTCAAATCTGCAGAAGTAATTAACTCACCAGATCACTTTGCACAAATGCTGTTTACTTCAAATGATATGTTTTATTACTGAAATTTGAACCTTACTCACTCTGCTAGAAATAAAATCCTGTGCTTGCCGATAACCTAGGCAAGGTCCCAGATAAACCTCTACATGCTCTATAAATCAGGTGTGGTTATAAGTATGTGACCTTAATGATTTAGCTTTAAAAAATGCTGAAATTCAGCAAAAACAGTAAGCTGAGTTCTTCTTGTCAATAAACATGGATTATGTTCAGAAGATCAGAGAGAGTTCACTCTAATTAACACATTATTTTACTATTTAAAATTTTTATTGGTATGAATTTCTTCCTACAGATTTCCTAACTAATTAAAGAGGAAGATCTGTTTGGCTAGGTATTAGAAAATACAATAACATGCACAGGTTAAAAAAAAGTAGTGTGTACCTATTTCTTACTTCCACGAAATAATTGGGGAAAAATGTTAAAAGGTTATGTACCCTCAGGTCATTTAGTGTCACTATAGGAAATGAGTAACATCAGTCACACTGCTGAAAACATAATAGAATTTGTCATCTAATTCCCTCTGAAAAAGGATCAGATACTTTAGCTGATGAAATAGTAAAACTACTATTATGGCTGGCTGACCCCAGAGGCAGCAAGGATGCTGTCATATAATTTTGAGAGAATAAAAGAAGAACTGTGAATACAATCCCAAAGATATATTACAAACTATACATTCACCCATTATAGCTACTGTAAGCTTGGATTTTTACATTTCTGAATGTAAGGAAATATGCAAAAAGGATCCTGGAATAAACAACTGGTATGTGGACAGCTTGAATGCTGCTCTATATCAAGGAGGTGCATTACAGTAACAGACATATTGCTTTGTTACAGAATACTGAAATTTTACATACCTCTTCAAAATACACTAATAGCAAACACAAGAATTAAAACAGTCAACCTTCATCACTAGCAGAATGGAATAGAGTTCTCTTCTACTTAGAGAGAGCAATCTTTCATTAGAAGACTTAACAAGAAATTAACAATTCATTTTGATTACAAGGTCCACTGTGTGTTTAGACAGTAGCATTATGAAAGGCAGGAATAAGCCAATATACCAAATAAAAGTACTTTCTAACTGTGTTTTTCTACATACATGTAATGCAAGTAATCCATATTAAGAATTGTTAATGACAATAATTAGTGACACATACAAGTACACACATTGCTGTGCAGGAGCAGGCAAAAAGCAAATGCATGTATTGTGCATTGCTAATATCTCCAAAAGTGTACAGCAGGCACTTATGAGAGTAGTGAAGGGCAACAATCCCATATTAGCACTTTGTACATACAGTTATACATACATTACCTGAGAAAAGGGAGCAATATGCTCAGCAAATGAGAATGAGGGAGAAAAGCAACAGTACATGTTCTTTAAAAAGGCATGATGTAACTGTGAATGCACTAGGTAATACATGATACATGTAACTGTGACAGCCTGTGATCACTGCCTTCTTAAACAGAATGAGTTTTCATCTCTTTGGGCAATGTATTTTGTGCAAATCACATCACCTCAGTCTATACAAAGGGAATACAATATTTCTAAATTGCTGCTTTTAATATAGAAAACTTATTTAAAATAGGGTTTACATAAAATTTAAGACTACCTCAAAAAACAAAAGGAGGTGATGTTAGACTTTGAGCCTGGTCGTTATTCCTTTTACCATTTGGCTAGGAGACTGCGTGGAAAATAGTTGCTAGTGGTTGAACATAGTTCTAACTACTTTAACATAAGCAAACTCATTTCCTACCACAAAGTAAAGTGCGAGAATACTTCATTTTGAAAACAGTGACTCCTTCAAGTATGGTTAGTAGCAAATGTTCTCAAGGATAAGTATCAAAAAATAAGGCCAGAAGCTTAGTTACCCCATCTACTATTTGGGGGAAAAGGCAAAGCCTCAAAAGCCTGAATTTGCAATAGATAATTTTCCTCACAACTAAATACAGTGAAATGTGCAGAAAACAAAAGTTACAGGGTTTGGTTTGTTTTTTTTTTTTTTTTCTTTTAGTGAAACAGCAGTACAAGCACAAAAGTGCTGCTAACTTGAAAAATTCAAGAATTTTTAGACTACAACTTTTCACATTTCACTGCAGATAACCTTTTGAGTAATCAGCTGAAAGAGATGTCATTGTGCTGCAAATTCATATAACCTTTCTTAACTTGTCCCAAGGCTTAATGCAACCTATATTTAAAGCCACAGGGAATCAATAATATGCATTTTGAATGAAAGAGGTAAAGTTCACCTTCACTTACCAGTTGCCTTATTACCCTGTAGTAGACACTTTCATAATAATGAAATGTAATATTTGACTTCCAGTTCTTTTTCTCATTCATGGTAGTTAAAATTCCAGCCAAATCCAGATGTATAATATGTTTCAGACTGAACCAATCTGTTGCACATTACCTGCCCACATGATCCAGGATGAATGTGAACAACCTGAATGGTACCTAAATGGCAATATGATCAAGTACCTACTCCAGCACAAAAGAAAAATGGACAGACACTATTCTAGTGCAATCACAAGAAAATAAACAGACCCTAGGAGAGTTCTTAAACACTGATAACAACTAACTACAACACCAAAATGCTCCTTTAAGGCTTGTGTCAACTAGCACTCCTGAAAACAGCTGATGGGTGTCTTGGCAGTTAGCGAGCTTTTGGAACAGTTTCTGAAAGGCTATTTGCATGCAACCACCTCTGTAGGAGGCTAAGGAAGTACACAAGCACATATATATAGGCTTGTCCCATGCCAGTTGGCCTCAGTGACCAGCAACATACCCACATACATCAAGTGCACCAGTAGAGACACAGCCTTTGACACTAGTTCCCATTCCCCATATATCCAGAGGAAGGTTGGTGGAAGTTGGTGGAAGATGTCATGGAACTATGTTTCATTGTCTTTCTCTTTGTCTCCTTCAACAGGAACATATTTATTTTTGTATTTCTCAATCACTTTCCAATTCTTTTGCAGGCTTTGCAACAGGACTCTAGACATGAGTCGTAATTGGCTTGGGGCATGACCCAAGTGGCAAGAGGCAACTCCCGAAGTGTCTCTTAAGTAGGGATATCAAATGCATTCAAATGATAAATAGGGGTTTGTTTTTTTAAAAAAAGTTTGATTAAAACTTTCAAAACTAAGGTTATTTAAATTTATAATAGAAGTATGCAAATGATATTTCTTATGAAATATAAAACCCTACAACCAGTACCTTTTTCATATCCCACACGGATACAGGGTTTTATTGACTCCTCTGTCTCTGCGTCCCATCCGGCTGGTTTAGATGGTTGGACTTTCCCAGACCGATCCAGTAGCCCAAGAACATGTTGACCAATTGTCTCCTCCATTGCCACAGTTGTCTTCACAACTTCTAAAAGAATCTTCATGAGTTTTTCATTAGCCTTTTGAAAAACGTGCCTGCAGGACAGAAACTAATCAGTCCTTTGATTTTTCTCTGCTTTCAAAGTGAGTTTTTTCCCTTATACACCCTTGCAACCAGAAAAGACTTGCAGATGAAACTGTAAAATTAAGATTTCTTTTTTAAGACTAAACCTCTCATCATGTAAATATTAAATACACATTTGTGTTAAAAGTCAGTTCTTTATACAAAATATGCAAAAAATATTTATCAGTATTTCTACATTTATCTCAGTGTTTTATCTAGTTATTCTTCATAAGCAGAGGTCTAAATTTGCCCCGTATTCATTATAAACTTAATCTTTTCTCAAAGTCACAAATAGGAAGATTGTTCCTCTACACAGATCAAAAAAGTTACAGAATAGTTGAATAGAATTATGAAATACAACAATCATATTCATATAAACTTATTTCACATATGTACATAAAATGTGTATACAAATACATGTGGATAAAAAATGTTTATGATTTTACATGAGTGTAATACGAAATACATAGTAAAAGAGGCTAAGATTTGTCTTGTCCTCTATGCCATTACATCACTACACTTTATAAAAAATAAGACACTGTTTAACCTAAAGTATGCAAACTTAGAAATATGATTATCTAGAACAAAAGATGCCCATTATCATCGGTCAGAGTAAAGCTTATAAATTTTAACTTAACAGCAAGAACATGATTATCAAAATTGAACAAATATTATGTTTTCCTATCAGTTCTAAGCACCTTTCTTTAGAAAGAAGAGCTGAAGGTGTTTCATCAGGCTTTCTTCCCCCGTCTTCATGCTCAAAGATCTGCTCTCTCACGTTTTGGTTTTCATTTTCATTCTGAGTAAGTTTTGGCAGAGGGAGAGAAGACAAAAAGGACAGAAATCCTGTCATGTCAGAATCAACATATTCTTCTTATATGCAGTAGAATATGAAATTTAAAACTAAATTAATTGTGGGTTTTTTTTAATAAGCTTCTGCTTATTCAAGAATCAAAAAGTACTCTTCCAACGTGGAAAAATGAACTAAAACATTAACAAAAAGAAACCAGGAAATCCAAGGCAGGGTCAATTAGAAAGAACTTTGTTACACTGATAAAATAGTTGTTGTATTTATTTTCTGTTGGTGTTGCTATAGCAATATGAAAATGTGAGTTTACCTGAACAAATAGCTGTAGTAATAATCCCCACCTTTAAGCTAGCTTCTGCTTACCTGAAGTAAGCAGTATCACCTCTTGGATCTTAAACCTGCTCTGTTCCAGCAATACCCAATACCACTTAGAAAAATATATTACATAAAAAGAGTAGCAGTGAAAAGGAATCTTACTGGTTTTACATGCCACAGCTGCCAAGAAAGTCAAAGTCCATATTTACCTCTGTCTGTGTGCTGCTGTTTTGTAGCTCACAAAACTGCCTCTCTTTTCCGGGTACAGAATGTTGTTTTAATGATTCCAGTTCTTCTAAAAGCATTCTCTCTCTCTCTGCAACCAGGCTGTCATTCTCCATTGAGACACGCTAAGAAAGAGGAGTTACACAAGCACACACAATTTTTTAAGCTTCTGAGTACAGTGAGTCCTGTCACTTTTAATTTTTTACATATTTTGCACAATGAAATTTCAGTTCATCTCTTTAAATCATTACAAAAACACTGAAAGCTTTCTAGAATGGAATACAGGTAATAAATACTTAAACCTTCTTCAAGATTTTTGTACCATTTTTATGCTTTTCAGGAAACACAAAGGTCATAATGCAAACTGGTGGGAATTTCTGGATATTACATGCTATGATATGTTCTGCAGAAGAAAAAAGATGATAATAACTTATTTTTATAAAAAGCCTACACATACTCTCTTTTAGAAGAGCTAGAAGTGTTCATGGCTTAAACACAATGCATACATTCCTATGCAGTTCTTAGGAATGTACATCCTTGGCATTAAAAGCTGGAAAAAAGACAGCAGCTAAGTTCTACTTAATGATTTTTATTGGTTTCAGGAATTTGCAACCCTGACAAAGTTGCAGTTACAAACTGGAAAAATGGTAAAAGGAGGAAATATATTGAAAGGAAAGATTATCAGGATAAATGATTTTATGACACCTACAAAGGAGCTAGGAGAAACAGACACCTGTCATTGCTGAAAAGGATTCCAAAGATAAAAGCAACTGCCTTTCTAGATTCCCCAGCTCCTTGAGTCCAAACTTGAGCAGAGCAAAACCAGGTTTGGAGAAGGTCTGAAACTCCACTCCACAGTGAGAGCAAAGAATTTTAGAATTCACAGATTACTATCTTTATGTGCATTATGGTAATGTTACATTGTTGAAATTAAATCAGAGCAAGATGAATTCTTCTGAATTCTGTTAACTTTGTCTGTCAAGGGAAGTATTTATATACATGTTTGAAAGATATGTATATAAATGACATTATTTTTTAAGACTTCATAATTAAGATAAACTAATGAGTTTCATGACCATACTTACTGCAGGCTTTGAATAGACACTGAGTGATGGCAAGTTAAGCTTAAAAAGGCAAAGAAATATTGATGTCTCCTCCCAGTCCCCACAGATTTTGTTTCATTCTAGAGGTGGTAATGACTTATCTCCCAGAACTCACGGAAAAAAAAAAAGCCAAAACACATTGTTGCAGGAAGCCACCGGTACTGTACAAGTGGGAATGGGGAAAAACAAAAAATTTTACAGTATTTCTAGCCATGGATGGTGGCTTCACTGATGAAAATGGCTGCTAGGCCTGCATCCTGCACAGGGCCATGTATCTGGAAGGTGGCATGATTGACAAGGTACCACCCTCACTCACTCTCTCTTCTGGCCACTATGCAGCACTGCAGTTTTTCTCCAGGTTTACAGAAGTCCAAATTGATCCATGTCTGACAGAGCTCTGATTAAAGAAACTGGTCTTCTATAAATACATATATATCTGTGTTTGTATACACACACAAGCAAACAGATATGCATGTGCACACAGGTGTGTATGCATGCACATAGTAAATATATGCATTTCTCTCAATATCTCTCTC
This sequence comes from Neopelma chrysocephalum, assembly GCF_003984885.1. Lineage (NCBI taxonomy): Eukaryota > Metazoa > Chordata > Aves > Passeriformes > Pipridae > Neopelma > Neopelma chrysocephalum. Next base: position 1,830,112 of record NW_020897726.1, on the reverse strand, counting down.
CCTACAGATTGAAAAGTACAAATAAATATAAATCTGCCTGGTGATGTCCCTTTGTTAACACATGTTAACTCACTGAGTCAAACTGCACATTACCTCAGCTAATTGCACTTTAAGATTCTCAAGCTCTGCTAAGAGTTGATCTTGATTTTCTTTCTGACGTTCCATTTGCTGCATGTGCCCCTGTCTCAATAATTCTGTTGCCTGTTGATGTTCCTGATATTGCCGCACCAGCTCCTGTCGCATGTCTTCCAAACGTTCCTCGTATAACAACAGCTGACGGGATGTTTCTGTGTCTGATGCTGTCATCTCAACGTAGCGCTGAAATATTGGAGCTATTTTAGCATTTTATGTTCAACAACCATTTCTAGTAAATATTCAAATAAATTTTAGAAAATATTTTCACAAATAAAAGTAATTATCGTAGAAGCGTTACTGTGTTGCCTGCTTCTTGGAAGGCTCAGGCTTAGAATTATTCTCCATTTAAAAGACAAGTTTTTTCCCATAACTTAAGCTTTTTATGACTGCTTTTTACTTTATTTATTCCAGCTAACCTCCACTCCATGTTTGTGAAATGCTAAATATATGCTCTATATATTACTTTTATAATTTTTGTGTTCAGCTGATATCCTTTGTCACAAGGGACTCAAACTGGTTAGGGATTATTTTTAATATGTTTCATGTACAAAACACTAGAATATAACCTAGCTTACAAAAAGTCTTTAAACCACTTATTGTCTGCAATGCAGTTTTATCCATGAATGGAATTACCCATTTTCATCTAACCCGTGTCATATTCCTTTCATTAGGCATAGCACACAGAAAAGAAGGGTAGATAATTTAGAGCTAAAGCTGTCAACCCTTTGAAAGGGAAAGAGAAATATTTAAATGGAATTTTCATCCTAATCTATTTGTTTGCCATTTTCTCGTTGAAATGGACTGTATACCCATTGGAAAGATTATCCAGACATAGTGTTACACACTGTCAATATTTTTACTTTTTTTTACACTTACCGTTGTTTCTTCTGCTGTAAGACCTTTGACATGGGAAAAAAGTTCTTCAGAAGTCACTGATTTATGTGTGGTCTGCCCCAGTATGCAATCAGGGCTGCTATTAGAGTGAAGCTGTTCTCCAAGTGAGTTGATCTCTCCAGACTCTTCACTGAGTTCCTTACAAAGTGATTTCAATTCTTTTTCATGCTTACTGCCTTTTTCTGTTGCTCTTCTAAGAGGGCTGTCAACCTCTTCTTCACCATGCTGCTTTTTAATTTCAAAATGTATTCCCTCTTGATGTACAATCTGTGTTGGTGCTTCTTCCTTCTGCCTAGCAATTCCTGACAATTCGGTCTGTTTGGCAAATGCTACACTCATTGACACAATTACCTGAATAAATCAGGGAAGTCTGTATTAGTTTATGTTTCACAGCATCTCCTGTTGCTGAAGAAATCTCATTAATGAGATAATAATACAAATATAAATACTAAAAGTTCTGAACTATAATTGTATTTTTTTTCAGAGGAAAACAGAAAGATAAAAGAACAGAGACATCTTGTCAATCTCATAAACAGTCACATCTTAAAATACAGACACAATGTATTTAAGGTAGTTTAATAAACTATGATGCTATTTTCAGTTACAATAGATTATTTAGCACAGAATTATCAAGTTTTTCTAAAGAAGATCCTATTAGGCAATTTTAAAAAGTCCTCGCATACCGACACAAGAGCAGCTGTGCTAAGCTTTCTCTAACCAAGGATCCTTTGTAAAAGTTTGACTGACATGGAATTTTTGGCTGTATAAAGAAAGCAGTGCCATGTGCTTGATACTCAGCACAGGAATTTTACTTGACCAGAAAGAAACTGCTGGCATTAACTGGCTGCAGCTGCAGTTACAACAGGCTGGTAACTTCTGTATTGCTAAGTATCTCCTTCTAATACAAATAAACTCCTTTTCCAACCATGTGAGCAATTCTTTTCTAGATTTAGAATACAGTTGTTTATAGCATAAGCTACAAAAAGTGTGGAAAAAAATGGTATAATAAATACAGAAGTGTTACACTTGAAAGCACCTAACTCTTCCTTGTTTGTGAGTTTGTCTTTTGAACTTAAACAGCTCCTAACAAAACACAACAGCCAATCATGTACTTTGTTTCCTCATAAAGAAGTGTTTCCTTGGCAGCAGACAAGAGAAGTGGAACTTTTACTCCAGAAATGTGGATACCTTAAATTAATGTCATCACCCTGTGCTGGTTATAACATTCTTCTTAGCTCTGATTACAAACCTTCTTAATAAGTTTTCCTTTCCTCCCCCCAGTCTTTAATTTATGCTAATTTGAATTTTTATTTAGACTATGAATAATAAAAGCAGAAATAATTTTTCATTCTGAAAAGTGGAAACTTTTCTGCAAGTCAAAAAGTAAGTAAATCCACAAAGAAATTAATATACTCTACCTATAAAATCTTAATTTTACTTTTTGTGTTTTAGAGAAAGTCACTGGATCCAAAGAAAAACAATGCATTTTACACAATATATTGAAATGCACAACAACATATAACCAGAAAATAGCACGGAACTGTCAAGTCCAAAATCTTTTGAACTGACGAGCTGTTAAGCCTTTATTAGCAGGAAATTCACTCTTTAAGCCTCTGTATTTTCTAAATAAATTCTAGCATGGAACATGCTTGCATGTTGTGTATTTTCTTTGAAGTTTTAAAGCAAAACACTCCCACCACATCCCACATGAACAGAAATTATGAGTTATGAATAGGACAGACAGCTAAAAAACCCCAAAATGTTTCAGAAGGTTTTTTTTTACTTTCCCATTCAGAATCCAAATGAAACAATTCCTTGTAAATAAATAAATAATACAAAAATCAGCATACACTATTGCAACTGTCTGAATTGTCAGAAATGGCAAATGAAAAATGACAGTATTTTTAAAACATATTTTAAAGTAATAACTTAAAAATAATACCTTTGCTACTTCTTCTTCTAATCTTTCTTGGTACTGTTTTTCTAGTAACTGAACAACATCCAGATCATTTCGCATTTCAATCTCCCTACCAAGCTGTAAGAAAAACGTGAAATCTCAGATCATGAATTTGTGATTTTATTTCACAATTTCAAGTTTCAATCTGACAAGACATTTTTTCCTCAATTAGGCTTTCACACAAATCACATAATTTTGTACTACAACATAGAAGAACTGGGTAAAAGACTTTGCCTTGTTTTTGCTTCAAAATGAATTTTAAAAGTTGAGTTTGCACCAACTCTTCTTCCAGCACTATTTGAATTGTCACGTGCAGTGAAACCAGGCCAGCAAGCACAGATCACAGTACAAAACAGCATCACTATTTTGCAAAATGCAGAATTTTTGAGCCAGGTTTCCAGGACTACTAGGGGAGGAATGCATGGGCTATTTCCCATTTGCATTTGGTCTCTTAAATTCTTTGGGATTACTTTTTCAAAATTCCTCCTGAACTGTACAGCCTATACTTCAAAAGTACCAGGACTTCACTTAAATTGCTCTTCTTTCATAACTAGTGTCTGAAGAAAAGTCACAATATTTTAAAGATTCCTGAAGAAATTCCAGAATTTGAACACTAACTCTCTTCCACTTTGGTAAGAAGCAGCCCAACCTAAATGTCTTGTTTCAGAGATAAAATAAATTACAATAAATAAATAAATAAAATTAAACCCAGGACTAGTAAAGCAAGTTTTATTGCTCATAATTCCCAGCCCATATTTCCATTTCATCCTAGAACCCAAAGCAGCTAAATTTTATCAACCATATGTACATTAGCTGTCAACTGAGTTATACGATACCTCCAGTGCTTTATCTGTTCTTTTCTGATGAAGATTTTCCGTGCACTTTATTTTCCTGAAGACTTCTTTTAACTTTCTTTCTGAATCTGTAGCTACACTAAAAAGGTAGAAAAAGCAGAGAGGGGAAATAATAATTAAAAAAAAAAAAAATCAGTATTTCATGGCCCATGACTTGGGCCATGAAAACCAGAATGTGTCAGAGTAGATAAAAGCTTCACCACAAAGTTTAGTGCTACAAATCATTCTAGAAAATCACTAATTTCAGGCAACTATGTCTACACAAAACGTCTTTAGAAGTAAAGTATAGTGCCTGGAGTTTCAAGGGTTAAATGTAGTCTGTTGAGTTGAAGTTTTGAAATTACTGCTATAAGCTCATATATATGAAATTACATTTATACATTATTCCAGTTATCAAATCTTCCTCTATTAACTATAAATGCTGCACTACTTAATTTGCAATGCTTATGTCATTTCTTTGTAAGACTCTTAACAACTCTGAAGGAACAAAACCACAGAAGAGTGATGTGTTTATAAAGAATTTCTCAAATTTTGAAATGAAACACACAGCTTTACAGGAATGATTATTTGAAACATTTTTGGTATACAGTGCAAAGATATATGCATTCAAAACCTGATCAATACCTTGTGTGGTCAGAGGACACCTCAGCACTCTCAAGCTTATCCTGCATATGGGCAATCTCTGTAGTGTACCTCTCTTCACTTTCTTTCAGCTGTTGTTGGAAATAGGACCGGAGGTGTTCCAGTTCTTGAGCATGCTGTTCTTCAAGTTGTTTTTTAAGGTTCCCTATCTCCTTCGAACAGTACTCTTGAATTGTAGGATCTACATGTAGGTTATTTGATGGGGGGTGAGGAGGAAAGAAATGACATTGAATTAACTTCCTCACAAGTATTTAGCAGTGATGGACTGTATAATTAATGTAATTAGAAACCAGTTTCTGACATCCTATCAATTACTCTTCCATAACAAAGAATGATAACCTTATCTTCCATTTTGCAAAATTATATTTGATATGGGTAACAGAACTTTAATTATGGAACATTGAAAAAGATTAAACCAAAACTGTTTCACAGAATACAATTTTGAAATATTTTAGAGAATGAAGAAAATCAGACTATTGTACTCCAAAATCTGAAAAAAACTCTCATGTGCTTCAAGTTGTAGTATGCCATAAATCAGTTAAAATTCAAAGTCATTGTCTGATCTCTCTCTCTCAATATACATACATTAAAAACAGCATATGTATCTTTTTACCCATTAGACTCTGTGAAGGAATCTTCAGACTTTCCTTTCTTGTTTCCAGATGGATATGTTTCTCTTCTTTCCTCCCTTCTGAAGAGGATAGCCATGGTTCTTTGACCTAAAAAATAATCAAGTTAATGCAATTAAGAACAATTTGTCTAGCAATAATGCAAAAATTTTAACTGCAATTATAAACATGTAAGAAAGGTTGGTGGCCAATGCACAAGAGAGTGTAACCAGTAAAACAATGTGTTTTATTTTATAGTCTGAGTGACCAAGTATACATTTATATTTATTTAACCAGCCTGTGCAGAATGTTCACTGTAAATCTCAAACTCTTCTCTTTGGATATAAACTGTTAAGTCATAATTCCTCTGACTCCAGAAGCACTATACTTCCTTTCCAAGGAGAGGAAGACACTAATATCCTTCTCTCAGGCCCAAGATGCAGTTTCCACATACAAATATTTTTTTGTACATATATATCCATGAATACATGTGACCTGCAACCATGTCTAGATATAATTGGCTACTGTACTGTATTTAATGCATGGAAGTACCTAACTCCAATTTTACTGATAATATTTGTCTTTAGGGATCCTAGGCCCCTGAAATGACTGTAAAATTTTGAAGCAAGGAAGACAATCTTGGTAGAGGAGGATCAGATGAGGGAACAGACTGGACATGGAACAATTTGGTGGTGCCTGATGGGATACAACAAGGAGTGCTGAGGCAGCTGGTCCATGTTATTGTGAGGCCATTCTCCATTATCTTTCAAAGGTTACAGTGATTGAGGGAGGTTTCTGAGGACAAGATAACAGGTGATATCAGAACTATTACTATTACTATACTACTATTTAACCTTTTCATTAAAGTCCTGGGTGATGGAACAAGAGCACACATTCAGCAGGTTTGCCGACTGTACAAAACTGGGAGGAGTGGTTGACAAATGAGATGGTTTTGCTGCTCTTTCAAGAGACCTGAACAGACTAGAGACATGGGCTGAGAGGAGATCATGAAGTTCAACAAAGGCAAATGCCAAGTCCTTCAACCTAGAGTGGAACAGCCCTGTGCATCAGTACGTGCAGAGAACTGACTGGATAGAAATGCAGCTTTGCAGAAAAGGTCCTGGGGGCCTTGGTGTGCACCAAGTCAAACAGGAACCATTAATGTGCCATTACAACAGAAGCCTCTTGGGCTGCATTAGGAAGAGTGTTTGACACCAGGTTGAGGGAGGTGATCCTTCTTCTCCACTCAGCACTGGTGAGACATAAAACATCTGGAGTGCTGGGTCCAGAGTTGCACTCCCAGTATGAGAGAGAAATGGACATACTGCCATGAGTTCAGCAGTGAATTATAAAGGAGATGGGAGGCCTGGAGCATTTGTCTTACAAGGAGAGTTTGAAAGACCTGGGAATGTATAACCTGAAGAAGACACAGTTGCCCACAGGGCTTGTGGAGTCTCAAAATTTGGCTGGACACAGTCCTTGACAACCTGCTGTAGCTGATACTGTTTTGGGCAATGGCTTGGATTAGGTGAACTCCAGAGGTGCCTCCTAACCTCAACTATTCCACAATTCTGTGACATGGGCAGCAGCTTTCTCCATTTTATCAAATCATTGCCTTGCTCTGCCACTCAACCAGGATACATAAAGACAATTTCAAACACATTCCTCGCTTATCCAGAGGGTTGAGGGAGGTGATTGTCCCACTCTACTCTGCCTTGATACAGCCTCACCCTGAATATTGTGGCAGTTTTGGTCACTGCAATATAAGAAAGACATTAAGCTATTAAAGAGCATCAAAAGGAAGGCAACAAAGATGGTGAAGGGCCTTGAGGGGAAGCCGTATGAGAAGTGGCTGAGGGCACTTGGTCTGTTCTCCTCTGGAGAAGAGGAGACTGAGGGGAGACCTCATTGCAGTTACAACTTCCTTGTAAGGGGAAGAGAAGAGGCAGGCACTAATCTCTTCTCTGTGGTGACCAATGACAGGACTGAAGGGAATGGCCTGAAGTTGTGTCAGGGGAGATTTAGGTTGGATATTAGAAAGAGGTTCTTCACCCAGAGGGTGGTTGGGCACTGGAACAGGCTCCCCAGGGAAGTGGTCATAGCACCAAGCCTGACAGAGTTCAAGAAGCATTTGGATGGTACACTTGGGCACATGGTGTGACTCTGGGGAACGGGTGCAGGGCCAGGAGTTGGACTCAATGATCCTTGTGGGTCCCTTCCAACTCAGCATATTGTGTGATTCTGTAATTCATGAAACAGAGAAAATTCAGATGCTCATGTACTTATGCTATAAAAGTTTACCTGTTTACAATCCTTCATCAGCTGTGTTTGAAGTGCTTTCAGCCTGCTGTATTCTTCCATTATCTTGCGTAGAAGTGCATCCATACGTTCTTGCACAGTTAAATTACACAAAGAACCAGGGACTTTAAAAAAAGAAAAGAAAACAAACATTTTACCATAAATTTCAATACAGATGATTTGTTCACAAGTTCTCCCCTGAAGATAAACACTATATTATTGAAACAGGTGAAGGCCCTTCCTTATGTTTTGTAATATATGTATTTTTTTGATACAGCTTCTAGCTTCTTCTACAAAAGGAGGAGGAGAAAAACCCCAAACAAACACTTTTTTTACACCAATTTCCATTATAATGAAAACAGTGTAAGAAAATATCCATAATAAAAAATAAGAGCATTTCAGAATAATGATGAAATCTCTAAAGCATCTATTTAAGCACACAAATTAGCACATGAACAACTAATGGAAAATTTGCCAGATTGAAATACTTGAAATCAGTACTTTTAACCAGCATGATAGTACAATGTCATTACCTTGAGCTTGACCTCTGTGTATTGGTAATTCTACACTCAGTTTTTCTTTCACAACAGCAGGTTTACTGCAAATTTCCTGGTCCCTATCACCAACTTCTACAGCAGCTGAAGAATGTTCATTCTGATTGCCACACAAAACCTGTACAACAAATGAAACAAAGAAAAAAGTAAAGAATTTTCTATTAATTTATCAATCACAATTCACAAAGAAATTACGAAAAATAGTGGGAGGAAAGTAGTATCTTGTGAGTATTAACTGCAGTGAAAATGATGGCTTAGATGTTCTGTTGAATTGTAAAATCTAGACAGTCTTTAAAGCTTCTGAAAAAAGGAACAGATATGAAAAGACTTTTCTGCTAAAACATAAATGCACACATTTTCAAATCATTATTTGGAACTGCCGAGTATTGAAATCTTGCAAAGAAAGGTCTCCTTTATTAATGTGGAAAGCAAATTTACATTGTAAATGTTGCATTCTCTTAAGCTGCAATTTTACTTGGAAGAAGGATTCCCCTATGGCAGAAATTTGTATCTTTTTAGAGATTACAGCTCCTCTTGCTCTTTAAGTGCTGAACAAATTGGATAAAAGGGTACGGCATAAGAAAACCAAGTCATGAACAGAATGCCTCATGTTTGTTGGTGCCATGTGGTCAACAAAACAGCTGTCATATTCACAATGGGCACGCAAACAGAAGACAGTCATATGATTTCTGAAGATAAATGACACTTGGAAAGAAACAGTTTGCTCAGAGCACACAGCGCTTTATTTTTAAGATTTCAGACTCAACAGACACCAAATTCAATTTATAACAGTAAAATCAAAATTTCTCCAAAAGCTCAACATGGAATCACACAGATCAGCAGCCTTTTTCACAGCTGTGAAACAACTAATGCTGAAAACTCTCATTCAGCTGCTACTTTCTGTTAGCTATCAGGAGTCCTGCTTAATCTCTCCTATATTGGATCTCAAGTAAAAAAGTGCTGCTATTCACTTTCCTGAAAAGGTGTTGAAAAAAGTCCAGCAAAGAAGGAAAAAAACACCCAAACCACAGACCTCAGCCATTTGAAGTATTTTAGAATGGAAAACCATGGCTTATAATGAATGATGAAAGCAGCTTAATTTATCTAGAAGTAAGTTTAATAAGTAACTTGATTCCTGGTCAAAAAGTACCTGAAAGGGCCATTGATTACTTAGACTCTACAAAAAAAAATATGGCAAAAAAGTATTATTGGTGATAGGTACTAGAATAGAGACGAAAAATATGCTTCAATTGTTGACTATAATATTTAGTTACCGAAAACAATATAGACAGCAGTTTTCTTAGATTCTGAGACAGTTTTAAGTCTTTGAAAGATATGCTGCAGTGTAAGGTGATAGAAAGGCTACACAAAAGGAGAAAAAAACCTCCTGATGGTTTCCTGGAAAACCCCAGCACCTGGGGACACATTCCCAGAAACTGATAAAAGGATTAAAATGAAGAAAGGAGTGATATGGAATGATATGGCCTTTTTTTCCCCCCTGAATATCCTGGCTGATGGGAACTCAGGAAGTGGACCCTTGGGCCTATTTAATCTGTCTATCATCCCAAAATTAGTTGATTGACTATAGCCACTCAAACTGCCTAAAGAAGAAAGGTATTAAAAAAGATTAGTATTAAACTGCCTAAAAAAGAAAGGTATTAAAACTTCTCCGCGCAAAAATCGGGGGGAAGTTCCATCAACTCTGTGGAGGTAATGGGTGGGCTACCTTTTTGTCCCTCCACCTTCTCGGGATACCTTGGGGTGAGTGACCGCTTTATACATATATACTAATTTTACTTTTGTTCCATAGTATTTTAAAATTTTTACTTATCACTTCATTGTAAGTTGCTTTATAGTGTGTATTTAAGTTTTTTGCCTTACTTATTCTTTGTAAGTTGTTTTACATCTCTGTAAGTTGCTTTTGCTTTAGCGTGTGTGCCTAAGCTTGGCTTTATTATTATTATTACTATTACATAGTTTAAGTGTGTTTTTGCAGTTAGACCCTGTTCCAGACACAATGAACTCCATAAATTCTCACAAATTTGTATTAATAAATGTGTTATTTCGTGAACTGTTAGAGTGAGCCCATTTTTAGGTGCTGACAGTTTCATTGATGGCAAAATAACTCATAGGAGAAACCTGCTGAGGGGTTTTTCTACCACTATTAAGTGCAGTCCTTATATAAAAAGGTATCAAATGTCCTGCCCATCTCAGCGAACCTGTTAAGCAAAGGGTCTCATTAGGTGAGATGCTATCAGACTCTTTTGGACATTAAAAGGCTTTGATCTCCTGGGGGGAGACACTGATAATACAAAAAAAGAAAGACAAAAATTAAATTAATATGGGTTGGACAGAAAATTCTTCTTTTCTGCCCCTTTTAACATGACGTGCAGCTAAGAAAGAAATTACTACCTTATTGCAGATATGAGAGCTGATGACCTGTGCATCAATATGTGTGTGACATCAGACTGTTATAAATCAAAAATAGCCAGAGACACAGAGAAAGGAAAAAAATACTTCCAAACTAGTACAGATGAGACAAACATTAGCTAGAAGATTAAGACTCGGTACAAGACAAAAGCACTGTCTAGACAAGGACATAGCAAGTTTAGGGGAAAAAAAAAAACGAAAACCCCTTGCACTGCTATTTTGGAAGCTCAGGTTTAGCAGCCTCTATTTTCAGATCAATGCAAAGAGAAAAGCTGCAAAGGCAACCTGTAAAAATAATGTAGAAAAATATGGGGATTCTCTGTACACATAATTTTTTGTTTCCAAAATTTTCATTTTAATAAAAGGCTTTTTGTTAACTCTTACCTGAGCAAGCCTGGAACATTCCTCAGTTACAGCTTCATTGAGTTTTTCTATAAGTCTTTGCGTAGATTTCATGTCATCATCTATGAATACAAATTATTCATATTATTTTTAAACACTAGATGCAAAACAACTTTTCAAAGGCCTGATTTCCTGCCTCAGTGTAACTGCCTTTTCAGTTTTTAGAAAGGCATAGTTTTTTTTCTCCTCTTTCTTGTTCCAAGACATGGATAGATTCAATTATTATGGTTGAGCTGCACGTTCAAGAGTAGCAAGAGATAAGAAATGGCTTTGTGTGTTAGTGGCCTCTAGAAAGATACAACTACAGAAACATACTGGAGGGCAAAGAACTTAATGCCAAAAATTTACCCAAGAGCAAATCATGGGATGACAGTAAAAGCAAGGATAGAAAACCATCATGATAACGAAAAAGCTCACTGAGGCAAAAAGTTGTAGCAAAGTTTACTTAACATGGGCAGGGAGTCAATGAAGGAATTCAAAGTACAGAGAACAGAATAAGTCCAAAAATATTTTGTTGATGTATTTACTCATTATTTCATCTTACAGGTCAATCTATTATATAGTCCTTTAAAATTAATTGAGCTAATACAAATAGAAAACAATGAGCTGTAATACTTTTTATTCCCTATTTTTTTATATACTTTTTTTTGAAAGTTCCCTGAGTAATAGAGTACAGGCAATGGGTAAACAATTTGGTACAAAACCACTTCAAAATGTTGTATAAAAACAATTCATTGGACAGCTACACTCACAAACTCTTGTGCTTGTTTGTTTTGTTGGGTTTTTTAAAGACACTGTTTTTCATATGAAGATCTTCACTCAAAATTTTGGTCAAGTTACCTGTTTGCTGAACTTTCAAGGTCTGGAGCTCCAGCTGATGCATTTTTTTAAGATCATTCACCTCTTGTAGATGACTGTGAACAAGTTCCTCTTTAAGACTGCAAAGTGCACTTTCTTTTTCTGCTTTCAAGTATTCACGAACCTGGTCTACATGAGCTGAATAAACCAGGGATAGGCAAATCCGCTGTGCTTCCATTTGTAGCTGTAAATCAGTCTTTGAATAAAAAGACACATTTTACAAAAAGTGAGAGACAAGAAAACAGAAAGTCCCATCTTTGCAAATTTCTGTGATTAATAATGTGTTGAATGGAATGCTGCACATACTGTATGCGTTAGGGTAAATTTAAACTTACATTATTTGGAAAATTGAGTTTCAACAAAATAACAATGCTTTTTATATTGCTTGCAATTCATTTACAATACCAAAAAATACAAGCAAAATTGTTTCAGCAAAACTTAGAGACTGGTTAGGATCACACAATATGCATTATTCCTCATGGTCACTTACAGATACATTTCTTAAGAAGTGATAATCACATATACACAAAAATTTTGATAATGTAATATTAGTATTTCACAAGTTTGATATTTCAAAAGTTTGAACAAGATGACTGATGAAGTTTCATTATTTTTTACATTGTTTGAATGAGCACTTGGAGAACTGAAAAGCTAATCACAGAATAAAAACTTACCTCCTGAATAAGTTTTCCCCTCATATAAGTGAACCACTACATCAAAATATGAAGCACTCTACTCATCTTCTCCTTACCCTTTTTTGTTGTTGTTAATTAAATCTAAGGGAAAGAGTATTTCTTTCATTGAAAAATACCATCCTCATACACACTGACCAGAATTATAATCACATTCATTCATGTAACCCCTTTCAATCATTGGCCACAGTGACATGCGCACACACACACGACACACACCTGTACTTCGAAGCAGCTAACAGGAAAAATACGATGCAAATTTCCAAGTGCAAGCTCCTACAAATTCTCATAGGCAAATTATTTTCTATATGGTCTTATGTAACATACCTGTTCTGATTTTAAGGCATCCACTTGCTGCTGAAGATTATTATTTTCACTTTGTGTAATGGCTATTAATGATGTTTCATCTGTCAGCCTATCTGGCATCCCATGCAAATGTTCTACAAGAGACTGCTGTTCTGGTTTCAGTATTTGCTGGACCTCCTTTCTTTTTGTTACCTCATGACTCCTATCTTTACCCAAAGCTAGATTTCCCCTTACATTTATTCCTTCATCAGTTTTACTCCTTGGACCAGGGGGTTTATTTCTACTTTCAGATGCTGTAGTAGCAGTCTTCAGAGATTTTCCTTTAGAGCATTTTGTCTTAGGATCATTACTACTACTATTTCCTTTCTGAGCACAGCTATTTATGACTTCTAGTTCTTTATACTTTGCTAGAATTTGCTCTTTCTCATCTTTTAAGGATTTGACTTTTTCATTTAAGCGACAAATTTCACTATCCCTTGACTTTAATTGTTCAGAGAGATCAGAAAGTCTTAGGGACAATTCCAGTTTCTCACGCTGAGTCACCTCAAGCTTTTCCATTAGTTCTGTTGCATCTTTCTCAACAACTTCTCCAGCCTCAAATGTGTCTGCCCTGGACACCTTGATTTCTTTACTTCCTTCAAAACCACAGGTTTTAGTTTTAAATAAACCTGGTCTATTACTTTGTAAATGGTGAAGTTTTTCATTCAAAGCTTTGAGTTTGCTTTTATATTCAGCTTCCTGCTTCATCTTGTTCTCTTCTAATTCCGTTTTTGCCTTCAGAAGAGTTGCACATTGTTTCTGCAGCTCTTTATAATTAGCTTCAAGTTTTTTCTCAGTAAATGAAAAGGCACTCTTTTGCCTTTCACTATCCTCTTGGAGTTGACTGTTTTGGTTTTCAAGTTGCTCTTTTTCAGTAATCAGCTTCTCTATTCTTTTTTGCAAGTCCAAAACTTCTGTCTCAGAGCTAACACTACTGTTACAAACTACGTTTTCTTCAGAGCTTACCAACATACTTTTTAATTTCTCTTCCAGAGTTTCATTTTTCCCCTTAAGAACACTATTTTGGGTTTCTAGTTCTGAACATTTTTTTTGAAGGCTATCCTCTCTCTCCCTCATTTGTTCCTGCATCAATTCAGTTTTAAGCTGCAGCTCTTGAATTTCTTGTTCAAGGGTACCCTTCTCTTTCTCCTCTTGCCTAAGCACTTCAATCTCCTTCTGCAGTTCATGGATTTGAAGTGTCATTTCTTCAGATTTAGAATTTACAATAGATTGCTGTAAATCTTTCAGGTTCGTAATCTCTAATATCAACTGATTTTGCTTTGTGATTAAGTTGTCCTTTTCATATTGCATGGCTTCTATCTTTTGACTCATTTCATTTTGTACCTCATCTAACTGCTGTTTATGGTGCATATTCAAGTTATGTTTAAGGCTTTCCATGTTTACCATGTGCTCATTTTTTAAGTCTTCTTTAAGTCTGGAAAGTTCCTCTTCATGACTAAACAGAAGTTTTGTTCTCAGTCTCTCTAATTCTGCTTCTTGAGATTCTGCCATTCTGTCCAAAACTGCATCCTTCTCCCTTTCTAGCATTTCCAGTTTTATTTTGTAATTTGTGACTTCTGCCTCATGTTTTAATTCCAAATCCTTCCTAAATTCAGATGCAGAAGCCAGCTGAGTTTTTAAATCTTCAATCACAAACTGGTATTTTTCAGCTTCGTTTAGTCTACATTCCATATCCACTATAGTTTGCTTGGCTCTTTGAACCTGCTCTCTTGAAAAATTCAGTTCTTGGAGAAGATCTTCAATTCTAGTTTGCTGAAGAGACTTCTCTGCTGAAATTAATTCCATCTGTTGTGACAATTCTTGCTTTATTTTTTCCCTTTCCTTATCAGCATCTTGCAATTTCACATTCAATTCATTAATTTTAATATTCATTAAATGCATTTGATCTTTATTAACATTCTCATTCAAAGACAGATTTGAAGTTTTCTCCAATTCTACTTTTTGTTGCAAAAGACGCTGCTCTATTTCCACCACATGTTGCTTAATTAATTCTTGCTTCATTTGTACAATCTGCTGGCCGTGCATTTCATCTAATTCAGCCTGAAGTTGTGCCAGTCTCCTTTGTGTTTCTAGTTCCATTCTTTGCACAATGTCAGCTTCAGACTGGCTGTCTTTATAACATCGTTTCTGCAATTCTTCCACAGTTCCCATTAATTGTTTTATTTCATCAGAACATTGTCTTTCTTTCTGTTTGTAGGTGGTAAGTTCAAGTCTCATATTACTTATCTGCTGGTTCTTTAGTGAAATCTCTTCTTTTGATTCTTCAAGTAATTTACTGACATCTGATAATTTTTCCATAAGCTGAAGTGAATTTTTTTCTTCTTCCTCAAGTTTTGCTTCCAGCTCTTCAACTAATGCTTCTTTTTCTTGTATTTTACTCAAATCTTCTCCCTCGTTTTTCTGTTTTTCCTTTAAAAAATGAGCAAAACCATGTTCTTATTTTTAGCTAATTATATGAACACATAAGAACATTTACAGATTTGGCTATTTAACCTTTTTTAGAATGCTAACTGATAAAAAATAAATATATATTACTTTTTGACCTCATTTGGAGGTTTTCTGTACCCTTGGAATAACTGAGAATCCCTACCTCATCTGCATCATCATTTCCCTTCTCCTCCCCACTCCTCCCTGCCTCCCCCACCCTCTCTTATCACTTTTAATGACATTTAATTTTTTAGGTGCTTCTAAAATGTTTTTCATGAAGGATAATTTAAAAAAGTACAATCTTTCCTTAAGACAGAAAAGATTGTTCAAACAAGTAATTTAAATTTTTTTTCTAAAATAATGTCATTCAATGAAGGCATGCTAACATACAGCATAGTTTCATATTTTGCTGTATATATTTCTGCAACTTTTAAAAATGTAATACACAAAATTGACATAAAAATTTCAGTTTTAAATTATACACATATTATGTGTTAATTAACAGAAACAGTCTCAAAATCTTCATATGCATTTTACACAACACACTCATTATCTGTGCTTTGGTCCTTTTATTTCAAAGGAACTACAAAATCCTGAAAAGAGTTTAGGAAAAGAGATCTGTGTAGTACCATTTCGTATCTTGTGATTTTCTCTTGAAGACATGTTATCTGTTCTTCAAATTCTTCATTCTTTTTTTGATAATTCTTTAGCAGACATTCTTGTTCTTCTAGCTGTTGCTGATGTAAAAGTATCTGTTGCTTGGCTTGCAATAAATCAGCAGCTGTGCAACTATGGCTGCTGTTCCTTAGGGCTTCACTTGCCTGCAACTTGAATGATAAAGAACAAAACCTAAAATACATCAAGTTTTTCAAAACCAGCTTGCACTACATACAGAAAGAGTGATCTTTAGTTTCTTCTTCCACATTGCAAGCCCAAAGATTATTGCAAAAATTTCTAAGTTATTTCGGAGGAACTGAAATATCCTTAATCATTTGGGATGGCTAGCCAATAGGAAGATATTTAATATTAATTAAATACTAATGATGAGCTAACATAGGAGAGCAGTGTCTCAGAAACATTACTAAGTAGTAAAATCAACTACTGAGCCCAAAATCAGAGTTTTAATAGTAAAAGCTCAGGCCTCAGAATATAGCCTGCTTGAATCTGAAAATAAGCTATATAATGTGCTTAAACAGCACAAAATACTACAATATTCAACTGCAACACTGTAAGCTGTAGTCTGAGTGTTTACAGCATCTCAATCACCATACTTTTTAGAAGAAATGTTTTTCTGAAGCTTCACTTTGTTATTTAAATTACCCTCTAATAACACCACAAAAGGCAGGTTTTATCTAAAAATATAGGATGGACTGCAGCATGGCATAGTGTCCCATGTAAGTTGATGGCTGGATCTTTTGATTTCAAAGGGAAAATGTCAGATTTCTGCCCAAAGCTCTGAGAACTAATTACGTAAGTGTTTTTCCCCAAGATAACTGCCATAATTTAGTATTTATCAGAAGCTATTACCACGTACTAGGAAAGAAAACAGACTAATCTTTATAATTTCATAGTTAATTAGTAAAATAAATCAGATACTATAACAACAACTGTAGGACCAGTAAAAGGACTGTACTGTTGATCTATACAAAGAGACTAGTTCTTCAAAAATGCACAAAAAATTGTATGCTTCTGCAGGAAGTAGCTATTTATGGAGCCTCCAAAGCAACATCTATTTTCAAAGCCAAATAAATACTGGTAGCTCTGTAACTTACATGCTGAAACTGAATTTGCAGTTTTTGACTTTGCTCAGTAAGCTCCAAGAACTCCCTCATGGTTTCATCCTTTTCTTTCCGTGCCTGCTGCAGGTTAGTAGTGAGCTGAGTGATAATGTCATCTCTTTTTTTGATAGCAGCTTCAAATTCTTGCAGCTATAAAAGATAAAATTTAAACTATTAATGCATATGAAAGCCACAGACAAAGTAATACTAGCTAATTTTAGTTAAGTAGGAGTAAGTCATCTCCATTTAAAAGATGTCATACTACTAAAGCATTTGTTTTCACGAACTCTATTTGTAAATATTTCAGAAACAATTTTCCCCCCTCAACTAACAATATATGAGCTCTCCATAAAATATAGTTAACAAATAACAAAATCTGAACTTTTAAGAAGGTTAATTACTTAAATATATAAATTGCTTTTAAAATAAAAAGCATGGTCACATAAACAAACTATCATAAAGGAAGCCAGAATATCTACTAACAGTGTTTCAGCAGTTTTGTTCTCACACTTTTTCCACAATAAATTCAAGTCTTCTGTCACTGAAAGTGCAATAAATTGCATTCATCATACTAAAAGGATGTAGTAGATACCATGCAATATCCTACATTGTGAACCCAGAGGAATTATTCATAACCACATGAAAACATCAGTTCAAGCTGTAAAACTGATACAGCATATTTAATAGATGAATCTTTTGTAATTTGTAATGATGAAGAAATTATAAGAGTACAAAAAATCCTTTGCAACTGTTTTATTTTTTTCTAGGATTACACTCAAGCAGTCAAGAAATTTTACAATACTAATTGGTAATATTTTTGTGTGCATTTATATAAACATGTTACTCACTTTGAAGTCCATTTTTTAATTTGAACTCTTTGAAGGCTAGTGGAAGTCTCATCTCTACATATTGCAAATTTCTTAAACCATTAGTTGCCCTCTCTAACTGTTTTGTTTACAGTGTTCCCCCACAAAATCTTCACTGAGTTATGTGCTGAGTCTTGGATGCTAACAGTAAAATGTTTCAAGATGAAGTTTATTGATTTAGAGGATAAGGACATAAAAACCAAAAGTCCCAACTAGAAGCGAAACAAGGCAAAGAATTTGAGGAAATTATTTTAAAGTTCTTTTCAGAACACTGGAGTGAACTCCTACTTTAAAAGCACAGGCTTCATGGAAATACTAGATGTTCGTTACAGTAGAGAAAATTAGGCACAGATCAGGAACATAAGTGTGTCACATCTTTGCTTTTGCATCTGTTCAATGAAACCAAATTAATAAATTTGTCAGCTCCACTCCACACAACGTTATATAATTTTCAACTTTCTAAATTCCATTTCTGTTCTTGACACAACAGGTAGAACTAAAGCACATAACTATCTTTCCCAATCCCCTTTTACAATTCTTTTTATTTCTTCTGAAAAATAAACCATATGCACTTCTCAACTGAAATATTATGCACTGTACTTCTCAACTGAAATATTATGCACTGTATCACTATCACACAAAAATATGCTGCAACTATTAAAATATTATTGTACCACAGCCCAAAGCCCCAGATTTTGTTTTAATGTATTTTTATTTTAAAAATTGTAATTATTGCCATTTAAAAAATGCAAACATTTTCACTCTCAGCTCTTTCAGAAAAAACTAACAGTAATTACAATTGTAAGAAACTAAAATTATGCTTATTTTCTTTATTATGCTATAATTATGACTATTATGTTTAGCACAACAGATAAAAGACACAATAATTAAAATTCAACACCAGATAAAACCCACCTAACTGGTGATATGGTGGAAAACACATCTATTTTCACAGTTCAAATACAAATGGAAGCAGAAAAAAATTATAACTGTGCAATAATAATGGCGAAAATAACTGAATATTAGAACTTTGTTTTGTTTTTTTTATTCTATAGTACTTTTCAAAAAAATAGGAAAACAGTGGCATAACCTGAATCCAAATTAAAAGAGAGAGACAAATAAGACATGAAGCACTACAAATCACTGACTTGAGTGGGTTGTACCACTGGCTCAAACTGGAAGAATATTCCTTACTTTATAAACTAACTTTATACTCCAATGGTATTTTTAAAATAAGAAAATCTTCTCTGTAAAAGCGCATTATTAGATGTTTTTAATTAAAAACATTCTGACACATTGTTTTTGTATTTCAGGCTGTGAAGTCTGACAAACAAATACATTTTGGTTCAGTTATATTATTCCCTAGGGAGTAAAACCTGAGTTTTTTTGATCTTGGAGGAACAGGAAGGTATCAAAGACATACAGTCTTTGCCTAACTACAGATGAATTAGGGCTTTTCTTGAAGAAAATTGTGTTTCCGCTCCTGATTTGAAGTAAGTCACTGCAAAGAAGACTGGCATTTTAGTCACAAAATACAGAGAAAAAGGACACACAATGGAAATGCCACTCAAAGTAATAGAGCACATGGCATATGATTGAAAGAAATTATGTGTAATTAATTTGACATCACACACTGACTGCATTCTGAACAGCTGCCATTAAGTGTGAACTCTTTCTGTTGATGCTCTGCATTTTTGCATGTAAGCAAATAGCAAGTAGAAAGCAACATAAGGTAATTATACCTGTTGCAATCCTTCTGTACCATACGCTGCCCTCATTTCTTCTATCTCTCTGCTTAGCTCTTCAATCTCTTGCTGTTTCCCAGTCAATTCATTCTCCATCACCGCTAGCTGCGTGTGAGAGTGCTGCATTCCATGCTCTGAACGAATCTCTCCAACTCCAAATTCTTCTTCCTAAATCAATCCAAGTTCCTTTACACACCATTTTTTATGTTTTATCACAGTAAGTAAAGTCAAATATTAAATTCTGTACCAAATGCCACCTTAGAACATTAACATACAATACAGCATTGAAGATCTTATTGCCATAGTAACCTCCTTTGTTAATATAATTCACACCTCAAAAGCACTGACATAAAGCAATTCTGCTTTATAATCTTAGCCTTAATAGATGGAGTAAATTGGCTTGCATTTCAAGTTGAATGATATACTATATTAATATAGCAAACAATGCAGATGCAGAGCACAGCATGCAAAATAAAGTATTAGTCAGCAACACAGTTTTTGTTCAAAACAAATTGAGGTTTTTAGTATTCTCCATTAGTATTACAATTCAATTTGCAATACTGTACCCTGATTAAGTCTGCAGGTATAGCTGTTCTTGTCTCAAAACTGCAACCATTTACCTGTATAAAGACAATTTCTAATACATTATTTGAAATAATGCTTGATTTCCTATTTCCCATTTATTTGAATCTTATGTGGCAATTCCTGCAGACCCACAGGAATTGTTATATTTATTTCATTTGAAATACAAAATAGCTTTATATATAGTAAAATGCATCAAAGTAAGTATAGGTAACAGCTAAAACACCTAAAATTGAAAAAATAGATACTACTGTCTTAAAACAAAAACCTCATTACAAATCTAAACATCTAGAGAAAACAAAGGAATTCAGATTTAAAGGTCAATGCAAAGCTTTATACTTTAAATTATTAAAATACAGTACTATTGCATTTTAAATTATAGGCTTAATATTTCTATATATTATTAAACATAGTTATGCTTTCCAAAAGATTTTTATACACCACAAGATTTACTTTCTGAAAGTCACCTATCCCTCCATAGTGGATGAAAGACAGTATCATAGACTCTCATCTTCAATTTGAAGGAATTTTGTGAAATTGAAAAAGAACAGAAACGATACATTTGACATAAGACATTTGAAAAAAAATTCCACTTTCACTCACCTAACACTGCAAGCCCTTTCAGCTCCTACGAGAATTTTGGTTCTACAGACTGTGCAAACCAATAACAACGAATCTCCAAAAGGCAAGTACAGGTCAAAGTAGCAGTCACAGGTTAAAAAAAAATCAAAATGAAAAGAATGTACTGTGTACTTGTGAGGAACCACAAAACAGATAGGCAGGTTTTTAAAAGAGCAGACCAATGTATAAAAATGAGAAAGCAAGAACAGCTGTATTTCCTCTCGGAGCTGTTTATTACATCCAAGCCTGAAACGAAAATAATGGTACTAAAAATGGAAAGGCATGATAGTATTTCAGACCCAAATACTATGTTTAAAACAAAAAGAAGGAGCTACACTGCTCAGACATCTGCCATAGCCTAGGTCAGGGCTTACTTACAAAGAACTATCATGCTTGAGGAAATCAATAAGTGCACTGTTATAAATGGGATCAATATAGTCATTGAGTTGGTATTAAGAGAACGAATAAATCTGCATTAGAGAAGAATTTGAAAGGCTGACAGTGCCCTCTCAATTTCTGACTTTCTCAGTAAAATGAAGACACCACAGAGAGATTACTAGCTTAGTTTAGAAAGAATAAAGAAAATTGCAGCAAACGGCAGTCCAGGCAACTCATAGAGGTACTGTGTATCATTTGTGTATTGGCAGATGTTTGCTCTATGTTCAGACACACAAGTGTCTACAAAGCGCCTGGCACCAAAGTCTTTATTCAGATTTTGGCTCACGCCCCCGATTAGTAACACTAGTAGTTTAATAGAAACTCTATTATGTAAACCTTCCTTTCCTCTTTTTAACTCCCATTTTATTTAGGCTTACTTGATAAAGATGTAGTATATGATTATTGTAATCTACAACAGTGGACATGCTTCTCTTCCTGTGAATCACAGCTATGTGCAACAAAGGCTCTTGGATGCTTTATAACAAGAGTTAATAGGAAGGGCATGAAAGCCTTATCTCATTAGATGTTCCAGACTCCTTAGCAGCTGAAAATTCTACAAAAAACCTTTAACTTATAAAAGGAATTTTTCTACACACATTGAAAACAACTGTCCAGAACATCAGAAATCCCGCCTCATTTCACAGTAGCCTAGCTCTTAGACATCACACAAGTAAGTGAACCGCAGTAACATGGCAGTCCATGTTGTTTCTCATCTGATACCTTCTTCTTTCAAATGCCTTATGTCTTCTGGCAAAGTGAAAGTTGAAACACGACAACAAACAGCACTGCTATCTGTGAAAAAAAATGCCAAACAGCCACAGCAGGGTGCTGTGTTGAGGGAAACCTTGGGAGGAGCCTGGCAACTCCTGGTATGACAAATTCTGCTGTGTCAGAGCAGACAGAAAGTTGGGAATGAGTTAATAGCTTCAAAATATCTTAATTTAGAATTAATTTTTCACTCATCTGCAATATACATATTCAGTAGTCCAGACACCAACTTGAGTGTTACTAAATGTCTGGATAAGGCCTACAGGACTCCTGTGTTTTGTCTTACGGCTTCAGTGATTTACCCATATAGAGATCTGCAAGTCCATAAATACTCTTAATGTAGATTCTCACAATTTCTTCTTTAAAAGCTTTGCAATTCACCTTTAACACTGAAAGTCCTTAGGCCTTAATACCTTACGATGTGCTTAGTTACACACCCCAGCAAATGATTAAACATTTAAAGAAACAATCAAACCACACACATCATTTTAATATAATGAAAGCAAGAAGTAACAAGAGCTCTGGATAAAATTGCATAATCAAATAATCACAAAATAAGAAAGGACTGTATTTTACAATACATTAGCTACTCAGCAGCAACAGTTCTGGTGAACAAAGGATATGAAACAAATGAAGGTTATGGAAGTCCCTCAAAGGACATTCTGTTTGATTGTTCTTCCTTCCTTGTATTTTCAAAATAACTCAGAGAAACAGTATTTACGATTATAAAGTAAAATATAATCTGCAGTCTATTGGCTAAAAATAAAGGTTTAATTTATATTGCATCAGTAAATACACATGCTTAAGATAAATGAAAGGAATCTTGTTTCTGAGAAACACAAGGAAAACCAACTTCCACCACTGAACCAAGGCAGCAATTAATGACAATTGCCACTAGAGGTCAGGATTAAATTTATGAAATCACTGTATGTTCAATGTTCCTTAGAGCTTGGAAGACCTGACATTATACCTCAGAAACAGCAGTAATAATATATGATGTGTAACTACTTACAACATTAATGCCAGTACTACAGAGATTTCCCTTTATATAGAAAATTCATGCTCAGCATAAATCAATACACACTGTTCAATCACTGGAAAGCATAGAAAATACCTTAGTGCATAAAAATAATATAACCTATTACATATGGGCAAGCAGACTTCTGCTTAAACAATTGTTTGATTTGGTAGCAGAAACATACAGAAGAATCTGGAATGGACTAAAAATTTTACCTCGTGTTTTCTTCCCCTAATCTAATTAGGATTTAGACTTCTGACACTGTTTGTCAATGTTCTTAGCTCTCCTCAATCTTCTAGTTATGTCACAACTGACTATATGAAACCTAGCTAAAATTAGCAATTAGGTCAACCTGGGAAAATGAATTTCAGTGTATTTTGGGGGGGAGGGTTGGGGTTTTTTATACTCCATAAAAAAAGCCATTTTTGGTTTGTGATGAAAATAATTACAATCCTGTAATATAACTAAGGTTAGTAACTTCTGAAGGACAACAACTGATGGCTTTTTGAAATATCATGGCTTGATATATTTTTCTATATATTAATAGCACAGCAACAGGTTTCTTTATGTAGTAGTTAAGGTATAGAATTTCGCTAAAATTAAAAAAAACCCCAACAACTTTGTAGACTTCGTATTAACCATCTTTTCAGAGCTATATTTTGTAAATTGGGAAGAGAGTCAATAAGAGAAAAAAAATCAGGTGGAAAAGTCTTTCAGTTATACCATAAAATTGGGGCATATAGAAAATGTATGGAGGCAACTTTACCTTACACAGTTATAAAACCCCCCCAAAATCCTACCTGTTGGAAAAAGCTTAACTACCCTTTGTTCTGAGTTTAGACCATAACCTTAAACAGATAACCACCATTATAATTTAATTTAAGACTAGGTGTCATTCCTGCTCAAACTGAGTAATTTGTCCCAAAAGACAAGCTCATATGAAAGATTTACCAGTCTTCACTTTGGCTAGCACCTTGATCGTGTAGGTATTAGAAAGGTGGCAGAACAAAACTGAACTGTATTTACAACAAATGTCCTTCAAGACAAGAACTCTTATATAAACATACACTGGTTCCTTCAATTTTGCTTAGACAAATTGTGTATCTGATAAGTCTCCTAAAGAGGGAAAAACTTATCACTAAATTTCATACAATTCTTCAAGAGAAGTCTGAAGAGTTAAAAATAACTGACTTACTTTATCAACTACAACAAAACAATTTATGATCTATTCAATTTGAAGCATGTCAACCTCAATTTCAACTTAATTTCTGGCAAAAAACACTGAAAATAATATAGATGTTCTAATCACCCAGGAAACAGATGGATCAACAGGCCTCTTTCTACAAATGTGTGGTTTCTTATAATTCTGAAAATAAAGTTATATATTGGTAAAAAAGATAAGCTCAAGATTTTATACAACTTCATAATTACATTGTTACAGACAAAATTTAACTTACTCTCATCTTCATCAACTGAAAAGGCTTCAGATCATTTTATTTACAGTGTGGTCATGAATGTAAGCAGAGCTTTGAATAATAAAAGTAACACTACAGTTGACAGGAAACATATTGAGAATTCAGTTCCTAAAATATATGCATTCCTAAAAATGTTGTCTCCCCATTTAAGATACCAACCAATTATAATGAGCTGGAATTAAAAAGAACTTACTAAGATAGCAACTCTGACCGCTTGAGCTTGTTCTTCACCAAAACCAGTATCGTGTTACTATTCACAAGTTTTGTGTGTCTATTTATGCCTTCGAAAATAACTCTCAGAGAGCTAAAAAGTATTTTTGCAAGAGTGAAAAGTGCCTATAAATGCAATCTGTCATTGCATTTTTACAGAAATCTGCAATTTTTAAAAGGAACATTCAGAAGGCAGTCTGACTGTAATTCTATTGTCATCAGTACCTGAAAAATTGCTCCCTAATATCCTCTGCAGGTACCTTCAGAAATCTTTGAACACTGAAGCAGGGTAAAGTTAAGTGTTTAGATGTGAAAATCTAATTTTAAAATGAGACCTTTGAATTCAACTGTTACTAAATCCAAACCACTAAAATCAGAAACACATCCACAATTACCATGAGGCACTATACCAGGTCTTTTCTGTATCCTGTTGCCTTGTGCAAAGATCTGTTTTCTTGAACTTTTACAATCAGGCTCCAACACTGCTTCCTACCACCTCATAAGTGATCAAAATTTCACAGTCATATTTCATTACACATGTAATATGTCTGACTTGTAAAAATACATACATGAACACCAATGACATTGTCAACTGTTTTCAAGGGTTCATTCTTCACATACTGCAAATTCCATTTAAAAGTAATCACATACCACAGTGATGCATATTCTAAAAAGGTGCAGTAAGGTCACAGTAGTTGTTCAAAAGCATGTCTGCTACACTCAATGGCAAACTGTGTGCACATATTGCCCTATCATCCTAACATACAGAAAGCAAAGTCAGATTCCCTTTGTTCTTTGCTACTTGAATTCCTTGGACAAAATAAACCACATTTTATCTATGAAAAGACCAAAATCTTTAAATGGATTTTTTTCCCCAGGCAAATTTTGCTTTAAGCCCTTGAATCTACCCCTCAACAAAAATCTTCTTTTGTTTACAGCAACTCCAGAAGTGCCGATCTCAGATGTATTTTTTTAAAATTTGCATCACAAAAAAAATGCCACAGAAATGAATGCAATTGACCAGACCAAGGGTCCCCATGCTTCAGTCCTCTGTATTTGAAAGGAACCAATAATGAATGTGAGCAAACATTGCACTTGTATTCCCAAGTGCCTTCTACCAATGCACTAGAAGAAAGTGAGGGTGGTTATAAGCAAGGGCAGGAGGAAGAAGTGGGTGAGAAAGAGCCAAACTGGAGAACAGAGGGACGGGAAAAGCATTCAACTAAAGGCCAAGACCAGCTCTAGTAGGGAAACTTTAACTGGGATTTGATGAGAGAGGTTGGAAAGAAAAGCTATTCCTTGCATCTTAGGACAAGTTGAGCTGAACGCTAGCAGGATCCCAACTTAAGACAGGGAATGAAAGAGAACAGGTTTTCAAGGGAGAGGGATAAAAAATATTAAAATAAGAAAGAAGGAAGAAGAATGCTTGGAGTAAGTTGGAAAGGCTGGGAAAGAAACTAGGCTTTGGAATGACTGAGGAAGGTAAAGGAAGAATAGAAAAAGGCTGCAAAGACAGAGTTAAGAAACCAAGCAAGGAATAGAAGGAGATGGGCAAGGGAAGGTGAAAAAACTGACAGGAGCCATTACAGATAGGGAAGAATTTACAAAAAACTAGGGGATACAAAACAGATATGAAGTTGATCAAGAAAATAGGCTGGAAGAAGGAGCAAGTGAAGACAGGTCATTTGTTGGGAAAGAAAAGCTGTTCCCATTTTCAGGGCATGCCTAAACTGCCCACTGCGGTAATGATTTTCCTTTTGCACCATGCAGTGTGACAGGTCAGGGACACACTGTCTGCTGTGTATATTCCTTAGGCTTCACAGTAAGCAGGTATAACACTAGTGTGAAACAAATAGTTATTCTAATGCATAGTCATCTTCTCTTATAAAAGGCTAAATTGAGAGAGGAACAAAGTATTCTAAACCAAATTTACTTCAGCAATGACACACATTTGATTACTTCATCCCCTCTTACTTGTTGCCAAGCTTAAGATTCTGGGTTGTGTTTTAAAGTATTTAGCCCAGAGATCTGCAAAACAAAACCCTGATTGTCCCTACAGACAGTGACTGAGACATGAAAAATTATTTTTTTTTAACTAGAAACAATGTTTACTGTATTCAGATATTCCATGGCTATTTCTTGCAAGCATGCTATTGATCGACATTTGTGCATGAGGCAGTTTTCTCCTTACAAACATAACAAACTGTTTTATTTGATAGGACCAAAGTTCCATATACACTACTACCCTTCAAAGTATATCATTAAGAGAGGAGTTGTAAACGCCTATGTGTGGTGGGTTGACGCCAGCTAGAGCTAAGTCCCCCCGACAGTCACTCACTCCCCTACCAGTGGGATGGAGGAGAGAATTGGAACGGAAAAAGCAACAAAAATTCATGAGACAAAGACAGCTTAATAAGTGAAAGAAAACAAAACATTCAAACAAATGACACAAAGGCATTCACTTACCACCTCCCACCAGCAGACTGACACTCAGCCAGTCGAGCAAGGGTTGCTTTGAAACTCATTTAAACATAATTGACTTGTTAAATAGTTTCCCACAGAAAATTAGTAGAAATTATGCACAGCCAATACTCCAATGGCAATACAAAGTATTCATACAACCTTAAGGATGACATTGTTACAACAGTTTATGTATCTACCGCATTATTTATTACAGTAGTCATCCCATTATGTAGTTGACATAACGCTTGCTTTAATGGTAAATCATACCAGTAATAACATGCAACAGCTTTGTCTATAATATCACATCTGCTCTTTCTTTCCTTCTCTTTTGAAAAACTATGCACAGCATTGCTGTAAACATGTAACAGAAAAGGTTGAAAGAAAGTTAGGAAAAGCATTACTTCACTCTTACCTCAGAACTGTAATCTTCTACTGTGGTAGAAATTTCACTTTCCGGCTAAAATAAAATATAATAAAATAAAATATTAAAATACTTACAATTAAGGCACTCTAAACACTATGTTTTCCATCTGTTTCTGAGAATATGCAGTATTTGAAAATATTAAGGTGTACATGAATTTGATGAGTATATATATGTAGTGAAGGATACCGTCACTTCCTTGAAATTCCAGCTTTAAAAAAGTTACTCAGCTATTGAACTGTGACCATGGAAACATTATAACCACATGACAAAATCTTCCAACAACCTACAGGTACTAAATACCATTTTGGAAATGTAACACTTTTTTGGGTTTTGCTTTTGATTTTTTAAAAAGAAATAGGGAATGCCATGAAAAGGACTTGTCTCTGATGGATCAATTTTACCTAATTAGGAACTTTGCTGGCTTAAGAACACAAGTATATATGCATGACTTTTGATGTTGACTAGAATTTTAAAACAAACACTCATATTACCCTTCAGCTTCCATGGAAACCAAGGAAAGCTAAAAGGACAAAGACTCAAATCTTGTGATCTAATGAATTAGAGGAATTAAAGGAACAAAGCCTTAGCAAAGCCATGATAGATGCCTGAATTAAATACAGTGTATCTTGATGAACTACATAAAATGTATCAGGTTTGAGAATCAAAATATTAGCAGGAAAATATGCAAATTATCTATAAAAGGCGCACTGTAATAAGTACACTTTCGAACTCAAAAAGTAAAACTTTGAGTGAGAACTATTTTAACAGAAATGAAGTGTACATAATAGGCTTTTCCAAAATTCACTTGGCACGTTATCCAGCCTCACACTAAATCAGTCTCAATTTTACATTGAATTCTGTCAGGCTTATTTTCAAAGGAATATAGCCAGTTTTGCATCAGTAGTCGTAAGTAAAATCTGGAATATCAACTGTGTTTTGTCTTGTTTTGTTGGGTTTTTTTTAAAAGAAATCTGCCACTTAGACCTACCGGAGAGCTCTGCAGTTTTTACAATCCTAACACTGATTGTACATATTTTGAAATTCAATATATAGCTTCAAAATATAATTTAACTAAAAAAGGGTATTACTCCATGTATTTTATGCAGCATAAAACTAACTTAAAATGTTACTGTGGAAGTTAAAAATTCATACAGTATGTATAATTTTAAAAATATAAAAGATCCGCCTTAAAAATAAGCCAAAAACTGAAACAGAAAGCAAAGTGATGTTTTAAAACTCTAGGATGACAAAAGTGTTTCTGCTATGTAATAAAAAATTATTATTTAAAAAATTAATTATTATATAAATATATTTTAATTCATATTATATTTATATGAATATTTGTGTGTATACGCATTTATACACATACAAAAAATTTACACCTTGTTTGTAGTCTATGTCCTCGGTCTAGGACAAAATCCCCTGGTATAAATAAAAACAGAGAAAATCATATTATTACTTTTTTTCATAACACAGATAACAAATATATGGTCATTAACATCCTACAATTCTTCATGGCTCATTCCAATTCGTAAGATTTCACAAAGAATGATAAAAAGTATTCCTATAGAAGCTCAGAAGTATTCCTATAAATTTATATATTTATCTGGATCTAAGAACTCTTCAAGTCTTTATACAGTTCCTGAAATACAGGCACTTCTCCAACATGCAAAAAACAGGGACAAGTAGTCTAACTTCTTATATAGTTTTTCCTTGTAATGCTTTTGAATTATATAAACAGTCTCTTTTTTATAGGAAAGATGACAAATAAATTTTTACATCCTGGGATAAACTCAAACCTAGTAGATAATCATAGTAAAAGGCAAAGGACTTGTAAATTGAAGCTTAGGTGAGAGTGAGAAAATATGATTCTCAAAGGAAGGTGATTACTAAAAATAATTCTCTAATTTTTTAATGGTGATTTGGCCAGATATATTTTAAAAAAATTAATATATTGCTGGTCCTTTCTGAATACCAATCTAAAGTAAAACAAACAAATACAAAAAACCAAAACAAACCAAACCCACCAAAACCAAAAAAAAACCCCGACCTAAAATAATTTTTTAAAAATTGTCAAAACCCACACAGTTCTCCATCAGTTTAGGTGTGCAGTATCTGTTAGCAGTATAAATAATCTTTCAAAATGTGTCCTCCAATCCTGGATGCAGATAGTTTTTTGGTTATTAAAATCAAGTATTTTTGCCACACATTAGACTCCAACACTGTAAGACTGCATGCTATTTTTTTGCTATGAGAATCTGTAACATTACAAGTAGCCAGAATTTTACAGGCAGTCATCTTGCCCTCCAAGTGGCTATGTTCACTTCCTAAGACCCGACCAACATAATTTCAAAATCCAGTTTCTTCCACTACTAAGCATATCCGTTCTGTAGGCTTCAATTATTTTTTGGTCAACAGAAGTAATTAGGTTTTACATAGCTCATCTGTCTGAGCCACAGGGGTCTGGTTTAAAAGAAAATATTTAATATTTAAAAAAATTCATACATATACACATTGTTAGCAACACGGCATCTTTTGACAGGATAATGCCAAGAAAGCTATTCATGAGTCTCCTCAATGCCTTATGGAATTGGAAATAGGCATTTGTTAGACTGATCATTGTTTTGTACATATTCTACCACCTGCATCCCACAGCAATTTCCTGCTAGAAACAGTTACTCTCTTCTGGCAAGATATTTTAATTCTTTATTTAGTATTTTCTTCACTGGCAGTGTGGTTGATAGTTAGAGTACATCTCAAAGACTCCTTATAGTCAACTATCTCCATCAACTCTGCAGGTGATACTTTTAAAGATAACACTTAAGTATTCAGAAAATTAAAAACCACTTGCATCTGTATATATTCTTCAGAGGAAACACTGCAAGCTGATACAAAAAAAGGAGTACCAGTCTGTGGAATACAAGAGGTCAGTTTTAGAGTAACTTGTTTCTGTATGCAACTAAGCATTGCTCAGAAGTCACATTCTTTGGCACTGGACACCCAATATTATCACAGGATTCACAAAGGAACTCATATACAAAATTTGCCACAAGAACTGAAAAATTATTTTTGTGTTTCTTTAGAAACCTTTTGTAGGTGACAATAAAACATTTTGCAAGAATGGACATCCAGTACTAAACTACTTGAATTAAAATGGATGAAGGTATAAGAGCAAGAACCAAGACTGAGTATACATGGAGTTGAATTCTACCTGAATTAAATTACTGATGTTTATATGACCTCAATGAAAACTGTCACAAAAATGTAATTACAAAAGGCTGGATTGATTCTTGAACTTGTACTAGCCATTGGTAGCAGCAAAACCAAGTTATTTTGGCTTGGCCACTTTCAGATGAGTCTCTAGTAATTCATAAAGGATCACACCTTAGTCTAATTAAGAGGACTGTTACTGAGAAGTGAGATGAAGAGAATGCAAATTCAAAATCCTTGTCATGAAAACCCTCTCCCTGGGTCATCCTTAACTTTATGGGTCTATTATAAACATTCTGAATATGAAGGGCTATTCTTATATATTGCCTCATGATGTCTTTCCTAGTTTCTAATAGGAAGATTATTCAATTCAAATTCCCTGGTAATTTATGACCCAAACTAACTTACTATGATCAAATTTAAATTGAGTGCATCTGAGTGGAGACAAATGGCTGCCAAATCTGAATGTAATCTGCAGCAAGGTACCAGATTTCTCAGTGTATAAATTTCCCGTATCAGAAAACACCACCAGCAGAGAGGTAACCTAAGCATTCAATTAGGTTTCTATTCTTTGGTAACACAGTCTTATAAATGTTCAATGTAAAGTGAAATACTCTGTAATTCGGCAAAAACCATTCTCAAATACAGGTAATTTCTGTGTCAGTAAATCTATTATATATCAGTATTGACAGAGATAAAGGAAGGAATAATACCAGAGGTTGCCTTATGAATCAAAAAAAATTGCAGAGTTATCCTGGTAATCTTCTGGCCAGATGGTGAATGGAAAGATGACTGGCTTCAGTCAGAACCATATGCTGCTGAGAATCTATCTTCTCTCATGACACTGACTTTACTATTGAACAGGCTATTTCCAAACATTTGCCTATCTTTACTCTTCAATTTCAAATCATTTTTCAAGGGATGCTAGATTGTCTGAAGTGACTGGGCTAATTTTTACTACATTTTATTTATCTATTATTTTTTTCAAATCCTCCATCTTATTGTACATCCCAAAATATTTCTTCTCTAGTCAAAGCCTTTAGTTGCTCTTTGCTTTCATGCTTCTATCATAGGAATGCCTTACCCACATTCACCACTTACTCCTTTTCTCATTGAGGCATCCTCTCTGTTTCGCCATACTGCTTATGTTTTCTTCTTTCTGTCACTTTTCTTCCTTAGTTCTTCTCAAGAATCCTACCAAGTGTCTCCTTCTTACTCCCTTTCTGTTCCTTCCTGTCAAAATCTCAGGCACTAACAAGTGGAGTACCTTATAGAAATGAAACAATGAGCATGGAGCTATAAACTCTATCACCTACTTGAGTAAACAGTTAAGCTATTCTTAAACTATTACCAAAAGGATTTGCCCTGTGAAAAACAAAAGACGAGTTACTAATCCAACTTTAGTCAATTAGCTGGTATTCTCCATCACAGAACTTTGAACTTTTCTTTTCTAAGAAGCTTTGTATAATAGCTTTTACTACTCAGGTGACTCAAGGACAATTTTACTGTGACACAGGTTAATTTCTTTTGCTTTCCTGGCATT
The DNA here is from genome assembly GCF_003984885.1 of Neopelma chrysocephalum. NCBI lineage: Eukaryota > Metazoa > Chordata > Aves > Passeriformes > Pipridae > Neopelma > Neopelma chrysocephalum. The sequence goes on along the minus strand of NW_020897726.1, from coordinate 1,797,854 downwards.
AGGACATTCTTGCAAAGCAGGTGTGGTTCAACGCATTGTTTCAAGACTTCCCAGAGAGGGTGATCTCAGCAATTATTTACTCTCGAAGTGGCTTTTGCTTTCTTCCATTTTTAACTGCAGAAGTCAAAACAGAAGCAGTCCTAAACTTGAGATTTTCATTGATCCAATTTATTTTCCAGGCTGCGTGTTCTAGATTTTTAATTTTCTATATGGAAAAGGACACTGTGGATGTCAACACTGAAAGACACTCGGGTGTGACACAATAAATACAAAAACCAAATACAACTAGTACCTCAATATATTATTCTCCTTGTGAGAGCAAGACAAAAAGCATTTAGCATGAAACAAAATACTTTAAACAAGGAATACCAGCTGGCATTTCTCTAATAAATCTAGTAAATAAACTGTTCCTCTGACAAAGGATGGAAAACCTTAGAGATTTACAAGTTCAGATAGAAGGTAAAATGGAATGACTAAGGACAGTACAAAACAATGATAGTTCTCCCAGAGTTCTTCCAATTAGATTCTGTAACCAGAGGGAATACAGGGAAATAGAGGAGCCCACCCTTAGGAACAGAGAGGGGCAAAAAAAGGGAAAGGGATGACAGCAAAACACTAACTTTGCACTCTCTAAACACACTTGTCCTCTCTGAAAAGAAACTGGTCTAACTTCAGAAGGGAAATAAGCTCCCAGAGGATTACCTCTGTTTCATTTTCTGTTATTCATATTGAGTAAGATAACTCTTTTTTATCTGCATTTGGACATGCTAATTCCACTGGGGTATAAAAAAATCATACTAGAAAAACTGCAGGGAGATAAACTTCTACCCACAAACTACCACAAAAGTACAAACTACCACAAAAAAACCCAGTCAATATTTTTAGATAGACAGGCAGTACGGTCAGACATTCTGAGTATATTTTGTGGTACAGAAAGAACAATTCTAAATATCAATTCCAGTAAAGGATGAAATAAATAAGTGGAATCAAAATTTAGCTAGAAAATGATCCTGCATAATGCTTCCAGTAATCCTGTCTCACTCTCTTGACACAGCAGCCTATGAAGATATAATGTTGGGTGAAAAAGCAAACAGCTCAAGGAAGCTGTCTGTAATTCTCCATTGCAGAGATTAGCCTGAAACTGCCTATTACATTGGCTGCCATTTCGACTAAGCAAGGTCCAATCCAATTACTGTAATACAGGCTCTCTGTCCCAATCATTGCACTTTCAAGAGTAAAACCAATAAGTCACGAGATTCACTGAAACTATTTCAGATATTTTCCTCTTCTATTAACACTGCACAGAGACTTCAGCAATCCCCTTCCAACTCCAAATACCAATTACTTATTTAACATGAATAAGCAGGCCACAGACCACACCTAACAAACTAAAATGCTCTCCCAATTGGGAATAGCTTTTTTTTTGTGGAAGTGAATACTGTTTTAGAAGTCACTAAGATTAAGTAATTCAGGAGAGTCAAAGCACAAATTTACATGATCACCATGCTTATTCTTTTAAAGTCACATTTTAAAAAAGAAAGAAGCAAAACAAAAACCCCAACATACCAGAAAAATCTGTGCGTCTCCATATTTATTTATTTATTTAAACATAAATTGCTTTGGGAATAAGATAGACCTCAAAAAAATCATACCCAATCTTCAGAATGTATCTATGAATGCAACCTTTAGCAACTGCAGCACAGATATTTCTTCCATTTCTAACATCATCTGTCTTGAACTGTATGCATTCAGAGGCCAACATAGGTCACTAGGACCAACCTGATCTTATTAGACCTGCTTTGAGCACAGGATCGGACTAGACGACCTCGGAGGTCCCTTCCAACCTAAGTTATTCTATGACTCTGTACTTCACTCTGTTTCTCCAATTGTAGTAGAAGCAAGTACATCAGAAGAGTCCATCTGCAACTTCAAAATATATTTGATTAAGAAAGTTGTTTCATATAGTTGTTGAATTTATGCAGACTGTTACACTATTACAACATTTTTAGTGATTTCCTCTAAACACCTCTCTGCCCTAGCAGTCCTCTCTCTTTAGCAGTAGATAACCTGCTGCATTTCATGAAGTACACCCTTCTCTTTTCCTAGAAGGCAAAAAAGTCCCATCTTCACCTACAAAAATTGCTATTCTGTTATTAAATACTCTTAAAAAATTTATTAACTCCTCCAGGAAAATCTGTGAGTTGAACAGACAGTTTTATTGACTTACTATAAACAGTTTCGAAGCCCTAACATGACCTTTCTAAGAAATAAAAGCTATTTAATATTAAAGGCATGTTTCCATGAAGTTCAAAATATGTAGTGTACGTATATACTGTAGGCTTAAAACTGTAAAATAAATGAAACAGTTACAAGCTTTTATTTGCATGTGTGATTTAGTCTGTCTGCCCCTCCACCAAGTTAAGCTTTTTTTAAATAAAAATGCAAAAAAAATTCAAAAAGTGTAATTTCTCTGTTAGTCCTCAGTTGCTTGAAATTAAATAATGGAGATAGAATGGTCTATCCTAGCACAGGACGGGCAAGTCAAAATGTAGAGCATTCATCTGTACCATATCTCTCACAAAAGCCTGCATTCACCTGGAAAGCACAGGGAATCTGCATTGAGATGCTTGTTCAGAATGTTACGTCATTTTAGAGGCAATGCTTTCACAAGTGGACTAAGCTATTCTGTAAATAACATCAGCATCTCTTGTCCCTTGTATCTGGAAGAATAGCGTGTGAATTCATGTCCGCTCAGAACTGAACTGGACTGCCAGTGTCTCACAGAGCACCTTACAGACTTCCCAGAACATGTACTTTCAGCCACTAGCAATCAGGATTATATTTCATTAAGTTGTAAAAGAAGAGTAACTGTTTATCAATCTCTCAAATCACTCAGTTCTAAGTAGTGTTTTCTAAATTCATTTCTTTGCCTCATTAACCAAAGTGACTCAAATTATGAATACAAAAAAGTTTAGTTTTGCATTTTGCTGTAGCCATAAGTGCAGTGATCAAAAATCCACCGCAATTTGCAAACTTTTAATAAAACAAGATTAATTTATGCACATTTAAGGAGTACAGCAGCACCAACAAATTTTCCATAATCTATACAACACTGACTACCATAAAAAACATGATTGCCAACAGGCAGCTACAAACTGCTCTGAACATACTAAGGTCAGACAGAAGAGGTAAGGAAATAATCTCCAAAATCTCATCCAATTCCTTTATTCTCACTCTCAAAATTAATGGATTATTTTACACCCCCCCCAAAAGTGATTTTTTTATAGCTCAAAACAAACTTACCTCAATGGTGTAAGCCTGGTTGTGTTTGATAATTTCTCCACTATGCAAAGTCCTGATAATAGCAAAGTCAGCAGTAGCAGCTGCTGCTCCCCTTCGGCTGCTGCATGTGGAGATTTCATCACCTCGAGATCGATCAGTTTCAATCCCATCTTGTATTGATTCTTCATCTTTGATGTTTGCCGTTTTCTTCTTCTTTTTCTGCTTCTTTGATCCATTTTGACCATCAGTTTGCGCCTTCCGCTGCCTAAACTGGGCAAGCTGAACAGAAGACACAATCTTGTTAAAGGTGAAAGTTTTCCTCTTATTAGTAATGACATCCTTTATAAAGGCTTATCCGCTATTCTACATAAAGCTTCAAACTAATCACTACTGCAAACAAGTTGGAAGTTAATGCTGCATATGTGAAAGAGATTATTTTTCCATTTACATGGTTTGCTTTAAATATCTTAAATGTAAACCAACAATCTATTAACCAATTCCTTCTTAGTTTCATACTAGCAAGTTACTGTTCCACAGATTGATACCTAGAAATCAAAACATTCTAAGGTAAAGGTACAAATGTCATTATAAAGAACAAATGTAATGAAATAATCTCTAATCTCATCTTTCAATTTTATAGTAACCTGAAAATTAATTTACAGAAATTCTTTTTAATTTTTATTCCAGAGACAGACAAAAGCAAACCTGTCTTCCAGTAAGTATCATATTAAGGTTTTTTTCCAAAAGTTACAAGTCAGAAAGCAGATCAAGTTACTGAAAACATCATAAAGAAATAGCAAAATAGTAAAATACATAAGGAGGGAATAGTCCAAAACCAAACAGTGAGCAGATTATAAGACACACTACCTTGTAGCAAAACATGCTGAAGAACAAGAAGTCACAGGTGAGCCAGGCACACAGTTTAAAAACCAATTAGTATGTAAGCTATTCAAATACTGTAAGACATTGCCTTTTGAAGAGCTTATCACTTTTAATCACTTTACAGTGGTTTACACAAGAAAATCCATTTAAAATATTTTTTCTTAACAAGAACAGAATTTCTGTTCAAATAAGAAAAACAAACATGCCAGGTTTTACCAATTAACATTCAAAATTAAATAGATTCTATCAATATAATCTGAAAACAAGAACCAGTACTTTCCAATTGAAGAATCCAAGATGAAGTGTTACAATATGTTTTATAAATGTATCTCCTATGTAAAGCATACAAATAAAGACCCTAAAGCTTTAAACTTTTAACATCAACTAATATCCAAATATCATGGTTTTTTAAAAATATGCTGCAATTTTAAGAAAAATATATAGAAAAGATAGCATGTTTGCTCATGATATTCACCAATCGAGAAAACCAGGTTTCCATCCAACTTCTTCAGGAACACACAACTTAAGCAGGACACACAGATCCCCTTTCCCAGTCTCCGTTTGGTTACAGTGCAAGCCGTTACTTGAAGTGCTCTCTGGTTCTCATCTGGCCCCAAGAGAGATGAGAAGCCCCCATCTAAATAAATGCATCGAGAGATCCGTTCTGTCTTGTGGCAGGTTTATGCTTTTGTCCCTTAATTTGTATTTCTTTGTGGGCTTCTTCAGCCTCCTCTTCCTTTTTAACGACTGACAGCTTGGCATATGGCTCCTACTCTGCTTATAGGAGGAGGACCTGAAGATTTGCTGAGCCAAATATGCTCACCTAAGTATTTAATACTTACCTCCTCCCTACTATTTCTCTAATTAGTTCAACTTCATGATTTTTTTTTCTATTTTTAAAATAGGAATTTTACATTATTTCATCAAAAATCTATTAAATTCAAAAATTCTGAACAGGAAAAGAAAGAATAGTCTCCTCCTACTTCAAAGTTTAAGGGAAAGAAACAATCAACCAACCAACCAAAAAAACCCCAAAACCCAACTAAACAGAGGTTTAGCTTCTCAAAAATGGGAAGGGTGAAGGTTTCAGTTGCCTCCTTAGGACACTCTACATTCTCCTAAAACTCTAAATTTATCTCAACAAAATATTTTCAGTTTATCAAAAAGACAAGCAGAATTTGTTCAAACGCCCAAAGACAGAAAGAAGACAACCCGACTTCAAGTGTAACTACAGGGAGATTTTGCTTTTTTTACTTTTTATTTTTAAATAATGAATGACATGTAGTGCCACTGGTCAAGAACTCTCTTCCCCAACTTGATTGAAACCTTCTGTAATGGCAAGTTAAGTTGGCTTTTTTAAAGCAGCTTTACAGTCTTTATTTGTCTACAAAATTAGATGTGTAGCTCAAGGACAAGTGAATTACTCCTTGTCCCTCTTCAAGTATTTTGCATATTTTAACTGAGGCATCTGGGCACGCCAGATTTCTCTCCTTTCAAAATTAAGTTGTCAACTTTCACTTCTTCAGAATTAGCAGATTAAAATCTACCATGGCAGTTATAAGCAGACTTTGTTTTTTTTCTGCCTAAACACCGATGAAGATGGGCACATATGAAAGATAAACGCACAGGAAAGTGAGCATATTACGTTTTTGTATTACACAGTTCTCAACCTCTGTATGAGCATCTACTACTTTGGAAACAATTGCACTATTAGTGATGGATGCATGCACAAATGGTAGCACTTTTTACCCCACACATCCAAGTATACACAAAACTGTTCAACTACTAATACAACGTAACTTTAAATTCACATTTTAAACTAGAAATGAGAGAAGTGGCATAACAAAATGCTATGCTGACTAAATACATTCTGTGACGCTCAGACCAAAAGAGGGGAGTCTCAAATACCAAATTCCTTCTCATGAACTAGAGTCAAGGATCTATCTATGTTTCAACGACAAGCAGGAAAAAGTCTGCCAGCAGTCATGGGAGCCAAGGAAAACAAATTTTTTAGAATTAAAACTTTCAATTGAACAGAAAAGTATTTCCATATTTTGTATTTCTAGGAAAAAATATATTTTCCAGTGTGAACAAAACATGAAAAAAATACACACTGATACAATGTGTTATCCTGTCTTCCAGGCACATCAGCTTGATGATGCCAGAACTAAGCCTGTGGGGAACTTAAAGCTGCTTCAGTCAGTTCTGAATCTGCAGTTTTGAAACAATTCAATGTCAAGTCTCTGTCGAGTTACAAAAAGTTGCAAAAGCTGCAAGCAAGAGCATGTAAAGCAAGCATGTAAACACAGGAGGTACTTATGGAGGAGGAAGGATCCAAAAAAACAGAAGCTGAAGGACAACTCAGAATAGGCTCTCTGCATTGATAGCTTCCAAGGAGTGACAGAGAACCAGCACCTTTCTTTGAGAAAGTATTGAGACAATAGCCATGATCCGACTTTACCAAAGGCTTTAGCACATCTGAAAACCAGTCTAAAGCGTCTTTTATCACTATTCACCTATCTGCCAGCACATTGTCTCTAGCTTCTCCCATCATGCTGATAAGACCTTGCTTGGATCCTGAAAGCAATACTGAACCCTGTTAAAAACTCCATCAGTGTTTTTCAAAAGTGAAAAACAACTAATTTTCCTCCTTGACTCTCAGCTTTTGCAACTAAATTAACTAACAACTCGCAATTCCCAGCTCATAGGTTTTTCAAGTCCTGCTTCTAGGCAAAAAAGCAATCCTCTTGAAAACAGGCATGTCCACTTCACAGCATTCAAAAAAATTAAATTATGGAGTCTATGTTTATTGTCTGAAATATTTCTATCAAACCCAGTGTACAATGACATTCTCAAGTATAATAAATAGATTGAAGTTTTAAGCTAAACTCTGAGAATGAAACTATGTTTCTTTCCTTTTAATGCATAAAAAGCTACAATGAAATTGCGCAGGAAGAATTACATGTTTATTTTCAGATTTCCAGAGGTGCCATTTACAATAGCTGCTCAGCTTTCTATCAGTTTGGAAAATGGGAAATGAACGTTAGCACTAAATTCTCTGCATAAGACATGTTGACTCTTATAAACAGAAAAACACTTACTGAAAGTCACCAGATTACAATAGAGCAGCATGCAGATTGGTAATGAGTATACTTTTGAAAATCATTTCCCATAGTAAAATAACAATTGAAGAACTTCGGTATTTAGGGGATATATGTATTTATCTGGTTCTAACTATAACTTATTTCTACTCATGAATCCCAAAACAACATACTGGCCCCAATCTCACATCACAGACTGAACCAAAATTACAGACCAACATTATCTTCGTTTTTAAATGCTGACATACTCAAACTAGAGAGTCAGAAAAGCAGAAGAGAATCAACTGCTAATAGGCACTACTCTTGAGACAGAAGGGACCTAACTTGCAGAATGGAGGGGATTACTTGTGTAAACCATGCCACTTATGATAGTTCATGCACTGCTATAATTACAACAGGAGCATTATTTATTTATTGAGGTACCTTCAGCAGATTCTAACCCTTGGCACTTCTGCCAGCAATCTAGATTGCTGGGTTACACTGTCCATCGATTAATTTCAAATATGGTCTGACTGAACTATTTCTAGAGTAAAAGTCTATGTTAAAATAAAATTTGGCTCCAACAGAATGCAAAACTCAATCTCCTCTTAAGCACTTAAAAAAAAAAAATCCGAGCAGATGTTGTAACGTTTAATCACTGCCCATATACCAGCAGAAGCAAATACTGGAAAAAATCCATGAAAATCAAAGAAGCTACATTTATAAAGCATGAATATTTTAATTTCACATGCTTAAAAGACTTTTTAAAACAGAAACACACTAAGTGCCATTTAAAACTGGATGCTGCTTTGTGAATGCTTATTATTCCTTCACATTCTCAGACAAAGTAATAGATCTGGATAGTCTCATTTTCAAAGGCATTACAGTTAAACAGAACTGAAATTTCTCAGTGCCTCCAAAAAAGGATGTTATAAAATAAGACAGACAATATTTGCTGCAGCTACTGTTTAAAAAACAACTTTTAATTGTTAAGATAAGAAATTTATAGGTAGCATATCCTGTACAAGTATAGCTGTACAGTCATACTTTATGTACCTGTACACAAACATTACTGAATTCAAACTTTAACTTTCTAAAAACAAATACATCTCAAATTCAGTGCTGCATAGGCACCTCTTATAGAAAGAGCACGTTCACCTGCTTCACCTCTGTTCACCTCTCACAGTTCCTCTTGAGTACAAAATCTCTATTTTTATTCTCATTTAAAGAACAAGTAAAGAAGGATGAGTGGCAAACTTATAGATTGACAACAAAAAGGAACCTCAGAGAAGCTGCTACAGGTAAGTCATTATTCTTTTCATTTCTACACAGTACAGTAAAAGCATGAATGGAGATCTAATCTACATCACAGTCTTGCATTTCTCAACTACTATAACTTCAAAAGAGGTTCCAGATACTCCTTAAACTTCAGATGAATGTATCCTACTCACAGAAGGGGACTTGTTCTTTATCAGAAGTTCTCAAACAGTCTGGTATCCAGTGAAAAATGTTCTGTGCTGGACCAGGCCATCTTTAGATCACGCATCTTATGTAAACAGCACGGACTTCTGAATCTTCTGGTCTCTAGCTAAAAGCAGTGGTTAATGGTTAAAAGTCAAATTGACAGACCTATAATATTTAGTATCTTTATAGATAATCTGGATGATGAATTTGAATGCACCTTAACCAAGTTCATGGATCACAACAAACTGGAGGAAAGACAGATACACCAGAAGGAAGAACCATCATACAGAGAGACCTCAACATGCTGGAGGACTAAGCCAACAAGAACTGCATGTGATTTAATAAAAATAAACATCAAGTCCTGTACCTGGGATGGAATTATCCCACACTGCAGTAACAGCTGGGAACTAACTGAGGTGGTGTGTAGCTCTGCTGAAGATGACCTGAGAGTTAACCAACAAAGCTAACCATGAGCGAGCAGCATGCCCTGGCAGCAACGAAGAGAAACCATCAAACTTTGAAATGACTCTTAATGCCTGCCATAGTAAATGACTAAGTTACGAATCCAACTACCTGTACACCAGTTTTGCAATTAACTACTTACTGAATGACTAAAGAGACCCCATGTTTTGTAAACAGGATTTGGTAATAATACCATTTGTTATTTGAGAATCTGTCCCACAATACAATCGAAAAAAGCCCAGTGAGCCTAACAAACGAATCCTGGCTTCAGTGCTTCAATGTAGATGTTGTGTTTAACTGCAGAAAACATCTTAAACTTTCAATCTAGCAGACTCTCCACAGCTGCAGCATCTGCAGCATCTGAGCACATGGAGGGTAGGAAAAAGTGAAATAGTATTCTTCGTCAAGTGTTGTTTCAGACTTGCCACCAACACAAAAGCCACAAATTTGTCTCAGAAAGGTATATTTATTCTGCATACAGAGCGAATGCTAAAGAGTCTTCTGCAAGCTGCATCTGAAAGTACAACATGCATTGTGGCAAACTGTACTGTACTGGTGATAACTATATGTGCCAGAATCAGACAGACTCTGGCTGCAAGTACATGCTAACATTCAGATATATCATGAAACTCATGGAAGATCATAAGCAGTCTTGTGATAGAAAGGCTCAGGCTTTTCCAATTGTAATGTTCCTAATACTCATCAATGAGTATTAGAATGATAATAAAGTATAAATTCTGAAAGATTACTGAGAGTGACAGTGAAACCAAAATGTGTAGACTAAGACAGACTGACACCTTGTCTTAAAAGGTGAAGGATTAATTTAAGAAACACCTGCCCTAGTAATGATAGGTCACTACTCCTTTTGACCATAGGTAAGCAATAAATCCTACAAAGGCTTTCAGTGAAACATAAAGAAGAAAAAGCAAGGCCCTGAGGTGGGATTTGTTTTGATCATTTATTAAGCACATATACATCCCACAAAATCTTGACCTGGGTGTTTTGCAAGCTGATAGCGACAAAGCAAAAAGGCCAACCTGAATTTGAAATTTTGACATTGTTCAGAAGCTGGATATTTGCTGTGATTTAAGCTTATCTATCCCACCTTACTCTGGATAACTGAAAAAATACCTGCCATAATCTCTCAGTCATTACCTGGTTTTGTGATTCCAATATACAGTCATGTTTTTATGTTTCACAGCAACATAAGATAAGAGGCCCGCAAAAGCGATAAGGAAAAGAGTCTGGGAGTACCAGCAACACTGAGATTTAGGCAGTAAATCTCGCCTAGGTTCTTTAAGACTCATTTGCTGTTAGGCCACCAAGTTCTGTAAAAGCTTGACAGTCTGTCCCCAAGAGGTGCTGAACAGTTAACTGGTAACTGTATTAGAGAAGAAAGTGGCACTTTGTCACTTTTTGTCATATTCTCAAAAGGTGTAAACACTGAGGGTTGTGTTGTGAAAGCACTAACTCCACATGTAGGCAAATTTATAGTGCTGTCTGCTTCTTATAGAGTCCTGATGCCTATACTAAGAAAATGATAACACAGTGAGACGAATGAAAAATTCTCAAGTACAGAAGATAAACAGACATCTTTCTAGTGAAGCCTACCAATTCTATTCTAGTCTGCTAATCAACAAATAGGAGAGTATCACAACTCTTTTCAAATCCTGAGATAAAAACTTCAAGAAGATAAGCAAGCAACCTGCAAATACGTATTATGTCACATAGCTGAAAATCCAATCTCTAAGTGAAGAATTAATGTTCTTTGCAAGTTTCAATCTGCTTATCTGTTGAGTCAAGTGGACCTTTATTTGTTCCATTCAACAGATGCTGAATTTACTACATGGGAAACATTAGGCGGAATGAACAAGAAATAATCACCCAGGAATGAGGTACTTCAGATCTCATTTTTAGGTTGCATTCATACCCAGATTTTCCCAAATAGCTAGAGCAAGACCACAGAATGTCTCCCCTTATGGAAACTTCAGTGGCTCATGAGTATTACAGGATGACAATAAGACTATGAAAGTTTCCAAAGAAGAAGTGTTATAGTCTCTGCCTAAATACAAACTTGTGAGTCTTTCAGCTTCAGAGACAGTACTTGCAGTACTCTGAAGAAAACCAATGGGACCACCACAATTTACATTTATAGCTGAAGTACCATGAAGGTCAACACAGGATGAGAAGAACAGCACCTTGGGCAATTCTTTTTAGCAGCCTCTATCAAGTTAGAGTACTGTTGGCAGTGCTAATAACCAAGGGCGCTGAACTTGAATGAACCCCTCCAGATGGCACTGTGAGCTGGAAAGCCTCAGAATTAGTGTGGTTCTGATCTGGTCTGCTCTTCCCTGTCCCAAGAGTTTAAATAGGAACAGATCTAGGAGCAGCTAAGTTCATTACAGTTGAGTTATTTTCTGGACAAGGAATGGAAGTTAAGTGTATGAAAATTCCCTCAAGTCAGGTTACAATGACTGACACAAGTACACAAGCACATTTCAATGCTGGACTGCTTCAAGAAATGCAATGCCTCAAACTATCTTCTAAAAAAAAAATTGCTCAGCTGGTCTCTTAACTAAACTGCTTCTACAGACATAATTTATATATTGTTCCTATCTACTTTTAACTTTACTCTTCTCACATTGAATGCCTCTGCTGATGTAGAGGGTGAAAAAAACATCTGACCCACATTGATACCATATGTCCCCGAAGTGAAGAGGAAATAAATGGATTGGGCCAAGCTGTTAGTGACATAAATGAGAGGGCAGCAGAAGCTTGTTTCATGCTGCTCTCTAAAAAAACACAGATCATCCATACTTGAAGCCTGAAACATCAGGAAGTCTTTGGCCAGCAAGGCAAAGGGATCTGACATAAAACAGAGCCTTCTTTACTCTCCATTAAGTGATGAAGGTCACCAGTCATCTCAAAAGACACCATCTATCCTTTGTCTTTGCCCAGAGTTTCAAAGGCTGGATAAGAAGGCGAAGGCAAAAAGAGTTATGCACTGACAGAAACGCACTCCTATTCCACTAGGTTTATTAACACCAATTAAAAACTGGATCCTGAAATGTTCTTTAGCTAGGCTGAAAAAACCCAATGGCACAAAGTCAGCCTTAAATGTCCTAAAATCTTTTGAATAAATTTTTGGTAGGGAGTTACAGAAGGAGAAGGAGAAGGATGGTATCACAATGATAACAAATGGATTCTCGAATATGTTGAAGAAAAATGTTTCCCCCTCTACTCTCTTAGCCTTTCTAAAATAATCCAACTTCTATAGCCAATAAATTCCAGGCCGGAGCTAAAATTCTATCAAATGAATTTTAATAAAGGAGATACAAATGTTTCAGTTATATTTTAATCTTCTAGAAGAATGAGGAAAAAAAGTTTTACTACTTACTTTGCTAAACTGCTAGTTTTAAGGAGTCATATGATGTTCTCCACCAATTCTTTGAAATGCAAAACTTCGCTGCTTTGTCATGCCGTTCCTCACATCTCATGAAAGTGTTTTGAAAATTTGCCCAGAAGACGGGTTTGTATACTAATTCATTCTTGAAAATGAATCTTAATATTAGATTTAGATACTCTGAAAGCATTAGTTGCTTTCCATACAGTTTCCATACAGTGTTCATTGGACTGTATGAACACGTTATCTCACAGTCCTTTAGAAACAAATGTATCAATATTTATCTTCAGGCACTTTTCTGGGGTGTTTTAGTATCCACATACAGCAGTGGATAACTTCAGCTCTGACATCCATGCAAGGACAGTAAGCTCAGTGAAGTGCAGGACCCTAAACAGGATGTAAATGTAGATGAGGTTCTATGAACTGAAACAGTAGGTCCTTTTTAAAGTGTATGTGAGAGTCTACACTGTGATTTTAGTATCACTTTCCTACCAAATGAAAACACCGGATGTGATACGTTTTGCTGACACAAAGACAGACTTCAGGAAGCGAACAGGCAATTTGATCTCTGGTGATTTAAGTCAAGATATCAAATGATCATATCTTAGTAACACTTAACAGCTGAACAATAACTGATGGAGGCTATGACAGATAGAATAATAAATAAAATTTTTGAGTGCCAAAAGGAGACACGACCTTACCTATCATAGTCTCAATGTGTAACAACATGATTTCCCTTCATCTTAATGAAAAGCTGCCAAATATTGTGCTAGAACTTAAGAATAACTAATAAAACTAAGCCACTGGTGGCATGTAGTAGACTAAATGAGGTAGTGTACACATGCTACACGTGACACCAACCAAACGGAAAGTAGATTGCCATGTATCTCCACTGGTCAAAGGCACACAGAGCAACCAAGACAAAGCTTGTGCTCAATAAATCTGATCACATGAAGATAAAGGCAAAACAAAAGCAAACACACAAAGAAACAAACAAAAAGGCCTGGGACTTGCAAAAGTTATCACACCTTAAAGTCTGTGGGACAGATTAAAATAATGCCAACAAAATACACTTGGCAGAACAATCATTAGACAGAAGCCATAATTAGTACAATATTTCATAAAGACGAACTCCTTTGCAAGTTTCTGCATTGACATTTTTTGCAAGGTTGTAAAATTACAACTGTGGTTAAGATTTTAAGTACTTTTCTCCCACTCAATTCCTGATGAAATGAGCCTTGTGAAACAAGTTGTCTTCTGAAAGTAAAAGTCAGATACTGCCCTCCTGAACAGAAGGCAAAAAAGAGATGGTCCCCAGGCTACTTAAGTATTAAAACTGTGTGGTAGCTTCCAGTTTTATATGTGCTTTTTCTTTCAATATTGTGTTTGATTCAACAAAATTGTAGTGTTAGGCTTTACATTTACTGCAGTTGATTTCTACAGACCCATTGCAGTCAAGTGAGTAACAAGGATCAATTTTTGTAATTCCTACCTGCAGAACTATACTTCATGAACTGTTCACAATGAATTACTTAAACAAACCATAAATATGAATATGCCCCACACAACAAGAAAGAGAAATACAGATAGAAGTAATGGACTTTTACAGATAACAAGCTTTAGCTGGGCTTCAACAAAAACACCAACAAACATGTTTCACAGCATAGTAGCAACTTAGTGGTTAAATATAGGCATTAACACATTAATCTGTTCAGAACTTTAATTTTTGGAAAGCAAGAGAGTCATCAGACACGTGTCAGTAAGCATGTTCCCTTCTGTGTCACAAAAATAAACTTACTAACAATCTGAGCATTGCTTATGTAGTAACTTCACTTTATTTCTTCCTAAAGCAACTGTTTTAACACCTGTTCTTTAACAAGCATATAGTGGTATCAGCTATTTAACTAAATATAGTTGAATCAACAGCTGGAGACGCCTTTAATTAATCCCTCGAAGTTCTTACAGGATAACAATGTATTTTAAGAAAACAACTGCAATGCAGTAACACAGTTAAGCATTAAGCATGTTCATTCCACTATACTTAGGTCTTAAAAAAGGTTCAAGTAAAAAGAATGTCTTTCAGGATAGGTATAGTCTAAAAAGCAATGAAACTATGTCCTCAAATACTACAAGCAGTCAAACAGTTAATAAATCTCTGCCTTGTTCCTTAATTTTCTTCACATGCTGCCCTTCTTCAAAAAAAAAAATAACCTTATGAAAACATTCCTGAAACTATGGGGCACTGAAAAAGTAAATCTATCTTTTCCTTGAGCCCAAATTAACGCTAAACTTCAATCTAAGTTTCAGTAATAATAGATCGAAAGAGCAAAGTTTTGTTCTGGTAAAATAAAAAATTATTTTCATATCTAATATTTAATAATTTTTCTCCTCAAATATAATTTTTCTTCTTATTAACCATGTCCAATTGCAATTTATCACATCCTCGAACACAGAGTTTACTCCTCATTTTTACTAGGAATCTGAGGGGGAAAAAAGTTATACAGGACACTGAACTTCATGGATTGGGCAGAAGAAGCCTGATCCTTCAAAGAGAAGTTCACAGGGTTTCTCTAAAAGCATTTTAAACTCTAGGTTAGAGCAGTCCTAAATACTTTATGACCTTAAGACTTTAATACCACTGAAACAACCAATTCTGACTTTGTGGTAGAATATTCTTCATTATCACCAAGATAAAGGCTTGATAGTGTCAAATCTGATGAATTCTTTTTCAAGAAAAACTTTAAAAAGCTTCTTTTTTTTTTTTTCGAAGTTTCATTAAACACCACAAAATAACATTGATTGCTTAATGAGAAGTTACTTGAGAACAAATGTTCTAATTATTAGCTGGGCACAGAATAATTTCTTATTATTAATGAAAAAATAGTTGGTTCCAAAAATCCCACACTCTAACTTAGCACTTAATATAAACATTCATATAGAGTAGATAACACATGATATTTATACAATGAAATTTAAAATACCATATAAATACCCTAATTCAGAAACACACAAAACTCACAATCTATGGCCATCTGTGCCTGCCAGTTAGAAGCCAACTACAAAAATACAAAAGTATGCAAAAGCAATGGTTGCCAGGAACTTCACACAGTGCTTGTCAATCAAATCACTGGGAATCTGCAAGTTTATATGTAACGCAGACACTTTATTCTGCTTATTAATTGTCTTACATGTTTAAAAGTTAAGGTTGACACTTTTCATTTTTACAAAGACTGAACTATTAACATTAAACTATAAAAAATACAAATAAAAATACAAAAAAATATAAAAATATAAAGCTTCAAGAAGGAAAGTAATGATAGTTATGTTTCTAATACCAGTATCCTAAATACAAATTCCTTGCACTATGTTTGATTTTGAATATTACCAGACTGGTTTATATTTTGGTTTACATGCATTTATGTAAGAAATAACTATAAGCAAAATGTTTATGTTTTCAACTGGGGAAAAATCCAGAATTAATATACTTTCACCTGTTTTATAGCATTCTGCACATTACTTCAAGTGGATTCCTAATAAAATACTTGAAACCCATTTTCCCCACACAGACAGAGCTACATAGACATTATGGTTTCAATTAAAAAGATGTCCTTCCCCAAACAAAGTAGATGAAGACAACACCCAAAAATACAGACTTATTTTAGGGAGCACAGAAAGAGTGAAACACTTTCATAAGTTATCTTAATTGCTAGTTATCATACTGCATTACATCCAAAAAAATTGCAGTTTTTATATAACCCTTTTGTTGCACAGATTAGCCTAGCTCCTTAGGATGTAGTATAGTACTAAACTACTGAATACATGCCTACTTATTTGTATTTTCCTAAATTACCTTTATGTTGGGTCTAATCTGGCTCTGTGAAATGGATTATTTGAATGTCATTCTCCCAACAAAACGGAATATCTTATTTCAGTTGCTTGGGAAGAATGAATTTGGATCTAATTATTTCCCTGTTTTTTCAGACTGTCAAAGTCTTTCTGAAAAGAAGCCCTACACTTCAATTCCGTAACTGCTCTCCCTAATGGTCTCATCTGTGAACATGCTGAAGGCACACTCCTTCCTATTTTGCAGGTCATTTAAAAAACACCAAACAGTATCAGCCATGGTTTCAACACCTGAGGAACATTACAGGCCATCAGTTGGGCTTTGCTTCAGCGCTCTGAGCATAGCAGTCCAGAAAATTTTCTTCCTACCTTGCAGTCTACCTACGCAAGCCACCTATCTCCACCTTGGTTACAAATCGCCTGTAAGAGATCACATCAAATGCCTTCCTAATGTCAATGTAAACAATGTACCCATCTACTCAGACGCTCAGTTCACCATAGAAGATAACCGACTTGCCTTTGATAAATTCCATTTATGCTCTTGCCCTTCATGTGCCTCAATATGGATTCCAAGAGGATCTGAAATAATCTTCCCAGAGACTGTGGCCAGGCTGACTTTCCAATAGATCCCCAGATCCTCCTTCTCACCCTCCTTGAAGATGGATCTGATGTTTGCTTTTTTTCCCCTGCTTAATTTGAAATCTCTAATGACAATGACCTTTTAAAGATGAGGAAAGAAATAGCCTTGTAACAGTAGCATCTAGCTTCTGCGGGATGCTGACAGTCCCGTAAATATGTATACATCAATATTACTGAACTGGTCCTCAGCTCAACCTTCTGTACAGTAGATAATGCTTTCACTCCTCCAATTCTGCCATTAAACTCAGGGACCTGGGAAGCCCAAGGACAGCCTTTATCATCAGAGGCAAAAAAAACGCTTGAGTGTTGCTTCTATGTCCTTTTGTACCAGATCATTTTGAATTCTAAGTCTCTTCACTGTGTTTGCCATCTACTTCAGTTTAGTACTGTCTACATATACCCACGCATTCTTTCCACTGCTAATAATGTAAATACTGAGTGAAACAGGCTTTGTAAAAGACTGAAAGACCACCTACTTTGAGAGTAAGCCATTAAAACAAATAATCCTTAGTACAGTTTTTTATTTGGTTGTAACCAGGAAATGATGGTTGTACCTAGACCAAGCCTTTAGTTTGCTTATAAGACCATGCCAAACAGTACCAAAAATTTTAACACTTTCAGTAAGTTCTGCTTGGATCAGCACTAGTTACCTAAAGGTGGTTTCATATTAACAGTTGTGCAGATCCCCAAGGACCTAAATGTTGACAATTCATTTAGAGAAGTCTGTTCTGTTTAAAGAGCAATCTTTGCCAGTCTTTTGAGACTCTCTAATATATGCAGAGTCTTACTGATGACTGCAGCCTTGGTTACAGTGTATTATCAAGCATCAGTGTAGCTTCCAGGGAGCCAGGGTTGGGGGTAATCAGCTGCTTCTCAAAAATCATGAATACTGATTAGAATCCTACAACAAAAATCCTGATACGTCTAAAGAAAACCATAGCAGGCAACTGCTGCTTCCTGTGGGATCCCAATCAATATTTTATTCCAGGTCCCATAGTTCATTCTTCCACAACACACTGCAAATAATCAAATGCAAATTAGAATCAATTAACTTAAAAAACCTACCATTTCTAGAGCACTTAGTCTATATATTAAATAAGGAAGAAGAGTTTATTAGATATTGGCTGAAAAGGGCTGAAGAGAGTATTTTTTATGTTAGAAAAAGCATCGACTATCAATTTACTTTGAAACTCTATGTACTGCTTATATGGCCGATTCATGTAAATTTAACATTTCCTTCCAAGAGGAAACCAATTTAGTTGTACTTATGTAGCATACCCCTAGATTTTTTTCTCTCCACACTGTGTCCTCTTTAGTAAAAATGTAGCTATGACAGAGATATTTAAAGATCAAAAATTGAGAAAAAACCCTTAACAGATAGAGAGAATATATTAAGGCACGGCAAGACCTGAAGAGTTAATTTCTCATTAACCAAGAAGTCTGAAAAAAAAAAGGCACCTTCAGAATGAACAGACAATGTCTAAACAAGACTTTTTAATAATGAGCAGAAGATTATAATTTTTTTCAAGTAGACAAAGGACATGACGAAAGGTCTGAGAGGTTACATCTTTGGCAAGAAGACAATCAACTTTTCAGATACAGATCAATAGTTTGAATTCAGATTAAGCTGAGTAGGAACTAATAGCCACTCCTTGTTAATAAACTGAAGTGATGTGATGATTTCCATCCAGTTGTCAATGCAATCTTTTCACACATATTGCGTTGAGTTTTCAAAAGTAGTTTGGAGAATTTCAATACATTTTAAGGAGATTATTCATAGGCATTCTGGCCCTCTCTGTGCTTCAACTCTGTATAGAAACTGAACAAAGCTTAAATTTTCATTTTAAAAAATGTTTTTGGGGTTTGATCTTTTTTTTATAAATTATAAAGTACTGTAGAACAAGTCAAACTCAGTTGTGTTTCATCACTTTCCCACATTGTTTATACCACTTTTACATTAATTCATACCATGTGGAACTGAACAGAGTGAGAATAAAGCCCCCGAACTCTGCCGCTTGTGAGAGACAGCTCTGCAAGGAGCAGAGCAGACATAAGGAGGGAACCAACTGCATGAATTTCATGCTCAGTGTGCAAGGCTTGACAGGCTTGCACCATTTTGACAGGCTTTTATTACTTTTTACAAGCTTCTGAATAATGAGAAAAGCGAACTCACAAAGACACCGATACTGCTGACAAAACTGCAGACTTGCCAGTGGACTTCTTTTTTTTTAAAGAAAGCCAAATTGAATTCCAGGAATATATTCCAAATAATAAAGAAAATCTAACACATCGCTCTTCGAGGAGTCTTCTATCAGACCTTGCCTTATTTCTTTTAACATAGCAAACTAGGCTAGTCAACAGAGTGTATGATTGAACATACCAAGATAGGGTTTTCTTAGCATTGTTACCTGTAATAGTAAGCCACTTCTCCTATGTACCTTTTAATTGAAAACATATATTCTCAATATACATTTTTATATATATATAGATATATTTTTATATATCTATCTCTATATATGCAAATGTATGGTTTTAATGTTAAATTTGCTACCTCCCTTAGGCAATCTAAATGGATTTAGGAATATTTAAATATTTTCCCCTTGTTTTGTGGTAGGATACCGGAGGTTTCTTCAGAGAGAAGAGTTTGATGACAAGTAAAAAGTTTAGCAAATAAAACCAGGATGAAGGGATAACAGCCTACCAGTGAAGTCAGATTTGAATCAAGTCTTACGCAATTTACATTGCTTATTCTCTGGAACACCTATTTTATCAAAATTTGCACAGAAACATACTCAGTCTCAGGATCCCATCTACTCCATCTCTTCAACTCCACCAATCTTTCTGGATCTTTTGCTTGCTATTGTAGTTTTAGAGATATGCTATATTTTTGCCATGGCAGTAGTTTTCATCAAATCTAGGCTTTCCTCTGAAAATATCACAAAAATGCTATATATTCTCTTTAAGATTATTATCTCCAATTGTGGAGAATCTTAAAATTTCTTCATGTTGTGAGATTTAAAAGCACGGTCCAAAAGACCATCTCTTCTTTGTTTTGTGATGATGCTACAACTTAGGCTTGTTACAACTGTGATTTGATCACTCCCCCATGATCCTAAACTTGGTGTTAGGTTTCCAGAGTCTCACATTCTTTTGCCCAGCTGACAACTATTGAATTTGTTCCATCTGGAAGCTTGTTGGGGCTCCTTTTCAGAAGAGGAGGGAAGCAGGAGAACTGACTCCGTACTTCCAAGAAACTAAGAATTCTAAGACATCTTAACATTTTTATTCATTCCTCTGTCTTTTGTCCACTGGTTGTAGGAAAGGTAGTTTATAATATAAAATATTGGCTTCTCAAGAAATCATGTGAAAATGAAGATTATTGTTTCTTTCAAGAAACAGGAACACCAGGACCATCAATGTGATATGGCATGCCAGCACTTTGCAGTCAACAGAATATGTCTCATCATCATAAAATTCAAGATCTACTTAATTTATGTTTCAGTATGGCAGTCAAAAGACTGCAATTATCAGCTGTGTTTCAGTGAACTGTGGTGCATTCATCTTTTCAAATTCAAAGTTACACATTAGCTTGTATTAGTAACAAAATTATTTTGAAACAAATAAAGAGAAATACCTTGAAATCTCTCTATAGGGCAGATATTTAAGTCAGAGCTTTCACTCCATAAATTAGGTTTCCCAACAATTGTGTTACTACTATATAAACTTATATTGCAATATAAGGTAAGACAACCTATTTCAGCAGTCTCTTTTCTTTTGTTCTCATTCCATCAGATTTTTCCCTATTCCAAACTCTAAAATGCTAGAGTAACCACATATGATTCTGCAGTTAATACCTTTAATACATCAATATTTAAAAGCAACCAGTTGTTTGGGTATTTTCTATGGGGAAAAAACCCACAGGATTTTCTGGCAACACCTACATATGCCAAAAGGTCCAATGCACTTCCCCTGGAGTATCAGATACACTTTACTGAAAGGTCTTTAGAAAGAATTTGTGGTGGTGATCAAGCTGATTTCCAAATCAGTATAAACAAACAAACTTGTCTACATTCTGTTATAACTGAGGGAAACAAAAGTTGCAGTCATCTCTGTTTTGCTATTGCAACACCCATACTAAAAAAATAAGTAGTTGGAAAGCAGACCATAGAAATGAGGGAGAGACTAGTGCTAAAATGAAGAAAGTCCTGTAAGTAGGCAAAGAGCAACTTGGTGCTTTCATTTTTGTAATTCCTTTTCCTTACACAAGGAGCATCAAGAAAACATTTTAAATTGCATTTTTACAATGCAATTCCTTGCTTTTGCAGGGCTACTAACAATACTGTGTTGACAGTTCTCTATTTGATGAAATTAATGCGAAATTCACGAGCATCTTGGATTAAAGAACAATTCTCACTAAACTGGCAAAAGAACAAAGGTTATTTGAAGTGATATTTCTCTGCATTCTCAGAAGAAAGCAAGTATGAGTTTGACCTCATTCTACCTTGCATCACTATTGTAAGGTAGACAGTTACTTTAAAGCTTTGAACAAAAATGTTATAATCAACATATCTTTAAAATTGATAATCAAACTCTGTATTAAAACCAAGAACAGATCTCTGAAACGAGGGAAATGGAGATCAAAACGTGGATATGGAAAAAAACAGAGAACACACTTGGAAATAGGAAGAATTCTAGTAGTGCCAACTGAAAAGAGATTTGAAATCCTAAATTTCAACTCAAGTACTATTTTTTTTCTTTACAAAGACCCAATAGAGTCCACAAAAAACTTGAACACATGACAAAAAAATATAACTTTCTTTTTATTTTTCAAAGCAAAAAAAGAACACTGAGTAAACTGCAAAGAGCTGGTAGTTCTATGACCCTCAAAGGAAAAATTAGCCTAGTCATACCAATTTTTCTGCTGCAGAAAGTGTCTGGAAAATGGTTTCACAGATAACCTTTCTGTTGGATCTCTCATCCAAGCTTATGTACCACACCAGTAGCAATCAATTATCTAGATAAAAGTTACATATATCTCAAATGTATAAAAATCTTTTTTTCTACAATAAAATGAAGATATCCACTGTTTTGAACAAAAACAAATACATGGACAACAAGCTGAACACCTCACACTTTGTTTCTCACTTCTACTCAATTTCTGCTCTATCTGCTTTTACTCAGACAGTTTTAAAACCACGTTTTCTCTGTAGGGTACTGTTCAGTCCTTGTATATGCAACTTCCTCTGCAAGACAAAAATCAGCTTTTAAGCTTAGTCATGTTCATAATCAAACTATACACAGGCAATTCCACATACCTCCTATTATTTGCATTTAAAATTGACAGAGATGCAAATGAGAGTAGATTGAAGCCTGTAAAAGAAGAGAAGCCAAAATCCACAAGTTCAGAAGGACCTACAAAAAAAAAATAGCTAAGCAATGCAACAGAGGAATGCCTAGGAATTAGATACAGGTTTATAAGGATCTTCCTGTGCAAGAAAAAGGGCTTCTTCAAATAAATTGTTCTTCATTATAGCATTTTTTCATAGTTTCACTGCACTCTCCTGCTTTGTTATAAACAAAGAGATTAGACTCTGTTGAGCCAAAACTCACCCACATTTGCCCAGAAAACTCTTAAGAGATCCAGTTGCTTCCTCTCCTGTCCACTAATACACACCAGCATCTTCAAATATAGCTCAGCATCACTCCCATTCTGTGAACTTTTAACTCAAAAAGCTGCTTTCCTCCATAATTTATGAAGAGGGACAGCAATGACTAGGGCTTTATGATGAAATAAGCACTTCGTGATATGGCAAATATGACTTCTTATTTTAAGAGAAAAGAAGACTAAGAAAATGCAGACTAAAAAGGAAATTCTTGCTTCCTTGATTTTGTCTAATGAGTTTTGTTCAAGTTGAGGCAGATAGAGAATAAGCAAAATGAACTGTTTACACTTGAAGACAGAAGATGATGTGTTAGTAGCCCAGCTCTCTAATGAAATATAACATTTAGATCTATTTGACTTCTGTGATGAAAACCTCTTAAGAACCACTGAGATACTGCTTTTTTTCCTCTTCATGTAAATTACAGGGAGCTTAAAAGGACTGTTTTACAAACAGTCTATATTTTGAGTTCTTATGGGGGTTTTAAAGTAGATCTTTAATCACTGTGTCACATAACTATTCTATGCTTTGCTTGAGTATTTTATTTTAAAAAACCCAAATCAAAACCTTTCCTTGAGAATTCCAAAACTGCTCAGTCTGAAGAGGCCAGAGATCATAGAATCGACCGGGTTGGAAAAGACCTCCGAGTTCATCCAGTCCAACCCTTGAGCAAACACCACCATGGTTACTAGACCATGGCACTAAGTGCCACATCCAGTCTCATCTTAAAAACCTCCAGGGACGGTGAGTCTACCACTTCCCTGGGCAGCCCATTCCAATGTCTGATTACTCTCTCCATAAAAAACTTTTTCCTAATATCCAACCTAAACCTCCCCTGGCACAGCTTAAGACCGTGCCCTCTTGTCCTACTGCTGGTTTCCAGGGAGAAGAGACCAATGCCCACCTGGCTACAACCTCCTTTCAGGTAGTTACAGAATGATGAGGTCTCCCCTGAAGCCTCCTCTTCTCCAGGCTAAACAACCCCAGCTCCCTCAGCCTCTCCTCATAGGACTTGTACTCGAGTCCCTTCACCAGCCTTGTTGCTCTTCTCTGGACCTGCTCCAGGACCTCAATGTCCTTCCTGAACTGAGGGGCCCAGAACTGGACACAGTACTCCAGGTGTGGCCTCACCAGCACTGAGTACAGGGGAAGAACCACTTCCTAGGTCCTGCTGGCCACACTGTTCCTGATCCAGGCCAGGATGCCATTGGCCTTCTTGGTCACCTGGGCACACTGCTGGCTCATGTTCAGCTTCCTGTCAATCCAAACTCCCAGGTCCCTTTCTGCCTGGCTGCTCTCCAGCCACTCTGTGCCCAGCCTGTAGCGCTGCAGGGGATTGTTGTGGCCAAAGTGCAGGACCCGGCACCTGGCCTTGCTGAATGTCATCCTATTGGAATCAGACCACCTCTCCAGCTTGTCCAGGTCCCCCTGCAGAGCCCTCCTGCCTTCCAGCAGATCAACACGCCCCCCCAGCTTGGTGTCATCTGCAAATTTGCTAATGGTGGACTCAATTCCCTCATCCAGATCATCAATAAAGATATTAAATAGAACTGGGTCCAACACTGATCCCTGGGGACACCGCTAATGACCGGCCGCCAACTGGATGCAGCACCATTCACCACCACACTCTGGGCCCAGCCCTCCAGCCAGTTCCTAACCCAGCACAGAGTGCCCCTGTCCAAGCCATGGACTGCCAGCTTTTTCAGGAGAATGCTGTGGGAGACGGTGTCAAAGGCTTTGCTGAAATCCAGATAGACCACATCCACAGCCTTCCCCTCATCCATCAGGCAGGTTACCTGATCATAAAAGGAGATCATGTTGGTCAGACAGGACCTGCCCTTCCTAAACCTGTGCTGTCTGATCCCTTGTCCATGCTGTAGGTGCTGTGTGATTGCACTGAGGATGATCTGCTCCATAACCTTGCCAGGCACTGAGGTCAGGCTGACAGGCCTGTAGTTTCCTGGGTCCTCCTTGCAGCCTTCTTGTGGATCAGTGTGACATTTGCCAAATTCCAATCATCTGGGACCTCCACAGTGAGCCAGGACTGTTGGTAGATGATGGAGAGCAGCTTGGCAAGCTCTTCTGCCAACTCCCTCATCACCCTAGGATGGATCCCATCAGGTCCCATAGACTTGTGATGAGCAGGTAAAATCTTTTTCTACCCTCAAAAGAATAGCATGTAAAGAGCAAACATTCCCAGACTCTTAGACAATGCTATTTTAATAATACATATCATTTTCATCTTCAGCCGCCTGAAATATTTACATGCATGACCAGATGACAAAATATGCAATTATTTCTTTTTACTATTCAATTTGTCAAGATAACTTGTCCAATTAGTTATACAACCTGTAGTACTTGTCCACTGAGTGTCATTAGAGCTTCCCAAACCAACTTCGCTGTTCCGTCTGCTCAGCAATTCTCTGGTATAATTCTCTGATCAAAAGCAGTAACACTGCTTATTCTATGCTCAAGTGTTTAACTAAACCAATTCCCTAATTTCTTAAGCTTTTCCAACAATTACATAGCTTCTTTGAACAGTGCAACCATGCATTGCAAACATACATAGAAGCTTTGAAAAACATTAAATTATGCCTTTCTAACCTTAGAACAGAAATCGTAGACCAACCTGGGAGAATTTGCAAAGCATGTTACTGTTTTTCCCTTGTTCACTCCTCCCACACAGCTAAGGAGTGTGCCCTTTGCTCAACAGAAATTTAAACACATATTTAAATACTTTGCAAACCAAACTTCAGTACTGTAAAATGGATCATTCCATAAAACTTGCTATTGATAGCTTCATCTCAATTTTACTAGTTATAATAGCTGTGCCTTTCATGTGTGTCTGTGAGAGGACAAATTAAATCAAAATATTTTTATAAGTTTCAAAAGCTTTACATCAAAATACCCTCAGCCATTTTCTTACAAGGGAATCCAGTCACTGATGATTTTATTCTGAAGATAGCAAATTACTTTTGTATAGTTTTGAAAGTTGATCAGAACAGTGCCACATCCTAATAAGAAAAGCCAGCTCCTAAGCCGCTAAATAAATACATGAAACTAAAATACCCCCATCCCAACTACCATAAATAGCATCCTCTGTAATGTTAGATGAGATTTCCACAGAAACTGATGCATGCAGGCATGCACACATAGTATGTGTCCACATAAATATCATATCAAGTTCTTCAACCACCATCTTCTGTAGTCTTTTTTAAGGCCAGATACATCTACACTATCTGAGACCATCAACAATATTCCAGAATTTCCTTAGCAAGGCACAAAACATATCCAATTGATTTCTAATGTCACTGTGTTTTAGGGCTCTGATCAATCTAATAGCATGCATCTGTATTTCTATTGCTGGCACACATCCTCTCCCTTCCAACTTCCATCACAGTCAACCCTGTTTCCCTTAAGTGGCCTTTCTAACAAACACTTTTCTTGCTCCACCATAATCACACCATGATATAAGATGAAGAAATTGCCTGTTTGGGGAGAAGAGAGTTCTATAAACAAACAGAGAGATAATTTTAATGGGAGGGAGACAGGCATTTATAGAGGCTGGGTTAATATCCAGCACATTTACCTTGCAGCAAAACAAAATGAATGACTACAGGTCTGGAAAAAGGAATATGTAATTTACTGGTTTTAACTTTGTGCCTCCCTTGCCTTTTCGGGCTTGTAACAGACAGAACAACAACATGTGGTGCAACTGCTTCACAATACAGACTTGGTGTAGTCTCCAAAAATCACCAGGTAAACACAAATGTTGGTGAGCCTCCATCAAGAGCTTTTTATTCCATTTTACAAATGATGTAGTGGCAAAGGCTGTGTGTGCTCACACTGAGACCCATTCTGCCAGGCCCAAGTACACTTAGCACCATTCAATGAAGGTAAGATTCACAATGCAGCTTCTTATTTCCAGTAACAATAAAGGAGGACTCAGAAGAAACCAGTTGCAGAAAATCCATTTTTAATACACTTCTCTGTAAAAGAGCTATGTGGGGAGACAGTGTCTTAGGAAGACATCAAGAAAAAGTTCAAAAGCAGATCAAATCACACAAAACCAAAATCCACAGTTTGCCTACTTGACATTATGATGAGAAAACAATCAAATGGTTGCTTTACATAAAGTTCATATTGTTTGATATGCACCTACTGAGATTTGGCAGTACCTACCTTTCAAGAAAAAAACCAAATCAAACCCAAACCAAAGAACAATGCAAGTCTCAATTTCGAACAATGATGCCACCATTAGCAATGTACCATCCCTCTCCATGGCACCTACTACGCTCGTTTACCATAATCCCAATTACCTACATTCATCCCGCAGTTTATGAAACATCTCATTTACATTTAAAATTTGTAATTTCAGGTGGATGGTTTAATGTATTCACAGTATAGCAATACCTGCACTGTCAGCACAGTAACAACACATACTTAAATACATTTTTCCAACTATTTTATTTAAACAACTCTCAAGTGGTTAGGTTCAAAAGTTTTCTGGATGCTTGTTGCCACGGTTCTCAGAAAATATTCACTGGAGCCAAGCATCTTAAGAGATGCATTAATCATGTTGCTTGTGAATGTGTTTGAAAAAGAGAAAAGCAGCTACAGGAGCAGCTCCTGCTTCCATTCTTTGCTAACACAATTTCTTCTTTTCTGCCTTTATCAGTGACTTGCCACTGGAAGATTGTGACCTAGTCTCCGCTCTACAGCACGTTTAGTTACATCATTCACATGTAAAAATAGGGGTAAATGGTACACAGAACACCAATGAAAAATCTGAAAAACTAACCCTGCTTTTATAGTCTTTTCCCACATAAATCACATATAGTTTTAAAGAGTGATAGTTACTTAAACCATGGGAAATGTTTAAAAACATAGAATACCAAAGTCTTCAGTCAAATACTGAACATCATTGGGTTTTTAAGAACATTTAAGAGCATCATTGGGTTTTAGGCAGAAAAGACTACAATAGTGAGAGTTACAATAGTACTCTTAAAATGCAAAACAAATTAGTAAAGTGTGTACATGTCTTTTCTCAAAGTATGAAGGTGACCACTGAACTCCTGCTAGAGTCCTAGCTTTTGGTTCAATTTTCAGTAATTGTCAGTTTTCTGTGTCAAGCCAACATGGACAGAAAAATCTAAATTCTCTTGATAAAGTCTTCTTTGTGGTTTATAATAATGCCAAATCTACTCCAACCATTTTCTTTGTGAACTACTGCCTAATTTTCTGCAGAAGAATTAGCCAATCTCTGCGTGACAGAATGTACTGTCACCAGGATCTAATTGTCCCAGTGCCTTTTAGGAGTACTGCATAATGTTGTACAAACACCATTTTTGCACTAAGCATTTAAAGAACAGGTTTTCCTCTACAAACACACAGCTCTGCCTAGGAGAATCTCCCAATAGACGTTTTGAACCCAAACAGAAACACATTAAGTTACTAAGTTTTTTCCTAATACAGCAAAATACCTATTCATACTTTGCAGATGAACTATATGCTCTTTTCCATAATCCACATAAATAAGGCAATGATGTTGTTTCATAGTTTCATCTTTAGCTTGTCTTCTTGTTGCTGTACTATTAGCTCCTGCCACGTTACATGTATATCTTCAGCATGAATGACTGGCCAACTTCTGAACTCTTATCATTTAGCAATGATTGCAGGAAGGAAACAGATGATACCTGACGCCAAAACACTAATTTTATCTTATTTTCCTACGATGCCATTAATTATCTTATCTCACTGACCACACCAAAGCTTTCTTTGAAGTAAAAAAGAGGTCCTCCTAAAGCATAGTAACTGGTCTGCTGCCCAGAAGGCGAAACGCTGTTCAGCCGGTGTGTACTGAGCCGTGCTTAAAGAGCAGAAGGATAAGCTCCCCGATTACCACTTGGGTAAGCCCGCAGGGCACCGTCTGAGCCGCCTGACAGCCCTGGGGCGGTGACGGCCGAGCGCAGGTGTGCGGGCACCGGGGCTGCGGCGGTGCCGGCAGGTGACTCACGCACTGCCCGGCATTCCCAGCCCTCCGCACCACTGGAGGCACCGCTAATCCCCTGTCTCCTAAGGCTCTCTCAAGGCATTAGCTCCACACTGAGGAACAGCTGTCAGTTTTATACAACTTCCTTAAAGGTTCACAGGGTTTCCCAGGCTTATGAGGCAAACGGGATTCGCGCCTTGGGTGTGAAGGATAAGGAGGTTAACCCCCCTCCTCGGCTCTTCCTCCGCCCGGTGCCGCCGTGGGGGCCGTCTGGGCTGTCATCGCCCGGTCCTGCGAGGGCACCTGTGGCGTGCCCGCTGTCGGGGGCTGCTGTATCGGGCACTCGCACCCACCGCCCGGCGGGAGGGCGGGGGAGCGCGGGGCGCGCAGGGCGGGCGGCACAAAGCGCCTGCTCCGCCCGCGGCTTTGTTCGCGGCGGGGCCCCGCGCCAAGCCCCTGCCGCAGCCCCGCTCCGCCGCCGCACCGCGGCCGGCCCCGCTGACAACCCGCCCCCGTCCTCACCCTGCTGCCTCCCTGCCGCCCTGTCACCACCGCCGCCTCCTCCTCCTCCTACCTTGGCTTTCCCAGCCTCCAGCTTCTTCAGCCGCTCCTCGTCCTCCATGGCGTCTGTGCGGGAGAGCAGGGTGTTAGCGGCAGCAGGAGGAGGGGCTCGCCCCGCGCCCTCCCCTCAGCCGGGGCGCACGAGCTCGCTGTCCGGTCCCGTCCCGTCCCGTCCCGCCTCACAGCGACGACAGCTGCCGTGGCGGGGCCACCGGCGCCGCCATCTTCGGCTCCACGTAAACACGCGGCCGGGGAAAGTGACGTGCGGCCGCCGCTCCTCCTCCCGCCGCCGGTCCCTCCTCCCCGCGCCCCGGCCGCTCCCAGCGCCCTCGACCGCCGGCGACCCCCGCCCGCCTACCCGGCTGTCGGCGGGTCCCGCCGGAGCCGCCGCCGGAGGAGGAGGTCTGCGCCCCTGCAGGGCAGCGGCGAGAGCCGGGGGACAGGCGGACACGGCCGCGGGCACACCCCCCTCCACACCCCCGTACACCCCTCCGCGCCCGGCGGGCAGAGAGGCGGGGGGTCCCGCTGCCTACAAAAGAACCGCACCCGCGGGGCGCCTTTCGCTCTCTGTGGCTGCGATATGGAGGTCTGAACAGAAAGTGCCCGAGTTCTGCTGGCCCGCGAATCCAGCTACGAGGCTGATTCTGACAGTTCTGATTTTCTTGCTCCTGCGCGCGTATCACTAAATTGCAGGGCTCCTAAAGCTCGATCTAAAGCTCGGCAATACGGCAACAAAGCTCCCCGAGCGTGTGCCGCAGTCTGTGTAACAATGACAACAAAGGATGTATAGCTCCCGTTTAAATTACTTGGCATGCTCTCCTCGTGCCAGAGGGGCTGTGAGAAGTGTGTTAAAATCACAATGGGGAATATGGCACGTGGCAATTAAATGCGAATACAATTTCTATACCCCAGCAAATACAAAGAAATATTCTGGGATTATTTAATAGTCTACTAACTTTGTGCCTTGCAAGGCTAATAGCAACCTATATCACGTGGCCCTATTGTGCTTTTTCTTTCAGTTATTCCTGAAGTCTGTTCCGTTTGTGATGGTGTACAGGCTTACACACAAAGGAAAAAAAAGACTCGGCAGGAACGTGTACCACCTGCAATGTGAACAGATTCCTTATTCTGCATTTGGAATCTCTCTGCTTTATTAAATGCAAAATCCAAAATCTTTCTGAATTAATTTAGATCTCAGCCTTGCCGATTTTTTGAACACAGTTCATTTAGAATACATTCTTTTCTTGCTTGAATTTTCCGGCAAAGACCAGACACACCTAAAACAGAAAACAAACAAACAAACAAACAGAAAACATTATTTGCACAGTATTACTGACCAGGAATAAGGAAAACAAAAAAAAATAGGTGTCCTAGCAGGAGAATTCTGCACCCATATTACTGCCAAAGTAAACTAAACCTACAATCCGACATTTTAAAGGATATTTTCATTCCTCCTAAACCAAATTACATTTCATGGAAAAGTCTGAAATCATTTGTTGATCAGTACAGGTAATGTGCATTCCTGTGTTTACAAAACAATGTCCTCAAATGAATACCATTTATGTCAAAAGAAAACACCATCCATCATAGGGAATGACAAATGTCTGCATTATATGTTGTTTCATATTTGAAGCAAGCATATGTTTCAGTTAAAGTTCTCAGACTTTGCCGTTTCACTAGAGGAAAAGCATGTTATTTAGAAAAACAGCAAATGAAGATGAGATGAATTAATTAAAGAGGAAATATTTTTATAGAAATACATATTTATTTGAGTTCATTCCTTAAAAATACATTCTCAAGTCAGTAAAATAAAGTAACTCACACAAAGCCTGTACAAATAGAAGTTTTTCCCAACAACTACAAAGGCCCTGAGACCCCTGAGGGAAAAATAAACCACCTTTTCTGTGTCAATGACATTCCTCTTGGCTGTTAGAGGCCACTGTTGCAGAACTAGCTATCAGGTGTCAGTAAAATTTCACACAGACAACACTTTGATAGTATTTTCTTTATTGGTAAATATCCCATTTAGAAGATAATTACAAACTTCCCCAAACCTATAAATACATGGGTTCTTGAGTTAAGAAATGATGGGCCTAGTTTTCCTCTTACTTACAGATATATCCATGTAATTCTAATGGATTTTAGTTTAACACCTAATTCATGACTATGGAAGTCATGAAAACCAGAGTGACAAATAATAGAGTACTGTGGAAATTACTACTAGATAAAATATCCCAGGGAATAATATTTCCATATTCTCTCAACATAAGAAAATCAGGACTTTCTCTCTTAGGAAAAGAAAATCTATACAGTGTGGTTTTCCACTTCAGCTATTTTAATTCCTATTTTATCATTCATGCAGGGCAAGCTGACTGGAATTCACAACTTGGCTAGCCAATTAAACTCTCAGTTACAGAAAGGCATTAATCTTGTTTGCTTAATTCTCAGAATTGACCGAAAATATTCACTTGCCTAAGAATGTAAGATAGTGCCCAAGAGTCAGGCTAACAACTGCTTTAAACATTGATTAATTCTCTAACGCTCATTGAATTCACATAAGTTAAACGTGTGTAAACTGCTTTCAACAGTATACGTGAAGTGAACCAGATTAGCAAAGTAAGAAATATGGATCAGACATTCTTCAAAATAGGAACAACTGGTGTTTTGGCCTAGGCTTATTTTTACATAGAAATAAATTTATTAATGAAGATGTTCAAACAAAATGACACTGCTTCGAGTATCAGACCTAATTTTTAATTGTGTTTGTCTGAAGGACAAAGGACTCATCATCTACAGCATTTTCTCTAACGAGACTCCACATTCTTCCCACCTCTTCTGTTTCCTTTATTAACTGTTCAGTGAAGACATGCCTGATGACTCATTGTGGCTCTTTCGCAGACTGTGAAGCCGAAAGATGAAGCCTCAAGACCACACATGATAGTCACAAAGTTCTAGTTAGGAAATTCAAATTCTGTCATAGTCCACTGAAGCCAGAATCAGAGGGCTGTCAGATCATAATATGCTGCTGATAAATCACACGTATAAATAGCATGCAAAAATTACAAAATATCACAGGCTTAAACTGATGGTACAACCTCTTCCAACAGCTAAACTGCACAGATATTGTGTGTTGTCAGGTGTCACAGCTTCAGAAATACCACTTAATAACAAGACTATCCAACTCTAATTTATTTTTCTTCAACAAAAAATTCACATTAGAATGGAAGACTCCTACTTGGACCATATAAGATTCCCTGATCCATCTTGTAAGAACAAAATATTATCTGCCACCAGTAGGATGTTTTCCTAGCACCAATACAATGACCACACCACTTCCTGTTTTTTTAATTTTAAATTTAAATTTTAAATGTCTGTATTTGGTCAACATAATATGGTAAAGGAGTTGTCTTCCTGCTAATGGATAGGCGCCTTCTGATACATATGTGTTGCAGAGTGGTCGAGAGAAGACTGTCAGCCAGGCAGAAGAAATGCGACACTGACTGTGTGGATTATTATGATTAGATTTGTTGCTAATACAGTATCTAAATGTTGTCAATGCACTATATAATATAAGCAGATATAAAGGTTTATAATGTAAGCAGGTTTGGCTAGAAACACAGGTTTACAGTCTTTGGCCTTTCAAAATTCAGAATTATAAATCAACAAAGCATCTATGTAGCTACTTTAGAATTTTATCTTTGTGTTTTACCAGATCTTAGCACTTCTACTCACCCATCCTAAAGTGAGTATTCCCAGTTTCAGGTCTGGACATACTCTGCAGGCATTCCTGGAGGGATGTGATGAGAACAAGCTGGGGACAAGGACCAGGGAGCTGCGTGCAACCTCAAGAGGCCACTTTACCCAGTTAGTCCACTCTTCAGCAGCATTTTATACTCTTGTAGGCCAATGTGTACCAAAGTCAATCCCAATTATCACAGCTCCCCCACCTCTTATATTACACCAGCATCCAGAGTTCCTCCTGCAATTCCCACCTGGTGTTCTTATCTTAGGACAAATCATAATGTCCACCAGAGACAATGGCAAGGGAGAGGGTGTGTATGTATGTGGGGAGGACACATGCTGAGACCCAACTATCACAGTATGCTTAACAGTTCTGCTGTGGCACTAAATCTCCTGAACAAAACCTACCTGGCAGGATAACACCCTCAATTATAGTAAACATTAAAGGGATCAAGTGTGAAAATAAGAGAAACCATCTGAGAGATGACCATGCTGAAGGTTTGATTTGATCAGGACATGCCCCCGCTTCCACTGAACACAGTGGGAGTTCTGTGGTTGATTGTATAATCGTACAGTGTTGGTAAAGCAAGGCCTTAGCACGTACCTGTCATAGTGCTGGTAAACCAAACAGATTTGCCTCCCCCTCAGTGTGAGCTTGCACAAAGAATATGAGGTTGACTTAATGACTAGCTTACCTCTGCCTTTGCCACAGTCTGTTGTGCCAGCTCTGTCCCCTACCATCTGCTCTGCAGCTGTACTGAGCCTTGGCACTGCAGTTTCCCAGGGTGCTGCTTAATTGGCATGTTTGCAGCAGGCAGGGGATTCAGGTAAAATATGTAAAGCTCCATATTTCAGAGACCTATTGTAGGTACTACTGAGAGAGGATTATGTTAATTGTCTGTTAGCAAGTGCAAGGCAGTTCAAATTTCAGGTAGAACTTGACCTATTGTATTTAGGTAGTCTGACTACATGTTATAAAAATTTTCACGTCAGGAATATTTGAGGTGTGTTACTTATGTTAGGACTATCCTGAATTGTGTTATTTATGTCAGGACTACCTTGAACTGTGTTTTAGAAAGAGATAAGTGTTCTCTCTTTCAAAGCAGGGCACAACAAATGCCATTACAGAATAAATAGTGAGGCTTAATGGTTAACAAGCAGGTGAGCTAGAGATGTTAGGAAAACATCTTATGCTTTAAAGAGTTTGGTGCGGTTTTTTTTTTGTTGTTCTTTCTGGGTTTTTTTGCTTGTTTTCTTTTGAAAATCGCCGGAGAAGGATGAAAAATTACTAAATCAGGCAACTATGAATATTATAGAATCAAGGTCCCATGTAACAGCTAAAATTTCTGTTCTCTTATATTTATTTTTTAATGAAAGAAAGTACCAAAGCCTACAAAAAAACATGGGCACTGAAGATGAAAATAAAGTGTTCCCATGTAAGGAGAAACAGTTTTCCAAAAATGCAATTTTTAACCCATATCTGCAACTGTGAACTTAGGCAAATCTATATTAACCATCAAAACCAGTGTCCCACCAAGTGTCTGTTTACCGTGCATTTTTTCCTAAATTAAATTTTATTGAGTTTTGTTATAAGAGGTATCAGAAGAAATCAGACATTGAAGCCTTCCATATGATCCAGACATTCACTTAATACATGAATAAATGTGGGCTTGCTAACATGCTTCAGTCAGACACAGTCAAGTCCAACACATGAAAGTGTTTTTCTTGTTTGTAAGACCAAACATATTTCTTGTTTCTAAGACCAAACAGTAAAATAACTTCAACAAAAGTTGTAAAGCATGGATGTCTTGCACTATTACAGTAACACATACCTCCTGGAGATGTGTGTCTTTGTTTTCTCAGTCCTGGGGTTGTACAGCTTATAGTTTTAGAAATTACAAGCTCCATATATCTTTTTTTCCTTATCATTTCATTACTTAAGATAAATACTCTGGTATTTTTTTTCTGCTTTGATGTAACTACTGTGGCTAGGAAGAGGCAAGACTCTTTAGCTAAGAAGTTTTGTGAAATTAATAATTTATTCTGCAGGCATAATATATCGCAGAAGGTAATTTAAGTAAGCTTGCAACTAGTACAGCTAATTAATTAAGTGACCCAGAAGCTTCAAATTGGCATTTGATATTTGAGATACCAACAGAAGATGAAGTTCTACCACAAATTAATTATTTCTATCTGATATATGTAGAGCTGTTATAGTACACATTTCTTTATAATTGGTCACAATTGTCCAAGTTTACATAAAGGTTCAGAATATGATTCTCTTATGCCTATTGCAGATGAAGGCATAAAAGTCAGCTATTTTCCTACTATTCTGGTATTTTATATGGTCGATTGAGAAGAGTTGTGTTATTCATATTTTAGCAAGTTCTCAAAATACATTAAAAACATTATTACTTAATAAGCATTACTCCTAAAACATTGTATCATGCTGGGAGCCATGCCTTTTTAAGTATTATTTATGGGGAAATAAGAGGTGGCATATCAGGTAATCTCATGAGAACTGGTAAGAACAACAAATGTCCTAAACCTAACTTTGGTATTTACTGGGAAATCTTCTGCCACCTCAAAGGAAAAGTGCCCCAGACACAGCAGAGCTGAGAGAAGTGAGTTGGACTTCCAGACACAGTGTACCTCACTAACACTGGCAAAAGTATTTGTTTCATCCCAGAGAAGAAAAGGTTTTGGGATGACCTTATTGCAGTCTTGCAGTACCTGAAGGGAGCCTACAAGAAAGATAGACTTTTTACAAGAGCATGTAGTGACAGGACAGGGGGGAATTGTTTCAAAAGATAGTAGGTTTAGAATAGATATTAGGAAGAAATTCTTTACTGTGAGGGTGGTGAGGCACTCAAATATGTTGTCCAGGGAAGTTGTGGGTGCCCCATCCCTGGAAGTGTTCAAGGCCAGGTTGGATGGAGCTCTGAAAAACCTGGTCTGCTGGAAGATGACCCTGCCCATGGTGGGGAGGTTTGAACTACATGACCTCTAAAATGTCCCTTCCATCCCAAACCGTTCTATGATTCTATGAGTCAAAGCACCACGCCCTCATGCTGGCTGGCCCCTGGTCCTGGCTCCTGCTTCCTCATCATGGCTCCAGCTTTTGATGTCACCAAACCTGAACATTCTTATAACAAATTGTTTTCTACCTGCTGCTATAAACCCGACCGTTTAAATCAGTGGAGTACAAGAGGTTTGTAGCACACCGCTTGCTGCAGTAAATCGAAACCTTACTGTAAAAGGCTTCGGGGGTTATCCCTTTGTGGGTAACAGCTGGGACCAAAATTCAAGGATATTTTATCTTCTAGTGCCATCTTCTGGCAACTGTCTCAGTTACAAATGGTGAATAAAAAGGCTCTGGAAAGCAGCCGCGCTGGGAACAAAGCCGGCCGCGCCTCCCGACGAGTTCTTCCGGAGAGTGTTTCCTGACACCTTCCCCGAGCTCCCATGGTATTAGGCATTCACATTTTATTTTACATTGAGAGGCTGTAAAAAGCCCCACGATTTCTGGTCAGTGAATGTAGCTCGTAGTCTGTGAGGTGAAAAGAGGTCCTCGATGTGATTTGATGGGGTCATGTAAAGGTGTGGGCTGCTTCTGTAGGGCAGTTTAACCGGGAAAAGGGGTGACAGACGGGGTCTGTCTTCTATGATGGCACAAGGGAAAAGGAGAAATCAGAGAATCCTCTGTTTCCTCCGTAAGAGGGACAGCAGCAAGCCCAAACGCCCTCCCACTGCCTGCCTGCAACCGCAGCACATTGGGGAATTGTTACAAAAATTATCTTCCCTAATAATTGTATCAGTAAGTCTTTCTTCTGTGAAAGTGTATTATCTTGGCATATATGTTGGTTCATGTTAGATACTGTAATGTCATAAGGTAGTGAAATTTTACTGGACACTTTATTACTATTCATGCTTAAGTAAAACAAACTAAAGGACTACCTGAGTCTGGAAGTAAGAACCTTGACTTCTTGGAAACTTAGAACTGTTTAGGAAGAGTAAAGAATATGCCTGGATAACCAAGATATCACCAGCATCCCAGCCTCTCTGACATGTCTTTGAAACCCTCTTAGTGTTGTCTCATGTCATAGATAAGCAGCAACACACTGAACTCAGGGACATCTGGATCAGTAGACAAACAGCAAGAATACTGCAAAAATATATCTGCTTTACAAAGTTTTACTCTGATTGCTGATCAGCAGTGTAGGTGTCAACGATTAACCAAATTGTGTTGTACCTGAATGTTTGAAGGCCAGAACAATTGGGTAAAACCACATTCATGATGTTCCATTTTGGCTGGTACACCTCATGTGCATAAATAAATATTTACCCTTGTAATTCTACACTTTGTGTCCTAGCTTCTCTCCTCCATTGGCATGGGCCAGTTGTGCATTTTTAAGGCAGAGGTGAGGAAAGCTGCTGTGCCCATATGTGTCTGAGTGACACTGGAAATGGCAGATACATGATTATCCAGGGTCGATCTATATTCTTTTCCCCTGTGTTGGGAGTATAGTTCAGTGTAAACAAAATAACGCACTTACTGGACCATTGACACGGGTAAAGTCAAAGCCTGGGAAGCTTGCTTCGGGGGAGAAAAAAATAATCATTTGGGAAACTGCTTCTTTCACTGGCCCCGCTGAAATGAACTTGGGTGATTTTCCACTCACTTTACTCATTGTTTGGAGGCGTAAGTTGCAACAGTTTTGTAGAAGTGTGGCTGATGTGGTGGGTTGTTATGAACAGGGATTGTACCTCTGATGCCAAGATAGAAAAAAAAGGTTTCTGATGTAAGAAATAAGCAGTATTGCTTAACTAGTAAACTTGTGTGCAGGACTTTAGGGGTAAAGGGAGAGAACAAAACAGTGCCAGAACTTAATTTATATTTGCTAAAGGAGTAGCCTCAATCATGTTGCTCCAGGATCTTGCATGGCCTCGTGTTTGCTGTATGCTGCAGGAAATGGCAATGTCTAAGGTATGAAGTGGTTCCCCACAGGCTCTTCAATTGTGTGGAGCTCAAAATAATGTGTGGTACTTCATGTTCCTGTAATGCCTGAAGTTTAGGTCTGTAAAGACTGACATCATATTGCTGGGGAATGTCACTGAAACATTCTGAGTGCCTTCAAACAAGAGCAGACCTCACGACACTCATTGTTGATTAAAAAATTGTGGTGACTTTTATCAGTGATCTATGTGATGTGCTCTGGGTGTTGTGCATTAACTTTTTTTATCTCCAGTAGGGTATAGACAGGGATTGATGGATGTATGTGTCTGCTACTTGAAGAAAATTTAAATGTTGTTTCCATGCACTTGAAGGGTTATCAGTGGGCTTTTTAAGGCCTTTTAGTCTGAATTCACTGACCCTGTTTAACAGTGTGAAAATTCAGTGTCATGAACATTATTTATCACTGTTTGAATTGAACCCAGCTTCATACCATTTGGAAAAAAACCCCCAACATACAAAACTTGTGGAAGAAATGGAAGAAATCTTGTTTTTTCTTTTTTACAGATAGCCTCAGGTATTCCTTTGGTGTCAGCATAGCCTGTGGCCTATCCCCATCTCATACTACAAAACCTACTTGCAAAACAGTGAACAGAGGCTGGACAGTGAAACAGTTTCCCCTGAAGTAGACATATACTGGACAGTCACCAGGATTGGACCATAATTTTAATCTCCATTAACATAATCATATATAGATAGCTACATTTACTTTACTGTACTGGCCTGTGTTGATCTTCATCTAAAGTGTTTCCTAAATTATTGATATGACACTTGGGGAAAGAAGCGGCCTTTCAATGTTCCTGTTCATGTTACTGCAGTGCTTATTTTCTGTTGTGAATCTGCATGTTTGTTGTTAATTATTGCAAAATAAGCGATCATGTTTTGAATAGGGTTTTTTTGTTTGTTTTGGGGTTTTTTTGTTGTTGTTGTTGTTGTTTTTTAAGATTAAATAAGTTGCTATTTAAAACTCAGAAACATTGCCAGCAATTAATCCTGAGAGGTCTGAATCCCATTCTAAAACTTATTTTGTCTCTTTTGAGATTTTTATTTTTTGAAACTTACTTTCTAAACAGGTAAGTTTTGTAGAGTTCTTAAAAAAGGCATGCAAAATCCCAGTTTCACTGACTAGGACAAAGGTTTCATTCACTTCAGCAGGCTGCTCTTGTCACTGGCTGAGAAAGTGGGCTGAGATTTAGGACTTTCAACCAGATTTTTGGTAGTAGGAGAGTGATGTCATTTCCTGAGCTGTGTGATCATGCTGGAAAATTAAAAGAAACATGGGCTCTTTGAACAACTACCTTTACTTAAAAGCCCAAGAAACAACACTTTATGCTGAAACTCAGTTGAAACCACATTGAAAACTTCACTTTGAAACAGTGAAGAGGAACTCCGATACAGTTATGAAATTTTTGAACTTATTGCCATAGTAAGATTTTGTAAAATAGTTAATCTTTACAAAATAAAATGCATCATTTCTTTGTAACCATGAAAAAAAGATATTGTGGACTAGAATCGGGTATTCTAATATCCCATTTTTATTGACAAAACCTCCTTTGAAGTGAGATTGCTGTGGAAAAACAGCTAGATACTCTCCTTACAGGACTCCTTGAACTCTTACTTAGCAGGTATATGCAACGCACAGGTGCAGAGTGTTGGGGGGGAAACATTAATGGAAAATTCTGGACAACATTTTAGAGGCCATATTTTGTAGTGGTTCTCAGGACAGAGTGCATGAAGCTGAGTACTATAAGGCTTCGGTCATGCAGAACTGTGAAAGTGTAGCAGAAGATTCAATTCATATTAGCTATTCCTTCTCTGAGGGTTGGAGATTCTATTTTACATTTCTTACAAATGATGCTCTGAAACTTTAATGTACCTTAATTTGGCTCCATGATAAGATCAAACAGCCCTATATTGTACATTTGAGTTTGAAGTACAAATTAACTTTTTAACAGTTTGAGTTACTACTTAACTCGTAGGATAATTTTAGCCATTTTTAAAAAATAATTGTGTGCCTTTTCCTGTTTTGGTTAAGGGTTTTTATCTTTTTAGTCTGTAGCTAATGTGAAAAAAATAAGCCTCAGTACATTTTTCTTTTTCCTTCAACTTGGTTTCACTGAATGTTTTTTCTTCTCCTTATGTCCAGATGAAGAACTATGCAAGAAAAGTCATATGAGGGTATATACAGTTTCTGATCCCCATGGTAGTCAGCTGATTGATACACATGAAGAACACTTTACTTCTCTAACATGAATGATTTCTGGCTATTAGATTTTCAGTGGGGACTCTATTCAGACTGGAACCTTCTCTGGCTCCATAAAGAAGATAATAGCGGTGGTGCAGAATCACATGAAGAGCAAGTTGTCATGTGTCAGAATGGATGTCAAAATAATAAGACTGCAGCCATTGGGTATTCTAAGGAGATTGATCACAAGCAGGGCCTGAAGCAATTCCTGAAACCAATCTGCTCATTACCATCATCATCTAACATCAGCCATGGGTCATCTTGTGAGTTTCTTGAAAAACATTGGGAAAAATATTACCATGGGTGATGTGAAAATTAAAAATATTCTGGAAAATTTCCTAGAGTCCTTTCTTCATTGCTGTAGTAACAGCAGTGTGGAAAAAGGAATACTGGTTTTTACTTTCTTGGCTTGTTATCTAAAAACCTTTGTGATTAGTTGAACAGAGGACCACAAATATTTTTGAGCAGACTAGAACTGGTTGATGACATACCTGATGCATGAGGTCACCTGTATGCAGTGAAAACAAAGCGTTTTTTAAATACAGTTTCTAGAAATGTTTTAGTCATATGGAGCAGAAAGTTACTAACTGCACTGATATTGTTCTTTGTCAGTTTTCTTCCACAGTTGTGTTTTTCTTACTATTTCATCTTGTTAGGAATGCCTGGGGAGGGAATGGGTGCCAGGAAGGCTTGATCCTGACTACTGTAAGAGAGAAATGTTAAGGCAGATTGTCTTCTAGTGAGAACTTTAGTTTCATTTTTGTCTTAACTATGATTCAAAAAGCGTTTCTATTAGAAAGTTGACCCTTCTTTACAACAAGAAATCAGAGTGCAAAAATAGGATGTTTAATTGTCTAGCTGTTACTATTTAAAGGGAAAGGTGATAAAAGAGAAAATGGATGCACATTCCTCAGGAATTAATAGAATTGCCTCTTTTTAAAATATAAGGTTCTCTATATCTGCAGTTGGTACATAATTCAGTTGAGAAGGCTCTCCAGTGGTTTAAAGAGACTGGTTTTATTTCTGTTAGTGTTGTTTTCCCAGTAACCAAAAAAGTAGAGATCCTAGAGACCTACAGTGACTGTGTGTAGACTTTTTGTCCATTTCAACATTCATTTTTATGCAAAGCCATTTTTTTCCTTTATGATGAACAAATAAAAATTTGCATAAGCTGTGCATTTAAGACAGTGTAAAATAGTAAGAGCAATAGTTCTAATAACTACTGTAGATCAATGCCTGAAAACTCAAAAATGTCAAGCTCCATTTGTATTCCTTGGCTCTGAGAGAAACTGCAGTAAATGCTGCCTTTATAGAGAGTTTTTGCAACTGCCAACAGAAGAACTGTAACATATTCATAGGGAGTAAAAACTGGAATTAAACATTCCAGAGTAGAACAGCAATTGTTTCCTTTTTAGCACTGGAAGATGATTAATATAATTAATCATTAGAACGGTAATTAGAGAGATGTTTAAAAAGATGACTTAATTATTAGAAATTATAATTTAATTTAATGATAAATTACAAATAATTATACTTTTGTGTATCATTCACTCCAACCCCAAATTTTTTTTTAAGGAATATTCATTTTCTTCCTATTTAAGTAATGAAGAGGATAAACCAAAACCCCCTAACTTCATTTTTATTACTGTGTTTGTGAAAGCAGAAATTTTTGAAGGCAAAATACATCATTAGTAGCTCTTAAATGGAAAAAATTAGTGATCATTGGTTATTAGAAAGCTCATTGTATTTGACAGCAGTAGATCAGAGTATGGAATTGGGAAATAATTCATGTGATATTCTATTCCAACTCTTTACCGTACATATGTAATATGAAGTTCACAGTATGTTTCAAAGCAGTCGTGGCCTTTCTAGGTAACAGAAGATCACCCATTTGATTCTTTTGATTGTGAAGTCAAAATACACATCTCTGTAGATGCTCAGATATCCTGCCTCATTTAGTCCTCCGAATGCTGTTCAAGCCATCCTGGTAACAGGACTGTGCTTTGAGACTGTAGGTGAAGGAAGTTGTGACGTTGATAAAATGAGTAGATCATTGTAGGACCACTGAGACACATTTAGGGAACTGAAGCACCTGAAATATGAGGAGATGCTAAAGGAACTGCATTTGTCTAGCCTGGACAAGGAAAGACAGAATGGTGGGTAGCCCAAAATCTTCTGCTCCCTAAACAGCAGTCACAGGGAAGATGGAACCAGACTCTTCCTCTGAGGTACACAGTGAAAGAACACAAGACAACAAGAGATTTCTGGTTAGACATGAAGAATGAGAATGGCTATGCACTGCAACAGACTGTCTAGAAAATCTGTGGCATTATCACCCTTAGGAATTTTCAGTATCTGACGTGGCAGAGCCTGTGCAACCTGATCTAATTTTGAAATTAGCATGCTGTAAGCTGCATATTTAATAAGGTGATCTCTGAAAATCCCTTCCAAACAAAATAATTCTTTGACTCTGGTGTCTTTTACTTGAACTTTGTAAGATACAGAAAAATGCGTATCTTGTCAGTGTGATCGTCAATGTTAGCTTAATAGGAAATGTAAAAAACTTTGCAAGTGTATATGAAATGTACATAAGAAAGATCGATTGTTTTGTCATTGTGAGGCTTTTAAAAGAAATACTTTCTGGATAAGGTATGTTTCTTAACTTGCAGTATCTTCAGAAAAGCAGAATTGTGTTTTCAATGTTTCAATTCTCGATTCTTATCTTTTCCTGGAAAATTGGTAAAAATCTTACTGCTAAAGCTTTTTTGTTCTTCTTTCTAGTAAAGTTTTCTTTTTCTATCAAAGATTGTAAATGGTGTGTGCTAGCTGCCAGGTGGTTTCTCTTCACTCATTTTAACATC
Source organism: Neopelma chrysocephalum (assembly GCF_003984885.1). Classification (NCBI taxonomy): domain Eukaryota; kingdom Metazoa; phylum Chordata; class Aves; order Passeriformes; family Pipridae; genus Neopelma; species Neopelma chrysocephalum. Next base: position 1,754,725 of record NW_020897726.1, on the reverse strand, counting down.
ATAGAATTTTCTCAGTGGTGCAAAACACCTCTGAAGAATAAAAATTGTTCTGAAAAGCAAACACCTTTCCTTACTCTCCTCTCCACCCTATGTGACTACAGACAGCACAGATATAAACTATTCAATATTACTAGGATGATAGCTATTTTAAAAACTGAAACAAAAAATGGCAGTATGTTACTGGCACAGCTGAGGAAAAATGCTGTGATAGGGGAGGAATGGTGACAGAGTAGAAGTTGTATGGCTGTTAAAGAAGCCACAACATAAATCATGGGAAGGTTCTATGTGTACCTAGACAGTTAAGACCACTTTGTCTCAGCATCATGGAAAAGGATTAAAAACCAATAAAAATCCTCTTCTTTTGTAGCAGAATACTTTGCCTATATTACAGTCAAGAAGGCCAAAACCAGCCAGCCAGATCTGGTAAATGGCAATGTTCCTTTTCTACTCAGAATAAATTTCATGAGGGAAACAATTTTCTACCATGGTTTCTAAAGTCAAGGGATTTGAAGAAAACATCTGGACTCTGAGATAATTCAGAGCAAAAGCCTGCATATGTGCTATAAGTAGGAAAGTGCTATGTTTTGTCTACACATTATATACTTTTAAAAATAATTCCTTGGCATTCTGTGGAAATGGAATATCCCTTTAGTCAGTTGAGGTCAGCTGTCCTAGTTGTGCTCCTTCCCAGCTTCTTGTGCACCTGCTCTCTGATGGAGCATGGAAAACTGAAAAGTCCTTTACTTAGGGTAAGGACTACTTAGCAACAATGAAAACATCAGTGTGTTACCAACATTCTGTCATACTAAATCCAAAACACAGCACTGTACCAGCAACATAGAAGAAAATTAACTCTATCCCAGTCAAAACCAGGACAAATATGAGGAAACATACAGTTTCTGGGAAATGACCTAACACATAACGTACCTATTTGGTCTAGATCAACCATTGTGTCTTTCACTGAAAATACTTTTGGAGCTGAAAATGAGAGAAAGATGAGTTATCACAGAGCTCCCAAAGTGATAGAATTTACGGTCAAGTGCATTAGAATTTGCAGTCTGTGTGAACTTTTAGAAATTTCCTTACAAAAAATTTTTTCTCAATAGAGATGAGAATCCTTCTCTTTCTTCAGTGGTAGAATAGAGACTTTATGAGAATGTTGATAAATTTGAAGGTGAGGCTGTTTTCAACATCCTACCAGAGTTCTATGCATTTTGTGGGAGGCTGCTGATGACAGAAATGCTTGTTTTAATTTGGTTGCTTCTGTTAAGCAGGTGTCCTTGTTTTCAGTATACTTTAGACATTGACCTGGGCTTGTCTTGAGACTTGCTCCTATTTGTAGATGTTTCAGCGTTTCTTAAGCTTCTTACATTCCTGAAGCTCTGTGAGCCTCAGTAACAGAGGTAATTAAAAAGACAACGTCAATGACTTGACTTCATTACACTGCATAGTGAGAGGTCATGTTTTCATATATAGGAAGTGTGGAGACATGAGTTATAGGAGTGCAAATCCTCTCTGCTACCAGATCATCTGAGATATAAGTTTATCTGTTCAGGAAGATCCAATTTACTGTAGAGAGAGGCATGAGTGGTGCTTGAAAGATTCCTTCAGAAGGGACATGATAATTTCACATTATTTTTCTTTCCTCTCCCCACATTAGAAAGAGTAATAATAAGATAAATAGAAACCAACATGATAGTTTGTAAAAAAATAACACATCTCAATTTTGCCAAATAATAAATTTGCTATTATTGGGAATGATACACGTGAATGGCACATAAACATTGCTGTAAGATGTTGAAAGTAGAGTCCTTGTAGAAAACAATATCCTGATTTCCAGTCAAATAAATGCACAATTAGCTTCTCCCTGACACAGTCTGAAATCAGAAAAACAAAATTTAAGAAGAGACCCAGATATAATATGTCAGCTGAAAACTTACTCGTTATAAATCTGCCTCAGAAGAGAAGTGACTAGTTTAAGATAAGATGGAACTTTCCTATCTGAGAGAGGCCTTTGAAAAACTAGTTGCAAGAGCAGGAGAAATCCAACTGTCACTTCCCTTAAGGAGCCCGCCTGCAAATTGCTGTCCAAAGGAATGGGTTAAAAAGGTTCTAGATTAGCTGAGGTACTGGCAGCCAGGGCAAAACAAGCAAAACGGTCTGTTCAGTGGCTCCTGCCACAGATGACTTAAAGTCTGAGGGCAAAAGGAATTCCAAATGTTTCATGTTAATAGACCTGAAACATTGGCACGCAAATCCTACATTTATGGTATTTTTAAAAGACTTTTAATTATTAATGCTAGATTTCTGAGATGAAGGGGGGACAGAGAAAGTGCTGCTAAAAGCCTCACAATGGTCCCTTTCTGTGCAATGCCAAAAAGAAATTTAAAATCTTTCTTTGGCAGTCAAAATAAAAATTGCTTTGGGCTTTTGATGCCCTAGACTTTTTTTATATATATGCCATATGCTCCCTTAAAATTATTTTTTTTTTAAATGTTGTTTCAGTCGGAGGAAACCTGGAACAGGAGGAGAATTGCCACCAGCTGGAATTCTGTTATAGCTGTACAAGAAGCTACAAACTGTTATTTTACCTCATCAGACTTCACTGCTGACAAATTTAATCAAGTTGTGTGGGTCTGCATGACATCCCAAGGAAGGATGGCATCTTTGGCTAAGAGGATTGGGTGTGCACTTTGTTAGATAGACTTATGGCAATACTAATTTTTAATATAGCTTCCCAAAACATGGCTGGTGTTTAACAAAACTGGGAAGATTGTCCCAAAGAATTTGCAATCAGGGTTGACTCAATATAACTCTTAATGTTACAGAAACAAGCAAGAGGTAGAATGGGAAGAGGAACTAATACAGTTATTAATGATAAAAGATGTAGTTCCTGTTGAGTTCTATTTTCCTGCTAAGCTTCTGAATTCCACATTTAAAAGAGAAAGTACAGAGTGCACTATTGATTCGTTTAGCACAGCGCTTGTAGGAGAAGGAATTTTCAGGGCTGATTTGAAGCAGAAATCATCAGTGGTGAGAGAGTAGGCTCTTGTGAGATCCTCACACTCTAGAGGAAATGAGGCAGTCACAGAGTCCTGCTCATTAGCAACAGCACAAATTCATTCCTGACACAGGTTGGAGCGACTCAGCTGACTTTCATGGCACAGCATGCATAAGTAAGCCGATGAGACTCTAGTATTGCAACTACCACTAGTAACAAAGACTGATTGCAGAGTTTTAAAAAATTATAATGAATAGTAAAATTATCAGTTCTTTAGTCTCCTTATAGGTGAAACTATCCCAAAAGTATGAGAACAGCAGTGGGCATTTTATTAACTCTCTAGGCTCTATGTGGAACTATTGCAGTTTGCTGGTTTACAGTCTTATCTTTGTCCCTGATTTCCTGTTTCTCTGCTCTCTCTCACTTGTACAGACCACCAGACTGCATGCACTATCACATTTAAGGGAAGTTCTGGAGATGTGGTTTTACAGTCTGTCTCTGCTTTTTCTCAGTGTCAGCAAGCTCTTTTTCTGCTATCAAGTTTATGAATGGATTCCCTAAACTCAGCTTCCTTTTTTATTCTTGTTTTTTTGAAAATGTGATGGCACTCTAGGTCCTGGCTAACTGCTGGGTCCATCTTAAATTTAAGCTTCTCTTTAATGTACAAGAAAAACTTAAAAAAAATTTTCATTGATTTCTAATCGCGGCAACCCATTAAGTTACTTCTGTTCTTTCACAAAAGGAAACTTTTAAGTACAAAAAATAATGCTTTCAGTATTGATTGCTATTTACTAAATTTTTATTTGAAGCTATGTATTTACAGTTTATTAACTGAAATTCTATCCCTCCCCACTCCTCCCCCCCCCTCCTGCCAGTATTTTGTTTCACTGCAAATGATTTCTTCCTTATACCATTTACAAATGACCTATAATGTGCTACAAAAGCACAGGAAACTCTTATAACCTTTTACTAGGCAGAAGTAAGTATATAACTAGTTTGTACAAACACAGTTGTTTTGTACCCTGGCTTACTGCCAGTGTGTCCATTACTCCTGAGCCCCTTTTACATGTCAAAACCTAGTCCTGCAGGTATCCTAACCATGCTCATTCTCAAGTCTTCTGCCATGCTGTCTGTTCCTTTCTCCCCTGCTCTGTATTAATTCATTCCCTTTGTGTGGCAGTGAGAACAAATGAGACAAGGGAAAGGAAAGGGAGCTCTGTTGAATTCTTTCTTAGCAAGAAGCATTGTCTGGAAATAAAAGTCTTGCTAAAACTTACTCAGCCGGGAGTTGGACTTTGATGATCCTAGTGGGTCCCTTCCAATTCAGAATATTCTGTGATCTATGATTCTATAAAATGGGCAGAGGAACCTTCCTCCATGTGCCCAGGGGCAAGGACTATGTGGTTCTCAAGGAGACTGAAATAGACAGAGGATATGGAGAGTGCTGCTGTGTAAGCAGATGAGAATTGAGATCAACAAGTTGGTCATCAGCATTTGGGTTGTTTTTCCGTAGGGGAAGATAGCGTATCATTGTACTGATAAAAGTTTGAAATAGAGTGCATGCAAACTAAAGATATAACTTAAGTTTCTCAAAGAATTTTAGTTTCTACATTTCTAAACTTCTCAGTGTATGACTGTGCACCTTTAAGAATGCTTTTCTGACATAAATTTTCTGTAAAGTGCAGAAGTGCCACAACTCTGTTAGTGAAACACAACAGAATATATTCTCAGTGGGTTGTTAACCAGTACTGAGTGATCACAACTCAAAATGTCTTAAACTTTATTTCTGTAAAAAATAAGATTCTGCGTTTTAGTTAAACCAGATTTATACTCCTTTTCATAAGGGTAGTTCTGTCTTTGTCCAACTGACCTTCCTGCTGCTTGCAGCTAGATGGGGTGAGTGCAACACTAAAATTCAGCCTAAACATCAGTACTGAATTGTAAAATACAGTGAGTAGCTAATTTGAAAGTCCAAGAGTATATTTAATATATAGCTACATAGAAAATTTGTTTAGGTGAAAACATGCTATTTAATTTCTGGCAATTCAGTAAACAAGATAAAATTTAAATTTTGATTTTATTACTAGTAAATGATTTTATAACTTCACTGTAGTCTTCATATTCATTGTGGCTTATACCTATCAGGTACACTATCAGGTTATATTTCCTTGGCATTGTCTATACCTATGTAGTTGACTTGGAGGGTTATATATGGAAATTAAAGGGGAAGGGGAAAAGGGAATGATTTTATTTCATAAAACAAATTAAACAATTGAGGGATAATATAATATTTTTTTATTTTTCCTGAAATGTTTATCCTTCAGGACCACTTAATGGACGTAACCACTAGATAATCATCTGTCTTGCTGCTTTTATGCCCAATCGTTAAGAAGTTTTTAACTGCCCTTTTTTTTTTTTAAACCACGGACGGCGGAGCCTTCATTTATCTCCTCTGTCACTTAGCTCATAAAAACATGGCAACAAAAGCATGGCAAGACTTTGAGAACAAAATGTTTTCTAATTACAAAACTTCGGCAGCTAAGGGAAAGAAGAAATTGGATGCTTAGGAAAATGTTAAATAGAACCAGCTGAGTTTTTTAACTTTGCAAGATTGAACAGTTGCATAGACTTTCTGTCTAGAAGATACAGAGCCATAGATTTTATATCACTTATGCCTTGATAGTCATGTACAATCCACAATACTTACTTACTGTAGGTTTTTTTCCAGCAATTCCTTTGTCAATCCCAGCAGCTTTGCTGGTGAAATAGCTACACATGGGAAGCTGAGGAATGGAAAGAACACTTGACTAGCTCAAGATCCTACAGGAATATGTAGTAGAAATGGCAGCTGAATTCATAACTCCTGAGTCACAGGTCAATTTTATATGAAACAACCAATTTTCTCTAGTTAGCACAATAAAGCACTGCCTTTTGTCAGTGAACATTTTAGCTGCATAAAGAAGGTTGTCAAATCATGGTAATCATCTATATTAGTTCATTTGGGTCCAGTTCCAGAGCTGAAAAGTGCCACAGAATGAATTAATTAGTTTTGTTTATCCTGAGCTGATCTGGAAGACTCCTATGGTACCACCTCTGTGGAAGGTGCCTGCAGTCGTTACTGCATGTTTTTGTTTTTCCTGCAGATAAACAAGCACTAAACCATTAACAGCTTTTTGCTTTCTTATGGAGTATCTTACATTTTCAAAGTATGCTGTGAATGTTTAGCACTCCAGTTATGTCACTGAAAGGTGAAAGAGTATTATAGCATATTGTTTTACTTTGGGGGAGAATGAGATATGCAAAGGTTAAGTAATCTGATTGTAGGAAAAGTGGGTAGTGATTTACACATGCATCTGGGTGCAAGAGACCTGAATCTCAGCCAGAGATCTGTCTGTCTCATTATGTGATATTAATAAGTAATCACTTGCCCTGTGTTTTTTTATTCCTATGAGCAAAAGACTTACAGCCTTTTGTGTGATGGTGCACAATGCTTTGTCCTGTGATCAATCTAATATACCGTATTTGTAAATACCTTGCAAAGGAGGTTATGTTCAAACCAAAGCTACACTGCTTTCTCAGTCAAGGTAAGAGGGTTGCTATACTGCACTACACATACTGTTTTGTCAAAGGCACTATATGTACAGAGGAAATGAACCATTTATAGGCCTCCGAATTTCTGAATGTGTGTCTTGGCTCTGGTGGAGTTTAGAGCAGTAGTTAAATGTCAGTCTGGGTTTGCTAGAGTGCAGAATGTCCTGACTCTGTATTCTCTTCTTGTTCTGATGAATCTGCAGAATAGACAATGATAAAGGGCTCCCTCCAGGAGAAAATTGCTGATAGAAGAGCTAGCTCATACTTTCTTCACAATAAGAAGAAAGTTCACCGATGACTGCACTGACCTGCTCTCCAGTCTTGTGCTTCCTACAAGAGCCAAAGGCCCCTGTTTCCAAGGGAATTGGATCCATGATGCATATTGTGTTTAAATACAAGATGTATTTTTGTTGCTGTTTTCAGATATTTGGGTGGGACGTTTGGCTTCTCTAGCAAAGCATGACTCTTTCTCCTCTACGTGCTGACGAAACAGGAAACTAGTTTCACTGAAAACTGGTAAAGGCAGCTTTCCTGTCTCAAAAATAGGCTAAGATTGGCTTAAGCTCTCATATACATAGCGTTGGAGAGAGTGCCAAGCAGAGCTCGGTGACCGCCCTCTGCACACCATGTTACACAAACCATTGCATCTTGGTCATGAACAAGGTGTAATAAACACTACTCCCTTTTTGGCATTAAAGATGTTTTCTCACCTCTCTTGGATCTGACCAGTGAAAGATTAAACAAGCCTGCAATCAACAAGAAGAACCGAAGATTTAACAACTGTTCTTTGAAACTAGCCTGAATCTGGTACCTCCTGTATCCTATTTGCCTGTCAGTAGGCTGGGTGAGTGACTTCCTGCATTTCAAGAAGAGTGCTTGCAGAGAGGCATGATTGCTCATGCCAGTAGCTCTTTCTGGTGAAAAATGGAAAGCAATGATTGTCTTCAAAAGTCCATGAAGGTTCAGTTAAGGTAAAATATGAGACATATGATCAAAGGACTAAAAAGTACACAAATCCCGAGTGAAGGCCTGATTCCATGACAAATACTCTGTTCAGCCTTTACCAAGAGACATAAGGGCACCAGAGAAACCATTCTGGATGATTGAGGATACCCATCCCATAGTTCACTTTAGGAGGATTAAGAGCACATCTGCTTCCTTTTGTCACTGCACATATTTCCCAGGCTGTTGATAGATTAGGTTAGCATCAGTAAGATGCAGACTGCCTGACATGTATCTTTTTATCATCTTGAAGGTTTTTTTTTCTTTAAGAGTCAGAAGAACACTCAAATTAAAAAAGTTTAACAAAGTATTTTTTCCTCAGAAGTTATATTTATTTTTTTGAGGAAAATTCAAAAAAGGCTTGTTATGATTTAGCTTCAAACAGTTTTTTCAAACTATTTCATGGTATTGACAGTGAACTAGAAAATTGATCATTGCTGAATTTCAGTAATTTTTATTTCCTAATTTGTAGTCCAAGGACCTATACCCTTATCTGGTAGAGAATCCCATTAGAGCTTTTAGTTTAAAAAAAGCTCTGAAGTACCTTTATGCCTGAATGAGGAATAAGGGGTTTCAGACAGAACCAGGAGTCAGGAAATCTTGGGCTTTCTCTGGTTTTAATTCTGTATATTTTTCATTAAGTCCCATGTGCTTCCATGTTAGAAAAAAAAAGAGGGTATTTTCTATTCTTCTTATAACCATTTGTTTTAGGACAGCTACAGGCAGGGCTGCTCTAAACTAAACTGCTTCCTAATTATCCTTAAGAGACATTTTCACTTGGGTGATGAAGATAATGGATGAAAGAGGGAGATAAAAGAGTAACTGAAGTTCACTGTACTTTGACCCCCTACCCTGTCTCCCAGCCCCCTCTCTTCCCAGGCCTGACAAAAAGGAGACAGAATCTGGCTCTTAACCTTTTTGTAGCTTGAAGGAAATCAAATGCTGAATCTCATTGTCCTTTTCTTTTTTTTTTTCCATTTGTAGGAAATAAAGTAGCAGGTCTATCACTGTGAATATTTTGTTTAGCAATTTAATCAACAACAGGATATCCACTGATCAGGCAGATATTCCAAAGGCTTTTCAGAAAGCAACACTTGGTTTTTATGCACCATTATACGAAGACCTATAAACGTTGCAATATATGTTTATGTAATGTACTGGGATTGCCCTTCTCAGAACCTTTTTGTTTTCCTTTACCTCTTATTTTTCAGCCTGGATGTGACTGCTAGCCTAGAAAACAAAAAGAATACATGTTTAGCATTCTTTAGCAGTGTTCAGTGTTTAGTTTTCTTGTCTTTTTAGGAAGAAAACACATTTCACAGAGACTATCCACTGAATTGATAGTGCATTGCCATGGTGATCACTATGGAAAACTATAGTTATGAACTATCATGTTCCACAAAACATTAAGAAAATGCAAAATTTCTTACTCTGGTGACAGCTTACCTGTCAACCTGAGATTCTGTTTAGCAAACTTTCCATCGTAATGAGAATCATTGAAGTAATTTCCTTTACATATTTTTATCATCAAACTTAAGAGCTCAGTTTTGGTTTTACAGGACTGTTCTGCTTTTAGAGGGAATGTGGGGCTTAAGATAATGTGGGGAAGAGACAGTGCGTGAAGCTGCAGCTGGGGACCTGCTGCCTACCTGCAGGACTCGGAGGGTGGGATCTCCCTCAACAGCAACTGCTCCTGGCTGTGGATCCTGCTCCAACATCCCTCCCTCCCCACCCAGGACCCCATCTGCCAAACTTAATTTGTCAGCAGTCTAAACATATGTATCTAATGTTGGATCCCTGATCTGGAGGGAAGCTGAGGAGCTGCTGTGTGGTCGCCTGAGACTGAAACACCACACTGAAGAGAGCAAGATGGAGCCAGATGAATGTCTTGTGTGTGAAGTATGAGGCTTGACAAGTCTGGCACTGCTCACTTTGATACTGCTTTTGACTGAATTAGCTTTTGATCTGAGTTACACAATGATAAATCTATGTCACTCTACTGAAGTTTACTTAACAAAATTAGGTATCTGAGTTTATTTTAAGAGAGTTCCTCTGCGTTTTACCAGACGCAATTAGGATCAAAATTCTGTCTGAGTTATACTGTTGTCTTTAATTCTGAACACTTGAAATATAAACAACACATTCAGCAAATTTATGGAATGATGAAAGGACAAATTCTCTTCTTACTCGTATCTATGGAAAATGAATGTTTAGGATTTGACACTGGTTCTGTCAAGGCAGAGTGTGGCCCTGGATGTGTATTTTAAACAAGACTCAAACTGTGGTTGAGCGAGGCTCACCTCAAATGGAAGCTTAACCAAATCTTTTCCTCTTGTAGTAACTACTTTCCTCCTCCTATTGCTGTCCCTTTTTTTCCATATTAATGATTAATTGCTTATGTTCCTGCTTTCTTACTAAAATGCTGAATCTTTCACCTACTGTTTCCTTCTGGTTTATTCCTTTATAGTTGTTCCAGCTGAGCACCATCTATATGCAAAACATCTAACTGTTTATATGAAACATGTGGTTCGTGTTTTGCTTTGCTCCAGACATGACGTGTATGGGCATAGGAAGGAAGATGAAGCATTTAACAGTGTTAACAGAAATCTGGGTATTTTAGAAGAAAACCGCTTGCTTAAGCAAACTAAAAAAAAAAATATAATCTTTCCAATTAAAATATTCTTAAATCAAGAAAAAAAAAGGAGATTCTGGATTAGTATTCCAAAAGGAAATATCTTCAGCATTGCAAATTGTTGCTTTACAGTCTGAAACTACAGTAAGGTTTCCAAAGTCTGGTTTAAATAAGTGGGATTCTTAAGGAATGCAAAATTTAAGCTTAAATATGGATTCCTTTCTTTTCTCTTTTCTTTTTCTTTTTTTTTTCTCCCTTTCCATTTTTCTTTTTTCTCCTCCTTGTCCTTTTCCTTTTTTTCCCTTTCTCTCTTTTCTACTTCTACATTTTTTTTTTACTTTTTATACTTTTTGCCTCTTCTTTTTTCATTTTCCTTTTCCCTCCTCAAAGACAACTTTCCAGATATTATTTTTTAAAATCAGTCTTCAAGACACGAAACATTTATCTCATTTTGCATATATTCAGGAGGCAGTAGTACTTTAAATTTAATTTAACAAGGAAGTAATCTATGGAAACTCTAGCCCTTTTTTACAAGCTGACTCTGGGAAACCTTTTACTGTAATCTATATAGAATGATGAGGAATACTGGAGTATCAGGGCACTATTCTCAGCTTGACATTACTATAGTTTACAGTGAGGATTTAGATACTCGAGGGCTAGATATTCAAGATCTTACGTGGACGTTGTGCACTTACACGTTATTGTGTTTCTGAGCTCCCATACAGGTTAAAATTAACCCAACCTGCCTTCAGGAACATCATTTAAAGGGAAAGAAGAACTATGTATAAGAGTTTAATGCTTGCACAAAGAGGGAGTAAACTGTTTTTTGAGGAGAATGAAGTGGGGACTGAAGGTTGACATGTACTACCATCACTCACAGGTAGGACACAGTTCATGGATTAGAGTGGTACCTCCATTATCTTTATTTGCAGGTCTCTCAGTGGTAGGACTCTGTGTCCCACTACCTGAATGATCTCAGCTGTCTCTAGGAGTGTTTCTGTCTCAGGAAGCTTTTGTGTTGCAGAGCATGTTGTTTAGGACATAGGTTTGGATTCTACCTATTATTGCAGCAATTGCCATTCTTTCCAGAAATACATAGTTTTTATGGTTTCCATGGTGCAGAGAACTGTCACTTGTTAACCAGAGGCAAGGGATGCAAATTCAATCTACTGTGCATATCGCTTGCAATATCAGGGTTACTTTGCATCTCTCTCAGTATGTTGAGGGAATGGAGAGCAGAAGTTAGACAACACCTGAAATAGATTTGTTGGTTTAGTTCTCTGTAAAATGAACAGATAGGGTCTTTTATGTTTCGGAGTCTCTGTGCTGCTCTCTGACAAAATGTGCCCGTTCCCCTTTTTGCCTTACTAAGTCCTTTTGGACAGGAACTTTCTTCTGTGTTTGTACTGTATCTAGCACAGGGGGTCCTGACCCTTAGCTGAGGCTGTGATGAGTAGTGTGAAAATGCAAACAAGAATATAAAAATGTACCACATAAAACCAAACCCAGCTAGCACAGACTCCTTTCTGGTGGTGGATAATTTTGACTCTTAGGGTACATACATAAGATACAGGGCAAGAGTAACAAAATGTTTATACTTCTTTACCTTCCCAGTTCTGGCACTCAGCAGCTGTATACAGATGTGTGTAGCCAGAGCATGTGCAATAGACACTAATCGACCTGTCCTCTGCATCCATTTGCTTCTCTAAAACAAAGTATAAAGTAAAACTAGGCAAATACCACAGATTATATAAATATTAGTGTGTGTGTGTGAAAGTTAATACTACAGAGATTGGAATAATGTGGGCTAGCTGCGGATGCTTTTAGAGATTTTAGGGAGTGGTACAGCACAACACAGAACCAATTAGCTCACTCCTTCCAAATGCATTTTTATTTCATGAGCAGGTTGAGGAACCACACCTAAATTCTATCATTAAAAAAATTTAAATGGTTTTATTCTTTTCAGTTTTAATGGCTTTGAGCACAGCAGCAATCTATAGGTATTATTTCAAAGATAATCATATTGAAAAGACCTATATTACCTTTCTGTTTCTTTAGCAAGCCCAGCATATCTGTCAGATCTCATTTGTCCTGTGCATAAGAAATGCAGTTTTAGTCCAGATGGACAACAGAATTAACAACTTTGAGTCACATGCCTCATTGGTCACTTATTTTGTATTCCCAGAAGTGTACCTGAGCCTGTGTAATTCTAAGACTAATTGTAAGAAACGCATCAAAGCAATTTGCTACTAATAATGCTAGTAGGGTTTCATATAGATGTGGAAAGTCATCTTCTGATTTGTTGCTGCACCAAGACCTTATACACACCTCAGAAAATAGTATGGCTTGTAACTATCTCATTCTTTTCTTTCACAGCTTTTCTATCACAAAAATTTATCAGTTTCCTCACACGGAGCTACACGAGTGCTACATGTGATAGTTTAAGGCCAAATAGTTTCTGCTTAACCTATTCCAAAGGTATCTTACCAGATCTTGGGCCCAATAAATATTGTTAGATTATTTTAGGTCTTGCATAACTGAAGGAAGAGCTGGATATTCTTCAAACATGAAGAGTATAAAAGATAGGAAACATCACTGGGGATAGAAACAATGACAAAATATTTCAGACCAAAGGTAATAGCTGAGGAAAGTGAAGAAAACAGGGGCTTGAAAGGAAAACACTATCTTTTCCATAGAGTGACTCAAGGAAAGCTATAGCATTCTTCAGTGCTCTCCACCCGAGTATTGGCAGCCTAAAATAAAGTTCGAATTTCACCTGTATCCCTAGGTGATAAGAAAATAATTCCAGGAATTACATTTAGTCCTGAAGTCCTTCCTCAAGGACTGTAAAGCAAAATTCCCTTTGACTTGAAGTAGCCATTTGCTTGGAAAAGTTTCTCAGGGTACAGCTCATGAGGAAGGTCTGTATATAGGGTAAGAATAAAAGGGAGATGTGAGTGAAGATTCCTTTTAAATCACGTGGAAGATTAGCATCTTCCACATTGAGAAGAATAAAAGAAATCCATATAGTCAAGAACATTACACATTCTGTTTTTCAAGCAGAAATTCATTCTCAACATTGGGTGCAGAAAGTTATGTTTTCAAATTTTAAATCATGGTACTTGTACATCAACTGGCTGGAAACAAATGTTTATTTTCTGTCTGAAAAATGCACATTTTCCAGCTTAATTGCCTAACAGCTCTTTATTTATGTTGGATGTAAATTCATAAATGCCTTTTCAGAAATAAACTTGCCTGCAGATGGCTGCTATATGTTTCTGGAAATCTTTTTAAAAAAATGTCTATTTAAAATAGCTTCAGTGAAAATATTGTAAATAAACAAAGGTTTCAGTTAATTCTTGTGAATATTCTGGAAAGAATGCCATGTCAGGCCAATAATAGGTTATGTTCTCACTGAAATTATTTCACTGCAAATACTGGTTATAACGTTCAATTTTACTTATGAATGTGCAATGGCATATATGCTTCTTCATACACCCTCTACTTCACTATTTCTGGTAACATAAATAGCTTGCAAGCTGGTAGTTTTTCAAAGCATTTGTTGAAAAAATCTTTGAACTTTGGTTGATTTCACTTGGAAGTGTTACTTTACATCATGCATTAAGCAATTCTCTCCATTACTTCTGAATCTTCAAACACAGCTATCCCCACTTTTGTAGCTGTAAAATCAGATGGCTAATGCACTACACTGGAGCAAAAAGAGATCTTATTAATTGGTTTTGATTTTCTCAGGGCTAGAGGAAGAACCTAAATCTCTGCAGCCAAATTAATATTCAACCATAGTGCACAGTCCCACAGTTCACAGATGCATCTTAATTTTCAGAGCAGATGGATCAGGTCACTTCAGATCCAAAAGCACAAGCATGTTGTATTTGAATTACAAATTACTTCTTAGAGTGTTGATCACATGTCCTTTATGCAACCTTTCCAAGGTCCTTCTCAACCCTTTAAATTCACACCTCATTTCTTACATAATTTCTACTAAGAAGTCTCTGCCCATCATCATAGCATGTGGGTCCTTGGAGGGGAGATGGCTACATTTGCTGTTTGCAGTTTCTCACGGGTTGAACATACCAGGGGGTTTGAGAAGTACTGTCTTAGACACTGTGGTCAATCATTAAAACCAGATGAGAGAGAAAAGGTTATTGCAATTCACAACCTTCTCTTAGACCACTGCAGGAGAGCTGCCTGTGCTGCTGGAAAAGCAAAGAATTCATGATACAAAACGTCTGTTAGGCCCACGTAAGGAAGAGAGAGTAGTGATGGAGGGCCAGCTTTACTACCCATTCCTCAAGTCCCAGCTTTGAGGTGCTTAATACACTGATAGATGTGGTTATGTGAGCAGAATATAGCCTACTCTGTGACACCACCCCATCCATATGAAGTTCATTGTTAATATATAGCTAAAACAGGAAACTTCTACAATCAGATAAAGAAAGCTCTACAGTATGTGATTATGGCTTGGTCAGATGTGAGTGTCTGTATGAAAAATAATACCTCAGGTTGAATAACAAAGAACAGCTTGTATTTGAACTTGGCTGTGGTGAATTAAAATGAATTCCCCGAGTCCCTTTGCTCATGGTAGCTTTCAATTTTGTAGCATTTTTCAACCCTTTTGCTCCTTCAGGGTAACGAGTGATTAATTTTATTGACTTAATCTCAACCTGATATTTTTACTGTAAATCCTTCCAATGTTCAGAGTATAATTATAGTTTAATGATTTAAACTTGTGGATTCTATTCCCCAGAAAGAAAGGACTATATTTCACTTTATGTTTTTAAAGCTGTTTTTCAGTGTCTCTTACAAAATGAGCAAATAAGACATAGGAAAGTTGGGAAAGTTTTTTTGTTAGTGACATATTAATCACTACAGGTCTCCATCATTGATTTTTTCTTGTGCCCTCAATTTATAAATTTATTATGAAATCTGCAAGCAATTTAGTGTTATCCTTGAGGAGAGCAGGTAGCAAAAGAATCAATACTTCTATTAAAGTTTAGCTGAAGTTTAATACAGAAAGCAAAGTTGTGATTCTTTATCTTCAGTATAGATCTATATTGTGTATTCTATGCACCAAACCAGTATTGATGTTAACAAAATTTCACTGTGTGTAATGAGGGGAGAATATTCACTGGCAATTTCCAGCACAGATGAAGGATCCATGGCATTGACTTTGCCTAAATGTAGAGCTCTGAAAGACAAAAATATCTAAACTACCAGGCACAGTTAACATTAAATCTATCTTGTTACAATGTAACAAGTACAATACTGTTCGGATAGCATAAGAAAGAAGTATTGCAAATTTAGTGAAGGTCAAATTTTCGGAGACTTAGTGTGATCTGCGTTCATATATGCCTAAGTCACTTGCATGTGCTCTTCTGTCCATTACCTTTTGTGTTAACAAATAACAAATTTATACCCAGAACTCCTGTGCACCAGTTGTGTCTGCCTTTTTTTTTTTTTGATAGCCTGATTAGTGTTAAGGTTCTCAACTGTTAACAGGAAAAAGGGCGCATGCAAAAGATTTTGCTTCACATAACTAGACACTGAGCTGAGGCATATTTTGAACATCTGGCCTATAGAGGGGTTACATTCCATAAACAGAATAATAATTGTTTGGCATAATAACAACTAAGGCTAATCAACATGACTAAAATAAATATTCTTTTAGTAACTAAAGTTTTTTCACCTTCTCCTTGTCTTTGCTTTCACTATACCTCAGATATCCAAAATGAAATATGAAGCTGAAAAAACATGGTGTGAAGCTGAAACTTTTTTCTCCTTTTTACCAGCATAATTACTTTTAGAGCATCATGCTACTCTCTCAGCAAGTTACTTCAAAGGAGTCTAGGAGGATGAGTATCCAAACTGCTCTTAAGTTTTCACTTATGTTCCGGTTACTAATATTCAAATTGAGTAGCATTGCTACTTGAATAATTCAAAATTGCAGTGGAAGTTTGTTTCCTTTTGTAGAATACTATTTCTGCTCCTGAATTTACATTTTGGGGTACATGTGGCTGGGCACATGCTCTGCAGCCAAACAGTCAGTAGAAACTTTGATAAGAAGCTAAAAGCAGCCTAATCTGCACCTTCTCTGAAGACAGAAAAATTTCCCATTCTTCATTGCAGCATGGTTGGATACTAGACAAATATTTGGCTCATTTTCCTTTCTAGAGGAATCCTTCCCCTGTCATTTTTCAGGGGTCAAGGAAATGCAAAAGGTTTTGTTGATATAATTTGTGTAATGCAGACAGTTAATATTGCCAGATGTCTTCTTCTGATGGCATTCCTTAGGCAGGAGCCCTGAATGAAAGGAGTACCACTGGCAAAGGGGGTTTTGATTGTGGAGCTGCTCCTGCATTGGGACTTTCTGTTGATACAAAAGTAGGGCATAGTCCCACTCCTAAGTGAACACTGTTTCTGATGTACAAACATACTTAAAAAAATGATGTACTTTTTGTAAGCCTCAAAGCATTCACAAGTTTTCTATTTGGAATTGACTTTCATTTCTTTCTGAGGCCTGATGCCAGCTCTTCCTAGTTTGTTATGAACATTCACTTTGTAAATAGATTTAATGTAACTGTTTCTACTTAATTCACCATCCTGTTCTTAAATCACTGTAGCAACAGTTTTAATCCTACCTTTTCAAAAGAGTGATATTCACAATGAAAAAGAAAGCCGGGAGCAACGCTGTGTTTCCTGGTTTGCACAGACAGTATGAGACACAATATGGACACTGGCTTCTACTCTCTACAAGCAAACTTTGCAAGTATCATGCACCATTTAACTTTCCAGAAAGTGAGAGTCAGCTCTTGAAATTCTCAACCCACAGAAAATTCTCTGATCCAAAACAAAGTAATTTAGTTGGGTAAAATGAATCAAAAGGCTTAGGAGTTTGCAACTCCTATTAAAAGGATTGCCATAGTCCTGTGTTCCTATGTGGATGTGGGATGTGTTCTGAACACATTAGAAGAGAAACACATTAGTCAAAGAGAACACATTAGTAGAGAAACAATTAGTTTATAAAGATCTGCCTGTCTATTTTTCTTCAGAAACAGCACATCAGGTTTCACAAGCATTGTTGGATGAACTTGTGAGGTCTTGTCATGAATTCACTGCATTTTTTTCTGGGCAGAATTGAGGCTTTGATGATCTCTGTGGATGCAGAGACACCCTGGTTAGCAGAGCTATTGGATTTCAATCTATGTGAGCTGTATCCTGTGGATCATCTGTTTGTGGTGATGGTCTTTCATATCTGAGTAGGGGGAAAACTTCACAAGTTAGTTTCACCTATGGATCAAGGGGAGAGTAGGAAAGCTGGCACTGAAAGAACAAGAAATGGAAATGAAAAAGAATAGTTTCAATTTCCTGATTAACAGGTGAGCCCCTCTTTTGCTTTTGGATTTTGGAAGGAGGATCATCATGGCTAGGCTTCGCAAATGAAGATTTGGGAAGGGCTCTACCCACATTTACTACAAGCGCGCTGGTGGCTAAAAAGGCCAATACAAGAGAGACAAGTCTGGTTGCAAAAGGCACAGCAGAAAGACTCCTTGGATGGTATCGACAAGACATGATTCTTTCTGCATTGCCTTTTCTCTTCGAGAGTGATCCTGCGTGCATTCTCAAAAGCATCAGCAGCGTTATAGATAGTGTGTCTCCAGACCTCCTGATTGGAGGCCAGAGTAGACCAGTTATGTTGATCAATATGGCCAAGGCTGAGATGTTGTTTCAGGGAGTCCTTGTATCTTCTCTTTGGGGCTCCTCTCTTGCGGCAGCCAGTGGCAAGTTCACCATAAAGCAACATCTTAGGGAGGTGGTGGTCCTTCATCCTTGAGATGTACCCTGCCCAGCGCAGCTGTGTTCTCAGTAGCATGGCCTCAATACTCGTAATGCTGCCTGTTCTAGAACAGATGTATTAGTCACATAATCTGACCAGTGGATGTCTAGGATTGTATGGAGACAGCATTGATGGAAGCGTTCTAGGAGTCACAGGTGGTGGCGGTAGATGACCCATGATTCGGAACCATATAAAAGAGTAGACAGCACTATGGCTCTGTAAACACTGATCTTTGTACTTTTCTTCAAGTGTTTATTTCGCCAGACTCTTATGGAGTCTTCCAAAAGCTCTATATGCCTTTGCTAACCTGTTGTCTGTCTCTCCGTCAATCTTACCATCTGAGGAGATGAGGCTACCCAGGTAATTAAACTGCTGGACTGATTTGAGCTCTGATTAGCCAATGGTGATATGGGGATGATGGAAGACTTCCTGAGGTGCAGGTTGATAGAAGACTTCTGTCTTCTTTAAGCTGACTTCCAGCCCAAAAAGCTCAGCAGCCTCTTCAAAGCAGGATGTTAAACGCTGTAGAGCTGCTTCTCTGTGGGCCACAAGGGCGGCGTCATCAGCATAAAGCAGCTCCCGGACAAGATGATTTACGGTCTTAGTATGGGCCTTCAGTCTCCTTAGGTTGAATAGGCTTCCATCAGTACGATTTCGAATGTAGATACTATCTTCTTCATCGAGGTCTGCTGTGGCCCTTTGGAGCATCATGCTGAAAAAGACTGTGAATAGGGTTGGTGCGAGAATGCAGCCTTGTTTCACATCATTGGTTATTAGAAAGGGATCAGAAAGTGCATTGCCATATCTGACTTGGCCGCGCTGATCCTCATGAAGTGAGATGATCATTTTAAGGAACTTGAGGGGACATCCTAAATGTTCCAAAATCTGCCACAGGCCTTTTCTGCTCACAGTATCAAAAGCCTTGGTGAGATCAACAAAGGTTACATAGAGACCTTTGTTCTGTTCCCTACACTTCTCTTGCAGTTGTCTGAGAACAAATACCATGTCTGTGGTACTCCTGTTGGCTCTGAAACCACATTGGCTTTCAGGTAGAATTCCTTCCGCTATAACGGGTATTAGTCTGTTCAAGAGTATTCTTGCCAGGATTTTGCCAGCAATGGAGAGCAGAGTAATACCTTGATAATTTGAATAGTCTGATTTATCTCCTTTCTTCTTATACAAGGTGATGATGACTGCTTCACGAAAGTCTGATGGTAGTACACCTTGTTCCCAACCTTGTTCTCTGCCTTCCTCATGGAGATGGACTTCACTGAGAGCAGCAATGTCGATATTGAGATGTGATAGTTCGTGGGCAGTTAGGGTAGAACGATGCTCAGGACATCCACTATCCGCAGTATTAAGCATGGTTCTGATGTTCCAGCACGTGAGTGTCAGTTTGGGTACACCTTTGAAGGCAGGTGCATGCCTTTGTCTTTTAATCTTTGTTTGACCGCATTAGAAGATGCCCGTTGGCTGCGGTTAACCAACTGGGTGAAGGGTGGAGATGAGCTTTGGTTAGGCCGCCTTTTCTAGGTTCCTCTCCGAGTGGAGCAAGCAGTGCTCTCCTTGAAAAAGGCTGCTTGGTCATTCAGGGTGCTGCCGAACGAGACTGTCATCTCCAGGATCAGTCTCAGGCAACCAATGTCCTGAACCGCCTCCATGCAGGGTTGGGTCTGTGGCTTCCAGTGCACCTTTCACCTGCTGTTTCGACCCTCACCTGTCGCTACGGGGCTTTACAAATGTGGGTATAACTTTCAGGCCTGTGCAATGGATTTTTTAGGTGAGACGCAGCATGTACAGAGCTGGACCCACCCTTTAATCCTAGGGTTCATCTGCCAGGGCCTAGCAAGCTTGCACGGTGGCAGGGAGGTCCTCAGGACGTAGGTTTAATTAGGGTATCCTTCTCTTAGATGGATGGCCTTACCGGGCTAAGTGAGCTCCATCTGCCCGGGTTTGGAATTAGAGTTGTCCTTCTCCTAGGATGACTGCCAGAAGGCTAGTGAGCCCATCCTGCCCATGGACATATTTTACTACAGGACTTCTCTTGCACTGCTCACCCGCAACCCTCCAAGCAGGACTGCCCTGTCTGCCCTCCTGCCCATCCGGGGACCCCATAGCCCACTGGACCCCCTCCCACTCCCCCAAATTGGACTGACAAACCTATGTGCGCTCTGAAGTTCCTTCTCTCCTCTCCTCCGGGGCTGCAGCCCCCCCGGCTGCCGGGAGAAGCTCCCTTGGCATGGTGGGGCCGGCCGGGGGAAAGCCCCCTCGGCGTGCCGGGGCTGGCCAGGTGGGAAAGCCCCCTCGGCATGGCCAGGACCGGCTGGGCAGGAAAACACCCTTGGCGTGGCCAGGGCCGGGGCCGGCCGGGCTGGAAGGAGGATCAGTCATGGAATAACAGGCTTGAAAAAATTTTTACTTGGAAAATTGCAGCAGTTTCTTATAAGTATAAAATGAGACTGTTCTTTTGAAAGTCAAGCCCCATATCAAGATTATGATTTTAAATGTAGGAAAACCTAGTAGTTGTTTGCAGTGAGCAGAATTTTCAGAGTTTAAATTCTCATTATATATCTTTCTGGAATGTTCAACTCAATGCTTTTCACTCATTTTATATCACAATGGAGTAGGATAATGATAATGCTTGGAAATGCTCAGAGGCACTGCATACTTAAAAAACTGAAGTCAGCTATCCATAAAGATATGTAGAAATGCTTATCTCCTTTAAGGGAATTTTTTAGAACCACTACCTCCCACATACACATATACGGACTCTGCTCAGCAAACATTTATTAGATTCTATCTTTTTTTGATACACTTTCAAACCACATTGCAGTCCTTGTATGTGCCCTTACACACCTTGGGGATTTTTTTTTTTAAATTGTGCCATTATACAAATATGTGGGCTTGATAAGAGTTCTATTTTCTCAATTTCCACATATAATTGCTGTCTTGTGCTTGCAAAATTGAACAGCCAAATACTTGAGAACTAGAGCTGGATGATGAATTGAAAATGTTTCAACCTTTAACCCCATATGTCTTTAAGTCCTGTCTGCTTGCATAAAACTGACAAACCCACATTTTATGGTTTGTTTTCCATACAGCAGAGGAAAAGGGAGGTAGATCATATTCTACTTCAATTAGTATCAAAGTAATGAGAGAATTTTGAATTACAGAAGCATAGTGTGTTATTGAAGAAAGTGTAAGAAAGAGAAAATACCTAGCTTTTTTTGCAAACCTGAGCTGAGAACAGAAGGCTGACAACTTTGGAAAGAAAAAAAAAATCTCCTTTCCTATAATTATGTGGCCCTCTATGAATTGCTTAGGAGGTCATTCAGTTTAGGATTTCCAGTCATTGCATTCTGCTTCCAGCTTCTCAGCTTCAGCTAGAGATTAATCACATCTCTAGACTATCTAATTTTTAAATCTAGGTTTCACATCAATGCTTTGATATGAGATTATTTCTAGATGTCTTTTTTTACCTTGATGCTTTATTGTGCTAGCCAGATTGACATTTGAACTGTGTGTGTAGCAAGGATGTCCCTACGCATATTAGACAGAGAGATAACTTCTAGCATGGGTGTATACAACTTACAATAACCCACAACTCAGGCTGCCATCTCTGATCTGTTTCTTTTCATATTTGTGAGACCCTGTTTTTTCTGCTTTTTGTCCTGTCAGCAGTTCTGCTCATCTTTGATGAAAATAGCTAACTAAATTTGGGAAAAAAACATCCTAATGCAGGAGAAATGCTGCATATACTGAACTGAAGCCACATTCAAAGAAGGTTGAGATGCCACTTTGAAATTAATGTTGCAAGCAATGTTTTGTAACTATATGTTACAAAGAGGTTAAACTGCACTAGGGATAAAGTAGCAACAGAAGGAAAACTGTAACAGGAAGAAATAATTATTCCTATGAAAATAAAGAAGACTAGACGTATATAAATTACTTTTTGTGCCAGAGCTAAACAGGCCCCTTAGGAAGATAATAAAGGCCTCTTGAACCTCAAAGGCTTCTTGCTGCTTTCATATGCAGCTTCTTCTATAATACCTGTTTTGTTCAAATTAAAACCCACGTTCCTGTTGCCAATATAGAAATCTTTTCAAGCACATTGAAGGCACAGCTCTTGGGACCAGAAGTGGGGTAAAGCATTCTGAAGAAATATTTTTCTAAAGTGAATTTGTCATTTCTTTAACCTCATCCTACAAACTCAAACTGTAACAGGAATTTTGATAAATATGTTTATCTTCAGAAGAATGTAAGATGTGAATAAAATGTGTCTTGCTTTATTGTTCAGAATGAATAGTCTTGTAGTGTAAATGCAAGTGACAGATTATTTGAGCTGAAATGTATTATAAGAGTACAATATAAAGAATGGCTACACTGGAAGATCTTTCTGAATAATGATGAAACTTGTGAAATTAATCGTAGCCATACTGAACAAATGAGTCCAGCAATACATTATGCAACAGTAGAGTAGTATAAATGGAGGCCAACTGTCTAACTAATTAAGTGCCAGTTGATGCTTTTGTTACAGAAGTAACAAAATTATGGGTTTTTTTCCATAATGCTGTTAATTTTTTATATATATATATATATCAGATGACATGATAACAAATGAAAGGTATCTTTTATTGTTTGAAGAGCCCACATGAAAGTAAAGGATGGGATAGTTTCCCTATGAAAGAGTCATGATCCCATAAAGAGAGAAATGAAAGTCCGAAAAATTTTCATCACTGCAGGATTATGTCTGGAGGAAGAAAGCAAGGTATCTAAGCAATGACAAACCTGGTGGAGGCATGAGCACTGGAAATCTTGTGGGATCATGCTTTTTGTCCAGATGAGATGTTTTCTGAAACCAAATTTATGGTAAAGGATATTGTCTATTATAAGTATTTTAATATTCATATATTTCACTGTAAATGAAAAGTAAGGAAAGAAAAGCAACAGTAGAATTGAAAGTTACTCTAAAATGCAGAGACGGTGATTTAGGGAGAAAGAAAAAGTATATAATTTGTAAGATGATTCTCAGAAGTAGAATGTCAGCAAAAATGAGGATTTATCTGGAAGTGGTAGGAAGGCTGAAGAACTGAAGAGATCATCCCACATTCCAGAAATGTGCATAATTCCACCATGGTGCAATTTGACAGTACAAATATGTGGTGGTGAAATACTTTGGGTAAAGATAAAAGGAGTAGAAACCAAAAAGAGAAATAATAACAACCATCTGTTACACTTCAGAAGATCTGGAAAAGAGTGGGGAAAAAGAATTCCTGGAGCCATTCTTTGTGCTGTGGGACGCTGCACTCCTGAGGAATGTTTACAACTCATATATTTGTTGGTTAGCCAACCCAATAATCCTGCATCACTGAAAAGGTCTGTAAAATATGCAGAAAACAAATTTTGGAAGCAGTGCTTAATTGTGCTTGTAAAGTAAAGGCCTACTGTGAGGGACTGGTGAAGAATCATTTTCTTTAGCAAAACCCACATGTTTAAGATATAGTCATTATTCTGAATTCCACCCATTTTTGGGTGGAATTTTTGATGACCTGGCAGTCAGTTTAGGAGGGAAGTGTGGTATGAAGAGATAAACATTTATCAAGTCTTTGTTCTTGCCAAGGCAGGGCTTAACTGAACTGTTCTTTGAAAGGCCCAGATCACCTGAGCCTGTGAGACTTCACAAATTGATAAAGTTCAATGCAAGTTTGAGCTTTGTTGTATCACTTTGGATGTTTGACTGCACTGAAATGGTACACACAAGTCAGGGCACTGCACAGCTGGAAAGGTGAACTGCAAGTGGAACAAAACCATGCTGATTTTCCAAATATACCTTTGAAAGAGCCATTTTGCTTGAGTTCCAGGAAATGCTGAAACAGAGGTTTGAATTCTGTTTTTGCAAAATAGAGATTACTATTTGTTGCTTTATATTATTTTCGGAGTTACAAAAAGTCTAAATGCAAGACATACAGTTTTCTCTGTCTACTGCGTGACTTCTCAGGTTGATTTATATGATGACAAGCGGGTGAGAAGTGTTCACTGACAGAAAGAGAAACACACTGTTATTGCTAGGAGAAGTTAAGGTCAGATCACAAATACATGCTTTCTCTTTTTTTTTTTTTTTTTTTTAAAATATGTTTTTGCAAACTCTGAAGCTAATCTGGTCAAGTTCTTCATCCACACCAGGGTCTCTATTTCCTGTCCAGAGAAAATTTAGCCCCACAAGGTACATGTTTCATTCCTGACCTATACTGAAGTCCTCTCTCTATGGAGCTTGGTCAAAAATACAGGACACTGTACATTTTAGTAAGGGCAGCAGCAGCACACTCAAGATACTCTTAGAATTGTTTCTTATGAATTTTTGATTCTTCCTTAACAAAAATAAATAATCAAGCTATTTACAAAAGAATCCTGGTGAAAAATCTTGTTCAGTCCCTCTTCAGTGCTAACTATACTGGAGACCTCGTTCAAGAATCTGCTGTAATGCAAACACTGATTTAAAGGAAGAAACAGCTTTGTAAAGAAACATGCTTGACTGCTGTGACTACTTCTTATGGTCATAAAATTCATAATCAAAATGAAACTAACCTGGAATAGTAATGAAAAAATGCCATTTTATAGGAAAAATATGAAAGGACATTTTTTCCTCTTGTAGTTTGAGAAATCTGTGAGCAGTGCAACTGTTTCCAGGGTTTTCTGAAATACAAAATTATATAAGTAAAACAAAGGCATTTTTCTAAGCTAAATTAATACAGTGTTGAAATTATAATTTTCCCAGTTAATTCATATTTCTCTCAAAGTCAAACCATGCTCTTTTAAAAGGCAATGTGTTAAAGGAGAAATGAATTCTTAAACATACTTGAGGTGTCTTCAAGCTGTTTATTTGGGAAGAAAGCTCTCAGTAGCAGAGTTAGACTGCAACAGCAGCTACAAATACTTTTCAGGAAAACAAGGGGACATCAACTTAACATATCCAATATTACACACAAAACTCATAAACTTTATGATAAGAAGCACAGCAAAAGGGGGTTTGTCCCTATTACGATTTTTTAAAAATTCTCCCATAAATTACACTAAGTAGAAATATTGGCTTGGATCATAAATCCCTCTCAGGAACTGCCTTATCACAGATTCCTCAAAAGCACTAACCTACGTGACCTTTGTGTGAGCCTCAGATGACTCCAATTATTCGGCTGTGAGCTCTGATTCTTTTACACAGCCTGACCTTAACTTTAAAAAATTGAAGAGAGTGGAGGTCTGGGGGGGAATGAAAGCTGTATCACATGGCCTGACCACACTTTGTACCCTATGAGACAGGCCACCGAAATCTTGGAGAGGTAAAGGGAGGGATTTTATCTTCCATATCTGTAGATATCAAGAGGAATGAAGTTCCACCACATTGGGGTCAACTGTGCAAAAGCACTGTATTTTGACACAGTCAACTTAAAAAGTAAGGTGGGAGCGGAGATAAATGAGAAACAGAAAGTAGGTTACGAAAGGAAACAGAAATGTGGACCAGGTTATGCAAGAACAGAGGGGTCAAGGCTTGAGGAACCTTGAAAGTTATCGGTGAAATCCTGAACTCAAATCTCAATTTCAGAGGGAACCAATATTGTGGTGTGAACGAGGGGTCAGCATGGTAACAGCAGGGGCAGCAGCAGTGGGATGAAAGTGAGATAGGATGCTTTGATAAAACATGTGTTACTGATGCAAATCCTCAAATCAATGTTACTTCTATGCAGAAATTTGAGGCTGGGTCAAGGTCCCATCTAACCTTCCAGCAAAATTTCCATCCATTTCACTAAGGTCATGTTTTGTCTCCTAAATTCAACAACTTCAGTGGGTATCACTTCAAGGTTTAGCTTCAGGATTCTGTTTTAGGGGTTTGTGTGTTTTCTTACCTGCCAAAATACCCCAAGTATACCTGTCCTCTGCACTACATCACTTGTTAATCTGTGGCCAAAAATAGCACAGGATGATGGACAATGCTGAACTTAGATTTAAGCTGGAATTGGGAGGAGAATCTGTTTGCCTGTTTTGTGAGAATATCCATTTTTCAAAGTCTTCTTGTCTAAAAGGAGACAGAAAAATCAAAATACATTTGTTAAATTCATTTTAGGAATTATAATACAATGGGTAATCAGAGTGCAGTGGCTGAAATATTGCAATAGGTTCACCATGCCTTCTTTCAGTTCGTCCTTATAGGTTTTATGTTTTTTTTTCTTTTTAATATTTCAAATATACATGAACTCCAAATTTGAAATTTTAAAAAATGTTGAAAAAATGCGAAAAAATGTTTTGACAGTTTCAAAACCTCTTTCCTAGGTTTTCTTTTAAAAGGAAAATTAATGAAACTTAGTATTTTACAGGTAGATGGATAGATCAGTGTCTATTATATATATAACAGTGTCTGTTATAACCTATAACAATCAGCATTTTCCGTTTGAAGGTCTTATGCTAAAAATATTTTCACTTGCTCTTGAGTTTTAATCAAAACTTAGACCTTAAAACAAATGACAGAATTTGGGATTGACTTTGACCAACAATAGAAAACACCTTCCTCCACTATCAAACTGTTATCCTCTTACAGAAGAACTACTCATTTGGATGTGAGTGCGAGGTAAATTGCACAGGCATATGTGCTGTATGTTGAGAATTACTTTGTTCCTACACCAGTATGTGGTAGTCTTGATTTTAAAGGAAGTTATGATGAGTCATTTCTATGACTAAGCTACATGAAAGCTGTAACTGTCAGGCATAAGGCCAGTACATGTCACTGTCTCGTTTCTGTATGGCAAGTGGGCTCTGACAACCTTAGACTCACTCCCCAAAATGTTTAAATAGGGAAGTGCATCATTCTAGCTTACACAGCCAGAGTTCTTTCCTGTGAAAACCTTGATGAGGAGGGAAATGCCTTTGGCTCTATGTGACAGGAAGCACTCTCGCCTAAGCAAATAAGTGTAGATGTCGTTTATTTGAATCTACTTTTTGTTATTTCTTTTTGCTTTATTTGTCAACCTCTGCTTCAAATAAAGGATTCTGATTTCACTAATGTTTAGCTTAAATACAACAACTTCAAAGTTAGGTTCAGCAGTATCTAATCTATGCTTTTACCCCATTTTATGTCTTAAACTGAGCTTGCTTGAGACAGGGAATGTTTATACAGAATTGTCATATTTTGCAAATAAAACAAGTGGGGACAGATTATGGTTTGTAGTTCACAGATGCTTTGGGGAAGGTAAAGAAGATTAAAAAAAAGGGTTTTACTTGACTAGCAAAGATTCATTTTCAATTCTCACTCCAAAGAAGGAAGAGGGGAAGGTTATTGAGGAGAGCACACTGGGTGTGCACAAATCCTCCATGGATATTTCAGTGCTGGTTGGCCTGTCCTCATACTCTCTGTGTATAAATAGCTGTGATGTGGTAGAAATAAATACTGTGAAATCAAGATTACCATCATTCCACTCATCATTAGACAGTAAGACATAAATAATAATTTGTAGTGGGTTCACCTTGGCTGAACGTCAGGTGCCCACCCAGCCGCTCTATCCCTCCTCTTCTCATCTGAACAGAGGAGAGAGTAGGGTGGGAAAAGAAAACAACACAAATCGTGGGTTGCGATAAGGCAGTTTATATTTATCCAAAAGAAAAAAAAGCAAAAACAGCGTGCGCACGTACAAAGCAGAAGCTCGCAGTTAATCTCTACTTCCCATCAACAGCGATGGTTGGCCATTTCTCTGAGAAGCAGGGCTCCAGCGCGTGTAACAGTTGTCAGCAGGCAGCCATCAGTGACAATGAGTGCCTCCAGTCCTGCTCCTTGCCTCAGCTTTTATATCTGGGTTGACGTCATATGGTCTAGAATATCCCCTTGGTCAGTGTGGGTCAGCTGGCCTACTTGTGTCCCCTCTCCCAGGATCTCACCCTCGATTGAAGAAGGAATGTTAAAGGTCTGTGCTCAGCAGTAGCCAAAACATGGGTGTGTTATCAACACTCCTCTAGCTACAAATGCAGAGCACGGCACTGTGAGGGCTACTATGGGAAAATAAATTCCGGCTCAGCCAGACCCACCACAGATTTTTGAATAATATCTTATGTATCCCCTATTTTCCCCCCTGTGTTACTTTAAGACAGTAATACATATGGGATAGTACCATAGCCAACGGTTAATGGGGTGACCATCCTTGCACTTTTTGCTAAAGGGTTTAAAAATGCTGTTTTAAACATTATGATCCAACTATAAAAGCACAAAACACCCCCCACCCTGTTTAAAACTGTATTCACTGTAGGAGTTTAGAGGTAATCTTGCTCCAGAATATTTTTTAATTGGACATCTCAGAAGATCTGTTATAGAATGAAGTGTTGGCAAAAAAGAGGTTTTTGAAGAAAATGGGTAACAATTGTTAGAAATATTTTGAGGTTTTTTTACTAGAAAGAGTAACAGATGAGCTGTAGCATGTGGTGGTCACTTAAGAGTTATATAGGAAGTTAGCTATGAAATGAGTAAACTATTAATTTTGGCGTACAGTCTTCTAAAATTTCGCCCTTGCTTATGAAAATAAGATGACAATTTGAAAAAAAAAGGCTTGATGCTGGAGTTGAGGATATAAAAAATCTTAGTAATTCTGACAAGCAAATTGGTGGTAGTTATAATAAAGAATAGAAACAATGAACGTACATAAATATGATTGTTATAATAAAGAACAGAACCAGTGAACATACTTACATATGATTTACTAAGTAGGACACAAGCCTTATGTTTACATAGTGAATTATTCCTAAACACTGTGGATTTCATTGAAGGAATCAATCAGTACTGTATGTGAAAATCCTGTTGATATGTTCTACTCTGTTTTCCAGAAGGCTTTTGAGGAAGTTTTTGTCAAATGCATTTAGGGAAATAAAGTGGCATGGCACAAAATGAAGGGTCCTAACACGTTTAAATTCAGGATAGTTTTGAAGGGATCTTAAGGTGCTGTTGGGATGACAAAATGGAAGATATAATTCAGTGTTGGAAGATGTAAATTGATGCATCTGGTGTTGACTCTGGAATTAACAGTTGAAATTCTTAAGAGAAGGATGGAAAACACTCCATAAGTCTGTGAGTTGGACATACCTTGAAGACTGCATATGGTCTTGTCCTCTGCATCTCAAAAAGGATAGAGCAGAACTAGAAAAGGGTGACAGCATGTTTAAAGCTATAAAATAGCTTCCAGATGAGGATTGACTACATAAACTTGGTCATGGCTAGGCTTCGTGAACGAAGATTTGGGAAGGGCTCTACCCACATTTGTTACAAGCGCGTTGGTGGCTAAAAAGGCCAATACAAGATAGGCATGTCCAGTTGCAAAAGGCACAGCAGAAAGACTGCTTAGATGGTATATTCTGCAAGGCTCGATTCTTTCTGCGTTGCCTTTTCTCTTCAAGGGTGATCCTGCGAGCTTTCTGAAAAGCATCAGCAGTGTTATAGATGGTGTGTCTCCAGGCCTCCTGATTGGAGGCCAGAGTAGACCAGTTATGGTGATCAATGTGGCCAAGGCTGAGATGTTGTTTCAGGGAGTCCTTGTACCTTTTCTTCAGGGCTCCTCTCTTGCGGCAGCCAGTGGCATGTTCACCAAATATAAACTTGGTATACTATGTAGAAAAAGAGTTGCCTGAGGAAGGAGGGAATAGAAATCTATAAATCATGATTAGCAAAAGGGAGGTAGCACAAATAGGGCCATGGAGTAGCAGGTTTGACAAACAAAAGTAGGATTTTTTTACAGAAGGTGTAGGTATACTGTTGATGGCATTAGCACAGGATTCTGAGAATGACAGAAGTTTACATGGCTTCAAAAGGAATTATATAAATCCACAGAAGAAGAATCCATTAAAGGCTGTAAAACACACAGATGCCATTTTTGGCTCAGAAAATATTGGAGGTCATTGAGTGCTCAAAGCCAAGGGAACATTACTACATGTTTGTCCTCATTTCAATGCTTCCCCAGCCGCTCTTGGCCACTGTTAGGGGCAGGATGCTGAACCAAATGGTCCCTTGGTTGGACTTACGATCATCCTTATGTGTCTGTACCTGCTTTCCCTCTGTCGTAGCTTGGAAACTCATGTTTGCTTCTGCTGAGGTGTCTGGAGCAGTTGTTAGTGTTGGGGACAAAGGGAAGAGGTACATTCCCAGCACATTCTTTTCCTTGTTTTTCCCACTCTAATAGCAGCCTTAAGTGCTGACTTCTACATCTCTGGTAGGTACAGCACAGCTCCGAATCCTGGCATTTGAGGTGGTAAATTTCCATTTTGTATGTATTACAAGAAGCTCTGCATGAACTTGTCCTGTGTTTGGGGCCTTTCAGAGCCAGTAGACCTGACCAGTAGAGTCGTTCTCACCTGCTGAGAGATTTTAGCGCCCAACATGAAACCCCTTGGAAAGACAGTCAGGAGTTTCCAGCCAAACATATAAGTCACTCCAGGATCTACTGGAAATTGGCCTGGTTTTACTTAACCAAGCAAAGTCAGGTCAAGCCAAGCAAATAAACAGTAATTTTCAAAATATTTCCTGAGTCTTCAGGTGCAGAATTGAACTCCAGACAAATAGGAAGTAGCTCCTGGTTTTTACTGAAATTGTGTGAAATATTTTGGGTTAATAGTGCAAACTAGAATTTTTTAGAGGACTGAAATAGCTTGCAAATATGAACACCTGAAGATAAATTAAACTGAATAAAGTGTAAAACAGATATTATATTAAAAAAGAAAAATTTAATCCTGAATTTTCTGAAGAAAAAAACGTTCTATTTTAGAAATGCTAGAATGTTTACTTTTGACATTTTAAAAATAAACTTCTTTTTAGTGTTTAATAATAGCTCACTGAAACAGAAAGGTTTTAAAATGAAAGTAAAAATCATTACAAATTAGCTTGATCCCCCCCAAAAATTCTGTATTTTTCAAAAAAAGTAAAATGTGTGTTTTGATTCAAACTCAATTGATTACATTTTGTTTTCTTTTTTCTTTAGTGACTGAACCAAAAAAGCATACTTGTTTATCTAGCTCTTTTTTGGGTTATATTATGAAAGTTTTGCAGAGTGATTCACACTAAATTCATAGCATGCATTCATAGCAAATTAGAGCTGCATTTTCCAGCAAGTGTAAATACTGGTTTTTATCTTTGTTTGCAAATAATGGTTACTGCCCCATGAATATCAATGAGGAAGGGTAGAAAGGAGAAGTTCAAAAATTTAAATTTGCACAGTTATTGAAGCTTCTTATTTTAAGTGCTTAATGCCGATTAATGCAGATGCCACAATTTCCCTTTCTTCTTCATGATTGTTTTGACTTCCTCAGCTTAAGGAAAACATTGAGAAGAAATAATTTTCCCTTTTCTCCCCCCTCTCTTCTCTTTTCTTCTTTTTTGACTGGCTATGGCTCCCCTAATTCTTCTCTTTCTTTGAATCCTTCAGTGCTGATAAATTTTTTAAACTAAAATTTGTTTAATGACTTCACGGAAAATTTGCTTTGTTGATTCTTTTTAAAAAAGGGAGTTTATTTTAACAGAAAAATAAATTACTTTTTGTGTAATCATTCAGTTCAGTAGGCGCTTGCCAAAAGGCCTGCATAAATGAAATGCTGTCTCTAATCTCCCTTGGCCATGCAGAGGAGTGAGCTCCCCACATGCTTATTTGCAAGTTGATTTGGGGGAAAGCTGCAAGGGAAGGAAGTTTCCCTGTGAGACTGTGAATCCCTGTGAGCCAGAGCTGTTACTGCTTTTTTCCTAGCTAGGTACCTGGGAGGCATGTGAGGTGGCATAAGCCTAAAGAACGTTAGTCCCCACAGACATTATTAGCAAGGACTTTCTCTTCCCCATGCGGTGCATGACACTTCTGGCTGAGCCAAGTTCCTTTTTCCACCTTCCCTTGGAGCAGCAGATGTCAGTCACTGCTCTTGGCTGGATACTGAGCTAGTTTACTACAGGTATGTCTCTGTTGCTAATTAGAGATGGTTTTCACTCATAGAGAACCCTTTGGCAAGTACATAACACAGGTCAAATCCCATCCTTTCACCCCAAGACCAAATGG
Source organism: Neopelma chrysocephalum (assembly GCF_003984885.1). NCBI lineage: Eukaryota > Metazoa > Chordata > Aves > Passeriformes > Pipridae > Neopelma > Neopelma chrysocephalum. Next base: position 1,722,590 of record NW_020897726.1, on the reverse strand, counting down.
CATGGCAGTCATTGCATCCATTCTCTTCCCACTCAAAGGGGGGTGGCTTCACTCTTTCCATCCTGTCTCCAGTTCCTTAACTCTCGTATGATGCCCAGGCCAGGGGAGTGTTCTGCACCCTCTCTGTGGTCAGGCCAGTGCTTCACCCTGCAGCCTGTTCATTTACATACATGAATGTGGTCATCGTGACTAGACCTACAGAGAGGGTTGGTCCCTTGGCCTCTGCTATGCCATACATGGGAAGGTAGCAGAAGGCATTTTGGAGGTATTTGCCCAGATGAACAATACCTGAAACCATTGCTATTACTATTTGCCATTTTTTTGTGTCAGCCAAGAGCTACCTCCCAAAGGAAAGCAGACACAATCTATATCTAATTTTATGGCCCTGATCCTATGTTGCTTTTTGTGATGAGTGTAGTCTATATTTGCATTAGGTCTTCACCCAGATTTACTTCTAGAGTTTATCAATATTTGTCAGGGTGAGAGTTTCTAAAGGCAGCATAGCTGAGAGATTTGGAAAGCTTGGACACATGTAAAGCTTCCAAACCACCATTATAGTTTACACCACAAAGTTTACTCTTATTTTTACATTCATTCATAACTGCTTCAAAATACATATTGGTATATTTAGTCTTCACCTACTTTAACACTTCTTGCTCTTTAAAGTCTTTGCATTTTTATTTGCTTCACTGTTGGTCATTGCAATTTCGCTTTCAGCCCTTACAAAATTTAGAATTTTCACTTCTCCTTTTCTCCTCTTTTCAATGGTGCAGATTCTCTTCAACCAAACACACATACATTTTTACTTTGTGATGATTTTCTGATATCCTTTTTAAAAGTATGGCCTATTGTTGGTGTGGAAAAATATTGCAGGTTTTATTGCCTTGAGTTTTTTTTATCCAGTTATCTGCTTGGTATCACTGGCATGGCTGAATAAGGAAGAGCTATTCACATGAAATATCTGTGTGATCAAGTCTTTAGTTACCATGACCGAGAGACATTAAAGTCTGCAATAAGAAAGACATTTTACTTTCACATTTCCAAATCCAAAGTGTCAGTAATTTTCTGTTGCTGGGCTGTATTAGTTTCTGGTATAATCTCATAAAATGTTGTAGGGTTACACCAAGAAGGAATTTAGACCCCCAACTTGAAATTTCAGTTCTGCTTCACAGAGCTGTAAATTACAGTGGTCTGGCATAAGCATCAGTGGAAATACTAATTGCTTAAAACTAAATGTATGTTGTTGTGTACAAGGAGGTCACACAGCTCTCCTTACTTTTTTTGTGATTATTTACATTAAACATCCAGGAAGAAAAAAGTAGACCATGCCATATACATGGAAATACCTAAATGAGCACAGCAACGAATGATTTAGTGCAGATTATCTGAAAGATATTTCCACATTTTGCACTTTAAACACTGCCATGTTGTCTGAAAATTCTGGGACATGTCCATGAAACAGTGCAGAGCAACCCCTGTCAGGAGCACAGGTCAGTAATGGCAATCTGGAATAACAAATTATAATTTTCAGTTTGTGAAGCATGATTTTGGTGCATTATGGGTTATTACGTTATTATATACAGTATTGTAAAGCTTAGAGGCTTCAATGAATTTGGCACCCCATTAAACAAGGCATAGTAGAATCACATAATGAGAGACAATCTTTTCTGAAAGTGTTACTTAAAATCTGCAAGACGAGAGTGAAAGAGAAGCACAGAAAAACGAAGTCTGTGAAGATCTTGGTGTAGATCAGGGACTGAGTCAAGAATATAAACTGAGTGTCCAAACCCTTAATTGATCCTTTTCTTTATTCAAATCCCACTGCCCTATTCATGAGGTTAAATCTAAGCACTGGGAACCAAAAGCTTAATTTTTCTGTAATCATACAAATCAATAACATGTGATGGCCATAACTGCAAATAAATTAGTTTAACTTTGGAATTTTCTCTATATAAATTGATTGCATTTTGCCACTTCTAATCCCACCATAAGCATTTCTTGTGCATTACGTACAATGCTGCTGCCAGCTACATGGAAAGCACAGGGAAACTTGCACATGGGAAGCTGAAGGAATTTCCACAACTTTTCCACTATGGGGCTGACGTTGTCATTTTTGTCTGGGTTTAGTGACATACTGAGGGATTCAGCCACAACACAAATAATTGAAAACATTCCCAGGACATCTGAAAAAAAAGTGGTCATGCTCTCGTCTTGCTAAAATATCAGTGAGTACAGTAAAAGCAGTGTCACATTACTTTAACAGAAGCATTTAATATTTTTACTGACAGAATCTAAAGCATGTGGTTATGGAGTGTGAAATCCTCATTAAAATTCCTTGAGGAAAATCAGTTGAATAAATAATTGTGTGACTAATTGTCACAGTGCCCTCACTGCTGTAGTTTTACAATATAATAATTCTCTCCATTGATCAGCTTTATTCTCTTATCATACATAGAAATCAAGTTCTTGTTAAGGAATTTATCACCCATCAGGAACAATTCTGATGTTTCTAAGTCTAAAGAAGTAAAAATATGCTGCAATAACTGTGGTCATTCTGGTGCATTCATGGAGCTTCCCTGTGCTACTCCTCTGGAGTGGTGGCAGTTGCCTCTCTGTGCACATCTCTCCCATTTTCCCCTTCATGAGGTGCATACAGAAAATACAGACAAGGCAAAGTGGGATTCTGAAATAAGGGGGTGAATCAGAAGTGGGAAACATCACCAATTCTACTCATCGTGCTCAAGTCCTCTTTGGGTTTCTCCCTTTGCTTGTCTCTGTAGAGATGATTTCTGTAGACCATAGTGTGCTATTGGACTATGCAGCCTGGCAGTGAAGGGATAGGATGCTGAACTAATATACAAGGGGTGTGCCCTCCTTCTAAAGGATCTTGGAATAGATGAAGGTTTTAGGGAAAATTTCAGTATCTTGAATTAAGTCTTAGAGTGTCTTCAAACGTAAAAGGCAATGGATGAACCCTGCTCCTGGACTGAAAGGTATTGGAGAAATTTGATATCTGTGTGTGTGTGTGTATGTGTGTCCAGTATTAATTATTAACTCTTCCAGCTATTCAGTTTAATAAGCAGTAGCACTATCTTTACCTTGATCCTGTCACTATTTTAAAGTGCTTGGCAGTTCAAAAGGACCAGAGGAGTGAGGTATTTAATGAATCTTAAAAGAGCTGCTGCCTTCCCTAGTGGCAAATGATTCTTATTTTGGTTAAACTGGGAAACATTTAAATCTTCCATATCTCCAAACCGCTATGAAAATGTCTCTGCATGTTACAGAGTTCAGAGTTTGTGGCTATATGACTCTAATAACACATGAGGCTCTCAACAGAAAATTCACAAAGGTCTATTTTTAAAACATTTGTGCTGCCAAAATTGATAAATCTTTGAACAAGGAAACATTATTAAAAAGTCTGATACTCTATGAAAAATGAGTGTGTTAAAATTGGAGGCCAAACCCCATTGCTAGCATACGAAATAGAGAGATCCTTGTCTTCAGATGTAAACCTGTACTGAACTTTAACTGTTGAGTAGCAAGACTCTGCCTTTAGGCCGGGCTCCAGAGAGTTCAGTGGTGGATATATTGTGGTCTACTAGTCCAAGCAATCGAGTGTATGGCTGTTGTGAAATCATACACAAAATAATCTAGTTGTGCACATGTGTAAGTAGATAAAAGTGTTCAATACAAAGCTGGTATATTTTTAACCAGGAGGTGGCATCGTATCACGTCTTTTGCAAGAAAACCGTCATTGTTCTATTTGTATTTTTCCTTTACAAGGAGACTGGGACTTCAGAAACAACACTAAGTAGTGTTTTTCTGTTTTGCTCTTTTGGGGGGGTTATTTGTTTTTACAGATGTGATGAATCGTCACATACATGTTTCATCCTCACTGAATGTGCTCTTAGCTGGCAGTCTGATACTCACATTATTGTTTTACTATCCAGTTATATTTCTGGTAAAAACAAACTGAAGAACTTTATCTAGACAACTACCTGTATATATACTCTGTTGTGAAATGTTATTTCTGTTCACATGTGTGTTTCAAAAATTTGTAGTGGTGCCAATAGAAATTACATTCCATTAATTCACAACCAGGACAATTGCATATCACTGAATTACAAGACTCTTATTTATGGTGGCTCAATAGATCTGTTGTCCTATAACAGATACAATACCTTTGTAAAGGTCAGAAACCAAAGCAGGGAGTTGAAATGATCTGAATCTTTACATTTTACGCAATGCTTAATCAGAGTCCTCAGAGGTTTGAGCAGGTATCTGAAATCAGAAAGGAGTGTCAGCTGTTTAAAAAAAAGTGTTTGTGTATGTGTGTGATTTTTGAAAGACATGGGATTGGCAGATACTGTCAGTCAGATGTCATGCCCCTGTAGCTGTGGACTCACGCAGATTGTGAGGAAAGATTTCTAAAGGGAATGACAGTCTCAAAAATTGGATCAATCTCTTCAGCCACCCATCATGTGCAATGGCTTCTCCTCTGAGTCTGTGATAATTTTAGTTGTGTCCTGTGCAATATGAGTAACTGTCCTTTCGAAACCACACAGCAACTAATTACAGGAGGTTGACAGTTGCTTATCATCTGAAGTAATACATCATCCTCCATACTGAAAAGCTATTTTACCCATCGTTAATCAGTCTCTCAAACAATTCTGTACATGAGTTACAAATAGTGAGCCAACAAACACATCCTGCTGAGCTGAAGGCCCCACACAGGAAGAAGGCATCAATAACAACTTCTTTGGTACTTTGCCAGAATATTTTCACATCAAAATAGAACTAGAGCTGTATCTGAAAGCGAAAGGTATTTAATTTTTCTATGGTCCCATAACCAACATCTCTGCTTTTCACATTGGGAAAGGCATATGATTTTGTGGTTTAATTCCTTGTGTATATGGCGTCAGGGTCAGTTCATAATGGCATTCATACAAACCTTTAAATACAGCCAAAATCAAGGAAGTATAGGTGTCAAAATCAGAAGTGCTATTGCCCTGATCTTGCAAGGGTCTATGGTTAATATGGCTGCTTAAGATTTCAGACTTTCGGAAGCAGCAGCCTGACTCACCACAAGGAACTCATATAAATGCTTTTGGAAACAGGCATCATAATCATCTCCTTAACCACTGGTTAGCAAATCATGATGACTGTTTAACATAGAAATATCCCTGCAGCAGTATAACAAAAATCATATCATGCAACCATCAGGTTTGATGTTTTCCTGTGCTGTAGAGGGTTGCAAACTGTATTTATGCTCTACAATGTGCAATCCAATCCAAGATATTACAGTAATACAGTTGAGAACTACTGATACTATACTGCATCAGCTTGGTCTGTATTTCTTATTTTGAGAAACAAATACTGATATTGCCAAATCCTAAAATCTATGGACAGTGTGCTTTCATTGTATCTCAACACCGAACCAAACCTTCTATCTGTATTCTGGAGGGTACTGCAAACACGCAGCTAAGACCTTTCCATTTCTAATTATATATGACGGAAAAGGTCATGAGACAGATGAGAAACCATATTCAATCAATACCAGACTGATTTTTCCCCCCACTGATTTTGGAAAGTGTTTCATGGTTAGTAACACTCTGGGATACACAGAGAAAGAACAGTAAACTGATGTGCCTGTAAACATATTTATTTGGCATTTTGCTTCACTGAGCATAGAAGTCATCTGGCCAATCTTAATTTTTTTCTAAGGGACTATCACAAAAAGTCCCTGTAATACAAAGGAAAAACAATCTGCAAATTCTCCCTTGAAATGTGGCCTTTCCTGCCTAGTTACAGAATGAAATCGATACAGCTGCAGATTTGTTGACCTGCACATAAGATTGGAACTACAATATGAAAAAAATGAAATTCTTCCCTGATGATAGGTTTTTCTCTATTTAGATATCACTAGTGGGAACAATATAATGGCTGGAAGGATCTGCAGACCCCTGTATAATGTTAGAGAATGTCATGTTGAGAAAGGGCATATGTTCTCTACATCACTGCTCCTTAATCTTCTCAGATTTTCACAACAAAATCATATTAATCAAATCTGCTTTCAGCTATATGAAAAGTATAGTTTGAATGGTTCACAGCTTAGGAAGAAATTGAATGTAGAAGGAAACGTTGGATAGAAATAAGCCCAGAACTTAAAATAACTTCCTGTTGTCAGTATCTCACTTTGTAATTCTGAATAGATATGGCAATTATGCACCAGAAAGCTCTGAAACTGCCTCATACTGTGGCTGTGGAGTGGTCCATGAAGGCAATGCAGGAGCAGGGGAATTGCCAGATGAAATCAGATGGGTGAGCCATCTGCTACTGGCTTGAAAAGAAAAAACTAAACCCAACAAAACATCCTACCCAGAAATACATCAGCAAGGGGCGGAATTCTGCCTGGCACTGAAAAGACACTCTGCTCTCCTACCTCATCTGAAAATCTGCTTGGTAGTTTGAGGAAGATTGGGCTCCATATGCATGAAGTGCAGGTTTTGTTCCAGTCTTGCTCCTTTTCCATTGTCCCATTTGGAACAAAGTGAGTGGGCAGAGGGGGAAAGAGAAGGGGACATCCCTTCATTTCCATGCAGCAGGGATATAGGTTTGGGGGGAAAGTGGTTGGCACTCTGAAATGACCAGGATCACCTTACAGTGCTCCCTCTGACATTGGGTTGTTTTGCAGACAGTCTTAAACCTGTGATAATGCATTGTTTTATTAGATATACCAAATAAAATCCACAGCATTTGTTGTGATTTCCTCATTGCTATTAGTGTTTAGTGTCTGCTTAGCACAACTATTGTGTTTGGCATCATTCAGACTACAGAGAGAGACCTGATCCCTGTGCCCAAAACCCTATATTCTGGTGTCCCAGTCTTGCTCTCATTGAAATCATGGGGAAACTACCCTTGCTTCTGACTTTGGATATGAAATATAGAGAGGGCATGAAAGTGCACTCCTTTCCTCTCTGTTAAATGTGAATATCAAACTTCTAGCAAAATGATCATCATATCACAAAGTAAACTGTGATAGAAATGACAGAATGTTGGTTCTGGCAATAAGATCTGAAAAGCACTTCTGTGTCACTTAAAGGGAACAGGATTTCTTTTGAAGGCAAAATATATTTAATTTTAGAAAAAAAAAAAGAGACACCACTCTAATGAGAATTACATTTTAAATTCGTACCAGAAAAACAGGATATTCCTGAGGTCTTTCTGAACACATCTACTTCTGTCTGGACTCTGGAGAAAATCTACTAATAGCAAAGGCATGACATTAGATTGCAACCACAGAATTACAGTCTTAAGACTAATGAAAAAGGGTTAAATCTATACCATTTCTTATCTGTAATATAATCCCACCATAAGATCAGTCTTTCCTGGAATTATTGAAAAGGAAATTCTCTCCTGCTTCTAAATGTAATTTTATTTTTTCTCTCACTACATTTGTAAAGATGGCTGCAAATGTTTAGCTTACCACTTTTCAGAATGCTATCCAAATCTGGAGGTGGTTACTATAAATGGAATCTAGCTTGGGCTATATTATTATACTGTGATATTTGGAATCAGAAGTATTTAATTATGTACAGATACATGGTAAAGTCAAACTTCTGAAGAGAAATGAGATTTCTAGTCTATGTGACTTGCAGATGCTTAGGATTACAGAAGCCGTAAGATGTCTGCTCTGGCTGCTGTTGGTATTGACTACTTGCGTATCCCATGGAATTTCTTGCTCATGACAGGAAGACAACCTTCAGATTTGCAGGTCTTTTGCTAGGTGGAATACGATAAATCTCAGTTAAATGGGGGAAATACATCCATGCTAATTCTAAAACAACGTGATCTTGTAGAAGAACTAGGTGGAGAAGTGAACAAGAGCAGCCCAGTAGAAAAGGACTTGGGAGTGATGGCTGATGAAATGAATCCTGGTCTGTAACAGCAGTCTGTGTCCAGCAGATCAAAGAAAGTGATTCTGAACCTCTACTCTGCTCTTGTGAGACTCCACCTAGAGTGCTGCACCCAGCTCTGGTGCCCCCAACATAAGAAGGACATGGAATTGTTGAAGCAAGTCCAGAGGAGAGCCATGAAGTTGATAAGGGTCCTAGAGCACCTCCTTGTGAAGACAGGCTGAGAAAGTTGGGGCTGTTAAGCCTGGAGAAGATTGCATGGAGACCTCAAAGCAACCTTCCGATATCTGAAGGGAGTGGACAAGAAAGCCAGAGAGGGATTCTTCATCAGGAACTGTGATAGAACAAGAGAGGTTCAAACTGAAAGTCAGTAAGTTTAGATTAGATATTAGGAACAAATTTTTGGCTATGAGGGTGGTGAGACCCTGGAACAGGTTGCCCAGAGATGTCGTGGATGCTCCAACCCTGGAAGTGTTCAAGGCAGGCTTTGCTGTGTGTGCTGCAAATGTGCGCCTGCAGAGGTGTTGAGTTAGGTCCTGTGGCCTGCCTTTGCGTGGAGCCTGGGCACCTCTCATGTATGCCACTGTTTACTTTGAAAGAATCACTCAGACATAAATGACTTGCTGTGAGGTGTTGGAAGTCATGCTGGTTGGTGTAGCATTCACTGGCCTAACAGCCTGAAGCTCAGTGCAAGAAAAAAAAAGACAAATTTTTCACAGGGTTCATAAAAAAGTAAAGAGAGGAGCATGCTGCTTACATTGCCTTTTTGTTGCTATTGGAAATCAGTCTATCTAGAAATTGCACTAGACAATCTGATGTGAGCTATGATGTTTTAAAAGCACTGATCGAAGGAGATGATGCAGCTTGCTCACGTAGAGTCAAGCTTCCTGGCATGTTAAAATCGATGGCTGAAAGTATAGAAAAACCCACTTGATTTGAGATACAAGGTTTTAGAATTATTTACATTATTTTTATATTGCTCTTTCTATTTTTTCTGGCACTTCAGTCATTGACTTGGAATGGCCAGCTGATGTGTGAAGGTCTGTGGTGTCCTGCAGCAGATTAGCCGTAGAGGTAACTTAGCCGGAAATCATGATTCAGGTTTACTTGACTCTTCAATTTTCTTTTTGTCCAGAAAAGTAGTTGAAAGTTGAAACTGACTCTTTTCAGAGTTGTACTGAGCGCAACACTGCTGGCAGCAGTGGAGGGAGCCTGAACTCATCCGGGTGTCATGTCTTTCCAAGCACTTGGTTTGTGATTGTGATGGTGAAGAGCAAAGGGTTTGGGATGTTCTTATTCTAGGTGTACCACGTGCAGTGTAATGTGAGTATATATAGATTCACCAGTGAAATTGACAGTTTCCTCAGGAAAGGTATAATCATAACAGATTGTTATCTCTCTGCATGCTTCCATTCTAGACTCACTTTAGTTCTTTCTATAGCAGAGATGACTTGTTGAAGAGATTCAGAATGAAAATATGAAATTGTTTTTATAGATAACCAAACACAGTCTATTCAACGAGGGGTTTGGACACATATCTGTTCATGACCACTAACTTCCCTCTGTCTCAAGAAGGCTTTCCTCCCTTCAGAGGTCACTTTGTACTTGTTGTCTTTATTCTGCTTTTTCTCTAAGGAACTGATGTTAATCACTGTCAAATACAGGATACTGTGCTGACAGAGTCTTTGCTCTGACTCTGTAGTATTCTGAAGTCATATTCTTATGCATCTCAGTTTCCATACCAACTGCTTCATGTTACATGCTCTTGTGAAATCTTTGCTGCAGACATGGTTTTCCAATAACCGAAACCTGAGAATTCATAGATCTCCCATTTTATAAATCTCTGCCTATCTCCCCATGCAAGTTTACTTTCCTGCCTACTTTTTTATTCCCTCCATTGCATCCTCTAAAATGCCAGATGTCTTGCTCCTTCTCCAGATACATTCCTGAATATTGATAATATTTTCTTGCCCCTCTGTTTCATTCTCAATAACGATTTCACTTGTATTGCTTGATCCAGCAGGCCACATACCTTGGTGAATATTACATTAGATTGTTGTTCCTGGTGGTCTTGGACTTCACCAGAACTGGGATTAGCTTTGGTTCTCTCATGTACCCACTAAACCACAATACAGTTAGAACATGCTTTTTTCTGTATTCAGTAGCTTATAAAAAAAGCAGCACATTATCCTAAACTAAATGCTAAAACTTACTATATTTTGAATGGCTGGTTACACTTGCTCTTTGTCACAGACGGTCAGGTTCATAAAAGGAGAGGAAAAAGGATTGTAAGCATACTAAAATTACTGAACTTTGAAAAAAGCAGCTAGTATAGTCCCTGTCTGTCTGTCTGTGGTGGTTTGAAAAACCTTTTCTCTGGGGCAGTAATGGTTTGCCCCACTGATAATACTGGACCAATCAAAGGTTCATATCCGCCCTACGGAAATTACATACCCACAGCAACGGAAGAGAAGGTGGGGAGGTAGTTGTTTTTAGTAGGTTTGGTAGCCATGATCTGAACCACGAGGAAGCAGGGTGCCAGTGAGCCCCCTCTGGGGGCCAAGAGCCCCCAGCCCCAGCTGAGGCTACGAGAGACCCGGTGTAGTGTCAAAGCTGGACTGGGTCCCATAATCAAGAGGTGGGAGAATTTCCTTACGGTCAGCAGCAGCAGAAAACATTGAAAGTGGCAGCGGAGCAGTCCTGAACAGAGACAGCGATGGCTGAAAGCCAAAAGATAGCCAGTAGCAACAAGATAACATGAAGCCGGTTGAAGGATGCAGAGATGTTCCTGCAGGAGGGAGAGCTGGCAACGAAACAGAGGAAAACTCAACAGAGCTGTTTTGGGGTAAGACTGTATTAATTTCCCAAAACTCAGAGACCTGTTGAAGAGGAGGGGTGGACTTCCAAACCTTTAGGGAGTCCCAAAATGCAGCAGCAGCTAGAGTGAGACAGAGGAGCCGAGAAACCCGGAGTCGGTCCTGAGAGCTGAGCCAGGATGGAACATGGGGGAGGTGGCCGTGCCCTCTGCTGCTGCTGCTTCTATCGTGCTAGCGAGCTGAGACAGAGCAAAAGAACTTTGGTAAGACTGAACTGAAAGCTACCTTCAATGTTCTACCCCAAGAGGAGTGAAGATCTACAGGGAGATCCCCCGAAGGCTCGGGCTCGGGGTTGAAATTTCCACTAAGTAAGAACCAAAATCCTGACTACCATACTTACATCTGCTGCCTTAGGAAAATGAAGGACACTAACCAGTGCCACAAAAAACTGAAACAAAGGAACTGTGGCCTGTGCAGTGACAGAAAGACTTTTCTCTTTCCTTCTTGGACTTTTATTGAAGGAAAAGAGGAATTTAATTCAATGTAAATATATATATATATAGGTGTGAGTAAATAAACCTTTGTAAATATTTCTCCCTTCCCCCAATAACAAATGGTTGTGTTTTGTCTGAAAACTCTTCACATGAAGTGAAAAAGATATCAAGTCCATACCATCACTAAACCCTCTCACAGGGGCAGACTGTGGGAGGGGGGCTTGAACTTCAAAATTAGATCCTTGGGAGTTTCAAACCACCACACTGTCACAGAATGGTTGTGTCTGGAAACATCAGAGTACAGAGGACATAGAGAAAAAAACCCTTGTATAATTAATGAAAGTTGAAAATAGAAAGAAATCATGCAGTCTAGATGAGGCATTTGTAACAAGAATCAGACTATCAAGATGGGAATAGGGCTGACTGGAAAAAGTTTTTAGGTAAAAGGGAGAACCCAGAAGTTTTGACATTAAACACAAAAATTGTCTAAAAATCAAAACTCAAATATGCAGCTAGGGACTTGATACAATTTCTAGTTGATTTTCTTGTTGGTCTGTCATTCTCTATTGCTCAGTTTGTTTATTCCATGATATGCCATCCCTTGCTGATCCATTATGTAGTCCATCAGGAAAACGAGGCTCATGAGGACCTTCGGGGGAAAACAATGAAAACTTAAAAGTTTTTGTTGAGAACTGGATATTGAAAACTAATTTCTTTGAAAAACCATAGGAAAGGAAATTTATATGAAACCCCTAATTGAGATCAGTCTTCTACAATCCTAACAGACACTGTGATTTTTGTTTTCTTCAGATATGCCATATCAGGATAAAGTAAATTACTGGAGGAAATGTATATAACGGACAAAAAAAATATTTTTGTGATGCCATCTGTCCAGTGGTAGATGACTGCTGAGGCAGTGGAAATGGAAATTAATATAGCACAGTTTCTGTAATCTTCTTAAATCGTAAATTAAATTAGCATCACGTTTGACACTTTTAGACAGAGTTGATGGCTAAGATTATGGGTCCTTCTTGCCTTCTCCAGTTTCATTTATTGTTAGTTGCTATTATATGTTCATTAAAAAGTAATTTAATAAATAGCGGGATTTCCTGCCTGTAAAACAATTATCAGAATGAAGAGTGACGGCAGTGGCTGGGGAATATGCTGAAATTTGGTAACCCTTTGTGAAGGTAAAGCAAGACAAAAACCCTGAATATTTAATAAAAAACTATTCAACATAATAGTGATTTCCTCCACTCTCCATAAGTAAGTGAAGAAGAATTTGAGGCATCTTCTCAGTTCTAACTCTGCCTCTGCCATTGATGAGGCCACTTGTGTCAATACTTTTGTGTACCAGTGCTGATTAATCAGATAGAAGGACGACTGGGCAAAGTCATGACACTGTGGACAGGAATTCACAATTCTCTTACAGAGGTGAGTTCTGAGGACTGTACTGAAATAATTTGGATGAATCACTGACCAATTAGTTTAAAAATTTCAGAGGCCTGTGAGTATCCAAATAGAGACTCTGAACTTCATTACGGCATAGACGTATGTGAAGCCATTCAGGACCAGGTGTTTTTTAGTAGCCTTTCTGTACTGTTTGAATACATCTATTCAACTTCCTTAAAAGGTCTCCAATCTCACAGTGAGAGTGAGGAATGGTGAAGGAAGCAATGAAAGTTTGATGATGGTGAATGGGGGAACCTGACAGAAAAAGAGAGAGATTGTTCAGACAGGCAGAGAGCATATGAGCAATAACTGGGACTGTGTTTATACTGTCATGTTAGTTTAGGATTCAAGGTCACACTCAATGGTTTCCTCATTGCTTAAACATTAATGTTCACCCTGGCCTTACTGGCTCTCAGACAGACCTTGAGTCTGACCATGAACACAGCTGCACACACACTGCAAAAGCCTAAATGATTTTGAGGTCTAGGGAAGAGTCAAAATTAATGTGGAGAGAGCTGAAAGAGGCAGACTGAGGGGTGATGAAGTGAGATAAATGATGGAGTGCTGGACAACGAAGAGTTAATCTCAGGGGAATTCAGGAGAAAGTGGAATGGTAGCCAGGCCAGCCTGAGGGACAGAGGAGGCAGTTGTCTTCTGTAAATGGAAACTGTGTCAAGAGGTTTTTCTATAACTTCACTGAGATGCAGATTACCAGGAGCCAATCTTTTTATAGGGCAAGATCATGTAAAGCATGGAGAGAGCTACTGACAGCAGTCATCTTCTCTGACATCTCCTCTGGTAAGCACACAGCCAAGGGCAGTACCCAGACTTGTATTTCCCATCAGCGGGGAAGAGAAATTCTCAGCATAAAGATGCAAAAATGGCAATAGTTTTCTTTCCTGGAGATCAAAATAAATAATTCCAGTTCACACAATAGCTCTTTAAAACAGACAAATATTTCCTCATAATAGTTGCAGTACAAGGGATTAACATAACTCTGAGCACTCTCTGAGGACAGTGCAGCCTTCAGCGCCAGAGAACACACCTACGCTGAGTATGATATGTGTTTGTATGAGTCAAAAATAATATTCACAGCTGTGGTGGTTCAGTTCCACAGAGCATGCCATGAGCCTTCCTTTCACACTATATTATCCTAGACTGCATTGTTCTGGAAGGGAGACATTGAGTCTGGCTCCCTTTGGAGATTCCAGGAAGCCAGAACATGTGCATGTGGTGCCGACTCCTACAGGATCACTCACATTCATCTAGAGGTGGCAGGCTCGTTGCAGCTAATAATTCCTCTCTCAAAACCTGGCTCCTCACCATCTTCATAAACCCTGAAGCAAACATAATAGTACCCTCAGGCCCTCAAGAATGCTTATACAGCAAGAATCTGGCATCTTCCAAATGTGATTCATAAGCTTATTCATTACATTATGCCCCTTAAAACATCAAGAGGAGAGCCCAGGTACATACTGCATGCATGAATTTATTCCAGTTTGATGAGAACATATGTTTGCCTGACCTGGAGGACTTGATAACTCACATAAACTTGTAATTGTAGGAACTGGTGAAGAAGCAGTTGAGAGTGCAGGTGGGGAAGAAGAATTAGGAGTAGTCAAAGTTTATATGGAGAGAGGTGGATCAGCTGAGGATAGACTTAAATAAATAATGATGATAGACCGAGATAAATGATTGAACAATAATTAAAAATAAGAAGATTTAGAAGGATTAAGAGAGTGAACAAGGAACAGCAATCAGATAGCCTATGCAGACAGGGGCAGGCACCATGGTTGACTACTGAAGTTACGTGGCAGAAGGAGAGACAAGATCTCTGTGGCACTTTGCTTTGGATGTTTATTCAGCCACTGTAAATTTGAGAAGTCAGCTAACATATGAAGCTTAGATACCATAACTGTGACCATCCAGTGCTGAGTATCCAGGAATTTGCCTGTCAGGTGCACGGGGCAAATTCTCAAAACCAGTATAGACTGTTCTCATGTTGCAGTTATTAAATAAATAAAAACTATAGATAGTTTTTATTTTCAGGATAGTCAAAATATGTGACAAGAGTCTGAAGAAGGAAATAAACACAAGAGACATGATTAATAATGTTGACAGGTACAAAGTTAAGTTTGTAGGTTTAGTTACTTACAGATTTGCAACGTCATCTAAGAGACTATTTTAGTCTTTCACTGTTCTGCGTCTTTTACAATGGAAGATATTAATTGGTTAGAAGATACACCTTTCTCGAAGAAAAGTCACAGTAAAAAATTATCTTTACTTCCTTGAAATAGAAATGGCTTTAACACAAAGAGAACTCATCAGTAAGCGTTCAGTGGTTCCTATGTTATTCAAATGTTGTTTTTCTGCCTTGTTCACCTGAAGGAGCTGCACAAGACACAGAAGGAGTTGTTTAAAAAGGCTTTATGTAAGAGGAATAAGAAATGAGTATAATGGTAAAACTCCTTAGCAGAATGTAGGGCTGGACAAAGGTGCGTGGTGAAAAAAAAAGAGTTAGTTATAAAAGGAAAGGCAGTCTTGGAAGGAAGACCTTAAAGATGATACTAAACAAGATAGGACACTTTGGAGGTAATTTGGAGTAGCAGAGGGAATTTCATATCTTACAAATACAATTCACAGTCTTTTTAAGGACCTGCATAATAATTTGCTGGTGAGAGAGAAACATTTCTTCTCACTATGCGGTCATTCAAACCATGCTAACATACTGGCACCCTGTGCATGTTATGGGATTGCTTCTCAGTGAATACTGAATAATTACTCTTACCACTGGAGAGATTAATAGAATGAAAATTAAGCTTCTCTAAATGCAATCTTGATTATTAGGGCTCTGAGTGTGTTGCAGGGAATGCATTGCTCAAGTGTTTAAAAAAGTGCACAGTATGTACTGTGTTATCAGTATTTTGAAAGTTAAGAGTTTGACAGGAATTTCAGCATTAAATGTAATCCCATATGAAACACTCTCCAGGAGCTAATCTATTGCCATTTCCTGTTTATGTAACTAGATCAACCATAATGAATTAATAAAAATACATAGCAATCCTTGATGCACTTAGCAAAGCATATACCACTGACGCATTCTTGAAAAGACTACTGGTTTATACAACTCATTTCTTTTGCCCACTGCCGAGAATTTTGGAGAGTGTCTTGCCTTGAAACTTAGCTCAGGCACAGAGCTATGTTGAGGAGGATGTTCTCTCCCATGCCCAGGTTAGGTCCTAGGACAGTACTGTTGGTTCTGCACCCAGAACAAGGCCAGACTTTTCATCCTGGTAGATCTGAGGTACCTTTGTGAAGAATCAAGGATCTGAAAACACTGAGTAGAGACAAAGCCATTTAGTGCTTTCCCCTTCAGTATCAGACCTTCTAAACCTCATACTGGCCATTACTGACCTGCTTCCACATCTTCTCACACTGTGAGAGGGAATTGTGGTTTCCTGTGCAGCCCTGAGTGAGGACACAGAGCCAGCACAGATCAAGCGGTGTGCCCCAGCCCCTCTTTGAGCAGGGACCATGTTGCATATTCAGCAGGAGTTCCAGTCTTTAGAAGATTTCCATGCTTTACTTCTCAGCATATGCTTTTTCTATTGTTGGGGCGATGTTTTCTGATAACTATTTCTCCATCCAAACACATAGATACCTTAAGGACCTGGTCCCAGCAAGCCACAGCACAGGGGCATTTTTGATGTGGATTGTATGAGCTCTCAACTTGGTCAGGATAAGCTTATGAGTTCTGTGTCAGCACTGGCAAAATTACACTTATGCTGGATCTGTGGTTTCCTACATATTTCCATTACCTGTGGTATCCTAGACCTTTTTCAGTTCAGATAATGGAGATCCTTTTGCTGTAATTTGCTTTAAAAAAGAGACAAATGTCTTTTAAGGAAAAGACATGTTTTTCGCTCATGGATTTGTAAAAGAAAGAAAGGGGAAGACCCATACTAAAAAAATAATAATGAAGAACAGAAAAAGAATAACCATGAAAAAATCAGCTCTGAAGTCATTTGGGAGGAACAGACCAGGGCAGAAATATCTTGTTGTAACTGTTCTCTGGCACCACACAGCTGGAAAAAAAAGGGTTCTTTTATTTAGCATTTATTATTAATACTCAGTTACTCTATGTTTAATTAATTCTTTAAACAAAGTTTTGCAATGAATATTATTTTCTTTTCTTTTAATTTGAAAGGACAAACCTCTAAAGAAGGACATGAAGAAGAAGGAACTGAACTTACAGGACAAAGTGTGCCACCGGCTGCAGTGCCACTGTAACTGTTCTGTGAATTTACTCTGATGATGAATTTGTCTCAGATAAAGACCAGCAGATGTCCATGATTCTCTCACAAGTGGCTTAATCAAATTTTTTTCTAGAAAGTTATCAAAATATTTTAAATCCAAATTAGTAATGAAAAAGTTGCATAAATGGCTTTACTTTCATGTGACAATTACAAAACAACTGTTTATCCAGTTGATTGCAAGTGAAAAAAGAAAGGAAAATTTTCAGCCTTGAAAGTTCTGACCAACATAGTTTTGGTTTTGAGAGATAGGAAGCTGCTATCAGACACAAAATGTTGGAGGTAAAGGGACCCTGCAAACATAGTTGACATAACTATGTAGAGATCTGCTTTTCAGAGAAGTTTTTTGCATTTATCTAAAATGATAGCCATCTGTCAGTTAAGTGACAAGGATTAGAGCTTTACTTTCGGTTTCATTCCAGGGAAAAAGTAGGATCATTAAGCTCAGAAACATGCCTGGTTTTCTTTAAAGCAGCCATTGGTAGAAAATGAGAAGTTATAACCAAAAGTCCCTACTTGGTAGCACAAACTTATTTTCAATTTAACTAGAAATTTTTGAAACAGCAAATGTTTACTCACGAATTCGGATATGTACACATTGCAAAGTCCTTGGAAAGGCAGGAAAAGATAATGTCGAGCAAGTATGAAAGCAAGGCACTCACAAAGCTGGTACTCTCATGAACTTACACCTTTTCTTTTAATTTTCAAAAACATGCTAACTTGGTAAGAAATTTGCTGACTGATAGTTTTCTGAGAGTTCATGGGATTGTTGCAAAATAGAACTTGCTTTCTTTGAACTTTTCTCTTTTTTTAATCTGATTAAAACCAACATTATGGATGAGAGATTTCAATCATCCCTACTACCGCACCTGTTCTCTTGTTATTCCTATCTGTCACTGTCATTCCTTGGACCATTAGAGCTGAAAGCAGATTAGGGCATCTTTCAGAGCTGTTCCCAAAACCAGCAGAGGTAAATGGTCTAGGCCTATGTAGTTCGTCAAATGGCTTTTCAAATGGCTTACATTGGTGCTGAGCTTTCTGCCTGCAGCTCATTTTTTCTCTGCCAGTACTTCTTAGGTCTCTGTTTATGGATTACAGCAGTCATTGGAGTGCTGCAGGAATCAGCAGCCCATCTGTCCTGATGGAAGGGTGAAATGTCATTGTGATTATAAACACAGTCTTGAACAATTACATGGAATGATGTGGGCATGGATAATGGTGACAATATAGTAAAGGGTCACAAACACAGAAGGTTCAACTGGTGATGCCATGCATGATTCCCTGTTCTTTTCTTTTGATTGTATACAACTTGGTTAAAATTTCCGGGTAACTGTAAGTTCTGGCTCCAGTCTGCACTCTCTTTGCAACATAGGCCATGTACACAGCTCTGCCATGGGCTGTCTATAGCCTACAGCACAGTGAATAAGTGTGAGGGAGCCATTTTACTCTTTGGATGACTAGCTTTACAATCCTCCAGTTCCTCATCTGGGACTGCCACATTGGAAATCTCTGCTCCTTAGATTGTCCTTAATCATCACATAAACAGAAGGCAGGAAGCGGAGAATGGAGAGATTGGAAGGCTGCAATACTGATCATGCAAAATATGGAAAAAAAATCAGACATAAACCATGTAATTTTCCTTGAAAGGAGTGTCTAGCAGTGAGATCATAAAAGACTGGACTTTTTTTTACCCTAATAAGGATTAGCAGCACTTTGTTCTGTTTGTTCTCTTCCTTATCTGTTATGATTCTTGTTTCTTTCTAACTGTTGTTTTTGGAATTCTGTGATGGATTGAATGTTACCCCAGTTCTTATGACTGTATTTATTACCATCAGCCTCAGTACTTTTAGATAATGTGTAATTATATTAGAGTTATTTCTGCATTCAGTGGCTTCTTCTGTTTCAATAATTTTGTTTTGCACCTTACGGAGGCTTTTTTCCAATACTCTGAACATGCCTGCATTTGATGGCACTCCATTTAGATAACTGCATAATCATTCCACATCTCACTGTGATGGCAATTCTTTGGAAATTCTGAGTTAGTACCGCCTGCAGGATTAACACATGAAAGAGCTGCCAAGCTCTTTGTGAGTACCTGAAAACAGGAAAACATCTACCATCCATCTCCTGAACTGGTCCCAGCATCTTGTCCTTTTAGGGATAAAAGACAGTAGTTAAACCCTGAGTAACATTCTACAACAATTTCCACCAATGCAGCTCTACCAGAGGCGATTAATTTCCATTACTAAAACTGATAATGACCCAGTTACATGTGATGGTCCAGGTTCTTAAGGATTATTGCATGGTAGAATGGGGTGAAGTGTTATATACAATTGAAATACTATATACAATCCCAAAAGGGAAAGGGAAAGGGAAGGGGGAAAAAAGGACAAAAAAAGGATGAAAACAAACCAGATATACACAATCAAAAAACTCAGGATCTAGTAAACTAAAGAATTAGCAAAAGAATATCTTACTACTTTCCTTAAGATAGCACAATTGCCCAAAAGCTGCCGCCACGCTGCCGGACTCCGGATCAGCCAAAACAAGAGGCTCCGTAGGCCCAGCCAGGCCTCAGCTCCCCCACAGGAGCGAGACCGACCTGCAGGAATCTGCTGTCTCCAAACTCTGCCAGAAGGGAAGAGAGAAAGAGGCTTCTTTCTCTGTCTATTTATATGCTGGATTACGGAAAGGAATAGGATGGAATACTTCCTTCCTTCCTTCCTTCCTGGTAACCAGGAAGGAAGGCCTAAACTCAAAAACATTACAAGTGTCCAGGTCATAATTAAGAATAATTCCCTAACTGCCAGAGAATTGTTTGGAGACCATGCTGGAGACAGAGTGATAGTCCCTTACATTATTTTCCATGCTGTTTCTCATGCTCCAAAAACCAGACAGCAATTTTTTATCTTCAAAGAAATGGAAAAGAAATTAGAAGTTTGCTCAATATGTATTAATTTTGTGCATGTATGTGTAATGTGAATTATCACTAATAATTGCTGACAAATCTGAAATACCTACATCAGTATATTAACCATCAATAAATGAGAAGTGACTGGATATATGGTTGGCTGCTCCACACATTTCTGAACAAGATTGCTCTAGTTAAGACTGGAAAAATGCAGGACGAAAGGGCAAGCTTTTTTTGTGGGAAAACATCTCTAGAATTTTATTTATTCTTTAAATTGACTTTTGAATAACTTTATAGATTACTACTTTCCTAGTGTAGGTTAGTCCTTATTTAATTAGAAGATAAAGACAAAGAAGAATCCTGTTTATAACTCTTAATTTACTTAAGTTATTATCTAGCCAGCAGTCCTGAGAGAATATTCCAAGTATTGAACTGATTCGTGCATGCTTCATTAGGTCTTTATATCTTAACTGTATATAATCATTCCCAGCTCTGTCATGGTTATCATGGCGGAATTTTCACTGAAGTCAGTGAACTCTGGTTGTAAATTGCCTGCAAAACACTGACTGGGACAAATTCTCTCGTTATCTGAAACCTTTGAAATGCCACTGGCTTGAGTGGAATTGCTGGAGACATGACTGAATTTGGTTTAATTTTCTGGTATTTATTCAAGTTAGTGCCTTGAAGACCTGGAGTTCTCTCATTTAATTTTAATATTTTCAGCTGAACTTGACAAACATTGATAAAAATAGTGCCTTTAGGGTTTGGTTGAGAAATCTTTTTGTGACCACTTGAAAGATGTCTGTTAGGATCAGCAAGCCCTTTACTGAGCTTTTAGTGGTCATAGAGGAAAGGTAATTGAAAACATCAGTCAACTAATAGGGTGCTTGAAAAATGGTAGTTTTTAAATGGATTTTTAAAAACACACTTATGAGTTTATTGCATTCAGATTTGTGCAAAATACAGATATTTAAAATATAGATAAAAAAAGCAACATAATTTTGTTTCAATGAAAGTTTAAGCTAGATTTTCTGACCTTTTCTCTCTAGAATAAAAGGAAAATAAGAGGAGAAAGGGAAGTTGGAGACACCTAGAGGAATCAAGAAGATGGCCAGGTGAATGGCAGACATGCTGAATATGGGCATATGCATTTCCACCTGAGATATCAGAAGACCCATTAATTTCTCTTTAAAGCAGATTCAGCAGGTATGCAAAAGGGACTGTGGATCACGTTGTGGTATGCAGAGTTTTTCAGATGGTTCTGATCAGAAAACAGTTGTCTTTTTTTTTAAAAAACTTAAGTAAAAATATTAGACACCAATTCTGTTAAAGTGGAAGTGTATTTTGCAGCTTTTTTTGTTTGTTTGTTTTTGTGTATGTTCTCTTCACACTTACTTCTTCTGATGCATAGAAGAATCAGCGCTTTTTGACTTCCACAGATCTACATTGTAGAGTTGATTTGAACTTTACTTTGGTTTTATATTTTATCTACACACAATATTTACTCACCTTACTTTGGTGATGCTGTAATTTCAGGATTATTGACCCAGCCAGGCATAGTGATAAGAGGATGCCACATTCATTCAGTTCATTGTCTTCCAAGCAGGATGCTGACTGAGTCACTCGCATACTAATAATTCTACCATCCTTTTCCACAAATCTCCCTCTTTATGCTCAGAAGACCTGAAAAATCCCATCACGATTCATCATTTGGGGAGAACTGTGGAGGCTTTCTGGAATGTTAAGTCACTGGCTATGGCCCCTGAATTCCCAGCCATATGTAAGCATGAACACTGTACTGGGGAGGACCAAGTGCTTAAAAAAGGCCTTGCATAATGTCACTATTCAGAGAAAAATGAAGACTTTCTCAGAATCAACACTTCGTTTTACAGGCTGCTATTGTCGTAAGAGGTCCCCAGCTTGTTCTAAGTATGCTACATATTTGTAGTTGCACAGAATGATTGTTGTTAGAAGTTGACAGTCCTGCATCCTTTTTCAAGAGCATTGTTAAAATGTTATTCCTGCTTTCTGAAAGCAGTGAACTGTACTGCAACCCTAGCAAAATTTGCAGGGTAAATACACTCTAAATCATTAATACTGCTTCCTAAAACTCCATTGAGGTTTCCCACCCATAGGTTGGTTTAACCCAAATCCAGCAGGACCTGTGGTATGTATTGAGATCACAGTGTTCATTTCTGGGACTGTAGGTGCAAGTTAAGAGCCTATCAGCATTGCAGTTGTGAATATATTTCTGAGGATTTATAATTTAGATTTACATATGCATCAATATGAAACTTGGCATAGGTGTGACATTTGGTTTTAAAGAGGAGAAAGGATTTTAGAGAATCAGTTATTTTTTAAGTTTTGGGAATTTTTGCTGACATTCATGCTTCATGCTATAGTAATAGAAAAGGCAGTCACTAAAACTGAAATATTACAAGCTTTTTCTGTGTGCTAACAATTAAGAAAATCTAAAGAAAAAAGTCCTTAAATAAGATGCAAATACAGACACCTGTTTTTTGTATTTTCATTTTGTTTGCATGTTATGTCACATGAGATATTTATGACAACACTTACTGTACCATATCCAAGCTATATACTCCCATGACAGATTTTTCCTTATGCTTAAGGTGGAAGTATGAGGGTCTCCACTATGCTCTGCTGTACCAAATGATGCAATTAAGCCTTTAATGTTGTAATTCTGAGCTTCCCTTCGCTTTACTGCTCTGAACCAAAACTCCCAAGAGAAAATCAGGCATCTAGATGAGTCCTCTTTTAGCAGGTGGTACTATTTGAAATTGTAAATAAGCCATGTAAAGGATTTAATTTGTTTTACATTGTTGCAATGTACTCACTCACAGGATCTGAAATGGGAACTGTGTACCCAGGCACAGTGAAGAAGAGGAACACAGGAAAACACATGGAGTTCCTGATTCCAGACTGGGCAGTGTTGGTATAGTTCACAGCAGAAAGGATCCCTAAATGTACTCTTAAACCTATGGTGTCTACTGAGTGTCAGAGAAGCTTTTTCCCCTTTACATTTGATCCAGGCATCAGCTAGTTCTGCCCTACTGAGGGCAGCTTCTTTTCTCCTACCACAATCTCCTTTAGTGATTTAAGGTCACACAGAGATACCATATGCTGACCAAAAATTTTAAACTTAACTCCTTGTCTGCACTGCCCATCAGAGTTCAAGTTATACAAGCCAGTATGCATGTTCTAGTTAGCTGATACTATTAGCTCAGATCAGGTCTGATTATTGTCTTGGAGGAAAAGACACAGATTTTGTCAACATTAATGCTAACTGCCTCCCTGATCCAGACATCTCTCTATCACCCCTTTCCTTCTCCTGGCACCTGAGGGTAGCAGGCATCTCACCTGCTCAGGGCAGCCAGAGTGTTGTTCCAGCTTCAGCCCCAGTGAAGTTAAATACTTGTCTCGACTTGGAAATTAGACGGGAGTAACTGAATGGTGTGAAGTGAGTGTGCAATATCTTCTTCAGGATAAATCCACATGTGTGTAACCCTAATCTCTTTCAACTGGCTGCAAAATCCAAAGAGAAGTCCATGGCAGTTGAAGTAGTGAACTCTTTTGCCATGTCCTCTCTCTGCCACCCCTCTGGAGCAGAAACACAGAGGTCCGCACTGATCAACTTTTGCCAAACTGAAATTTTTCTACTTGCTCATCCAATTTGGTTTTTTTCTCCTAGACAATTTCTTATCTATAAACATATTTTGCCTTATACTGCATGATCTCAGTTTCCTCTAGAAGCTCTTGGGAGGAACTTGGTCAAAGGCGGTTCAAAAATTAAAATAGTTACATCATCCTGCTCTCTTCTCTTTTTTTGACATACCCAAAGTATTCTACTGGATTGGGACAGGGTGCTGCAATAATGGAATGGAATTTGCAGTACCACTGTTCCCCTATAGAGCAGTACCTTTAATAGTGCTTATTTAATGCCAGGTTTTGCATTTAGTTAATTAATGGTAGAAGAATCTTTTATATCTTTCTCAATTTTGTGTCCTGGTGGCAATCTTGGTTTGACATTTTCCTCAAATGGGTCAAAATTACTTGAGCAGGGTGACTCTTAAAGTGAAAAAAGGATTTTTAAAAAAGTAAACATCAAGAGCATTTCTATTTTTTCCTAGCAGAATTTAATGACAACTTTACAGACAATTACACAGAGTTTTTCATTCCATTTCATTTTCTCTTATGTCTTTCTTTTTTTCTCTTTCTGTCTTCTTTTTTTTCTGTTAAAGCACTGGGGCCCATAAATGAGGAAAAGATAATGGTTTACAATCAATGCTCATGGACCAGACAACTAATCTGAACTTAACTAAAAAGTCAATATTTAGCTGTACCTTATCAGTGGAGAAATGTCAAGCACAGAGATAGACATGAACAAATTTCCAACTGATTTCTCTTTCTTATGCCTCAGCGTTCAAAGCTTCATGGAAGAGTTTCAACATCAGATAAGACAAAACTGCCTTTGAAAAAAAAAAACACATGACAAATGACAAACTTGCATCAACAGAGACAGGAGTTTATGAAATGAAAGCACACGTCAAAAATTCATTCTAATCTCTGCTTGCACATTCCATTGGTCACCTTCTAGTCTGTGTGATGCAGCAGTTGATAGTTGAACACTACAGGCAGTCTTTAAGAGATAGCAGCAGGAAATGTTTTCTCGCTGAGTGAAGTCATAATTTGTTGTCACCCAAAACAAAATTGACATAAATCATTTTGAATTCTAATATTACTAAGGAATTTAATATATATGTGATGTACTGACTGGGTATTGTGCTGTTGTGCAAGAATAAACCTTGCTGCAAACAATTTGGTAATTAAAAATTTATTTGGTATCTTATTTATCAGCTCACAGTGGACATCACTTCTACTGCAATTCATTTAACTGCCTTGATTTTTGTGAAGGAACAGCTAATGGAGTTATACCAGTAAAGAATTTAACCCTTGGCTAGCAATTGGAACAGCTTCATTTATTCCTATTGCTGTTCACTTCATGGGTAATCTCTTAATTTTAAGACATGATGATCCAGAGCTCTCAAGTATGGTCATGGAGCTTCCCAGACTAGGGGGCAAAACAATGTTTTTAGGAATGGTCATAACCCACAGAATGCACTAGATTTGTGTTTGGGTAATTTCAACATCTGTCTATACTGCTCTTTGTGTATGGGAGGGAGGGGATGGATGAAAGGTGGCCTGTGGTGCGCAAAGCTACAGTTCTGATGCTTTGCTTTATGCTCTTTTTCAGTAAAATCTCCTTAGGGAAAAAAAATTGTGCTGGACTAAAAAATGTTATTAAAAATATTGGTAAGAATAAACCCAATAGGCAGTAAAAATAACTGCATGATTAGCACTTACTAAAGCTTAAACATAACAGGGTTGCCGGGGACTGCTCAAGATTGAAACAGTAATGGGAAAACTCCAGAAATTAATAGCTGTATTGGGATCCTCAGAACTGGTCTTCATTCATACACCAAACATGCACATTTTAGGTTTACATCACTGTTATGAATATTTTTTAAAAAGTAATGACATCACCAGATTTCCCATGGTCCTCAGGTATTTATAATTTTTTAAATTTTTGAAGAATGCCTGCCATAATTAGAACCTTAACTTTTAAATTGTAAATGCTTTTATTCAATGAACAAGTAATGTTCAGGATAAGAACATGGGAAAAAAGACAATAAAACATCTTGGTGAAGTTTTCAGCAGTGCTTTTGGAAACACTACACTAATGAGTCCACTTTTTCTCTGAAAGCATTCGAGACTAGCAGTTTATATGCCCTTTATCAAACAAATATCTTGGAAATGTAGACAGTGCATATATTGTTACTCTACTGCACCTTCAAAGGTATTTATACTTTGGTAGCTATACAGAGCAGAGCCAAAAAATTAATCAATTTTTTTTGACAAATAGGGATTATTTTATAATTTAAAATATTTATGTAAACATTGACATTTCCCTCAGAATGCAATATAAGATAAATACATTGTAATTTAATAAAAGAAACATTGCATTATTTTTTTCAGCCTGATCACTCATATGACAGTGCTTTATATGCATCAAATAACACCCTTTGCTGCTATTTATGTCCAGTTCATAAGGAGTCGGCAGAAAAAACCGATACACAGTTTTCACTGCAGTGTAACTGTGCTGTTATTCTATTTTTGTTTGCATGTGCTTTCAAGATAACCAAAAAGCCCTTATGACTCTGAAGGGTATCTTCTCTTCTTCTGAGGAAACAACTACTGCAAATGATGCCAATGTTTATTATCACACCTCTATTCCATTGGAGATTTTGGAAAGTTTGGAATCCTATGGCCGGGGTGTGGTTGGAAAGGTGCCACTCTCATGGATGAGTGCAGGATGTTTGGAAAAAGTAGGCAGGGAAGAGAAGGGAAATTTTTGCTCCATATAAAGTGACTCTTTTTCTGCACAGAGCTCCAACGTGAGAGCAGAGAAGTGTCTGCACACATTCTCTGCATCAAAATCAGAGGGCGGGGTAATACTGCTGACACTGTGGAGGGGTCTGATATGGACTGTCTGACCCAGCCCAGTATCCCTATGCTATTCACTTTGCAACAACCTACACCATCCTGTACACTTGGTAGTCAAAAGACCATGAAAAGGTAAACTAAATTCAGAAACTACCAGTTTTTCCCAGCTGCCTGTAGAAATAGTGGAATTCTTATAACTAGTGAGTGATACATATGGCTGAGCTTTTTCTGTTGACCCTAGATATCTCCTAGTGACACATTTCTGAGAAGGCTGTCATTGCATTCCTCATGGTTTGACAAACTGGATCAAAGGGAGAGAAAGGTTGCTCAATCAAAAAAGGGAAGAGCCTCCAGCCCTCCATCTGGACTGACTATAGCTGCTCTAGGGGAAACACAGCCAGAGTGGAAGACATTATCAGATATGTCTGACTGATATATCTGTAAAGATTTCTTTTCTACGCAGGTGCCAATTAAGGGGGTTCAGGATTAAAAATTATATATGGGAAGATTTACCACTTTTTCCTAAGCTAAGAAGTTGGTCATTTGAAAATTTGCTTTTGATAACTAGTTGCAGTCCTGGTATAGGAACATGTTTAACACATAGATTTAGCATATTGCTTTGTTCATTTAGTAGGTCTTTCTATCATGCCTTTAAATCTAATCCAGATTTTTTTGCAGTTGAAATGCAAATAAAAGAATTGAAAAATATGAATTGTGGATTTTTGCCTAAGAGAAATGCACAAATTAAGGTAAAATAAATCTTTTTTTTTTTTTTTTTGGGACCCCTGGTGGCCTAGTGGTTAGCATGCGGGACTCTCACCGCTGCGACCCAGGTTCAATTCCCAGTCCCTCCCGGGCAGATGGAACCCGTTAGCCCTGTGAGGCCATCCATCTATGAGAAGGACACTCTAAACAAACCTACGTCCTGAGGACCTCACTGCCATTGTCCAAGCTTGCTTGGCCCCGGCAGATGAACCTTAGGATTAAAGGGTGGGCTCAGTTCAGCGCAGGCTGTATCTCACCTAAAAAATCCATTGCGCCGGCTGGAAAGGTAAAAGACCTTTCCCCAAATCTTCGTTCGCGAAGATGGGCCATTATTATTATAAAATCATATTTTGAAATTCTCTATAATTCAAATGCAGAATTTCACCCATTTAGAACTTCAGTATGTTTATTTGTCCACTTGGGTTTATTTTATAGAAAGGCTTTCTGTTTTGATTCTCAGACACAAAGAAATGGAGAATCCTTCATTTTTCTTGGCAACTTTTTCCAAGGAGTAATCTCCCATAGCTTCTAAGATATGTTTCCTCTTCCTAGTTCTGTTTCAACCATTGGTCTTTGATCCATTTTTCTTTGGTAGGCTAAGGAGCACATTATTAACATCTGGTAAGTGCTTAAAGAATAGTGTCAGGTAACTCCTGCATCTTTCTTTTGACAAGCTGAAGAGATGAACATCTTTAGAACATTCTCAATAAGGTATTTGTTTAAAGTCTCAAGTTATTTTTGTGGCCTCTCTTTGTAACATGTCCAAGTTTCAACACCCTTTTTCTAATGTAGATACCAGAAATGAACTTGATATTCCAGAACTGATCTTGCCAGAGTTGCCCACAAAGGCTGAATGTTTTCCTTGCTCTCAGCTCTTCTTTTTTCTTTATCCAGGGCTCAAAGAGCACTTTGGATGCCGCATTGTACAGAGTCCTCATGTTTAGCCTGTAATCAATCATAACTTACAAATATGTAGCCGCTGCCTCCCAGAGGTCTCATCCCCTCCAAGTACAACCTCTGTTCTTTGTTCCCAGCTCTATGACTCTCTGACTGGCCAGAAAAAAGCCTTGAAAGATGACAAAGTGGTCTGGGAGAGTGCCACCACTGCGTGCTTGTGCATGTGTAGACTAAGGCTCCCATGGATGGGGGACTTATGGCTGGGCAGGGTAGGGCTGTGGGGAGCTGGAGACCAGTCCTAAGCTGGATTCACTGGGGCAGGATGGTCCTGGGAGGGGCTAAATGGGCATTTGGGCTGTGGGTAGGGTGGGGGGCGCTTGGATGCTGGGGTGGGTAAGTCAGACCTGCCAGTGCCCTGAGGAACAGCCAGTTTGTCCAGCTCTTATGTGTCTCTGGCTGTGTCTGGAGGTAGGACATGGTGGAGGGTGGGTTTCAGGTCTGGCCGGGTACAGCCATTTTTGTCTTGTTTATGTGAACTAGGCTGACACTGATGGTCCTTCTGGACACCTCCAGTGAATGCACTGTCTGCCTTAGTGCTTGTGCTTTTCGCTTTTCTCTCCTCACTGGCCATACTGGAACACAGTGTTAGCTTTAACACCATTAACTGAGATGACCTACTCTAGCCAGCTGCACAGAGTCAAGATATTTTATGATTTATCCCTGAATAACTTGTGGCTTTTTAAATTTTCCCTTAAGGAACCTTTGAAAGCAGACACCATCACCTCTTGGCTTTTTTCTTTTGCAATGATTGCCTGCTTTTGTCGTTTAGAAAGTTTTCATTGCCTCTGTCTTTTATCTTTTTTACAGCAAAATAAACAGATTTGTTTTGTTCCTGCCCCTTCTGCACTCAGAGAGCAGTTGCCTTCTCGGAATACTGTTCTCATGGCCCTCACAGATCTGCCTTAGACTAATAAATCAAAATTCTTTTAATCATCCCACAAAAGTCATGCTTTATAAAGATCTTATTCTTTTTTCTTCTCTGTATTTTATTTGTCTGTTTTGTTGTTTTTTTTTCAAATACAGTGCCCCAACAGGTTCCTATACCATAGTTGGATGGATCCACCATAGTGATGGACTTTACATATAACACTTCTATTAATACTTAAACAGAATTTAAGTAACAATTGCCTTAAATATGAGGGGTATCAAGGTAAGATATGAATATAATAACTATATACATAGTTATACCCAGAGTCAAGTGGATTTTGTGCTGTTTGGTCCCTTGAAAACTCACTTAAGTATACTTTCTCTTACGTTAATTGGGGAGAACAATGCAGCAAATTAAGGAATGGGAACCAAGATCTTAAATGTTTTTCCCTTTCATTATTTCTTAGTGTAGCTTTTTCTGTCAGAATGCATGTGTAGGCTTCATTGTCTGCTTTGCATCATTCAGCTGAATGACTTGGTATGCTCCAGGTCAGGTCACATATATATCATTTCTGAGCAAGGAAATTCTTTATTTTGGATCAAGTAAAATAACCTTGACTTATCACTAAAAAGAATAATTATCTGGAATGTCTGCTTTTAACTCTGCTATTATGTGCTGCAAATAAATTATTGTGTGAGTGATACAATAAGCAGAGATACTTCTGAGTGACAAAACAAGAAATACAAGCTGTAAGTAGTGTGAAATCTAGTGTCAACTCATCATGCTTATCATTAGTCACATAGGCAACAACAAGCAATCAGTCATTGACATGGGATAACTGAAAATTATATTCTAAAACATTTCTTGGAAATAGGTCATATTTCAAGATGCTGGCTCCTGGTTTTTCTTTGTGCATGTTTTGGATTATTTGTTGAATACAAGCCAGCTATATAATATAGTAAAAGGCATGATAGACTTGACTTTGACAGATGATGTCTTTTCCTCTATTCAAACACCATCAGTCAGGACCAACATGGGGTTTCAGCATTACCACACTTCACTCAGTGAACTAAAGCACATGCTTCACGGAAAATATGTGTTTTATTTCTGAAAACTAGTATTAATGTTACAACTAAAAGAAAAAAATTATCTCTTATGGATATTTACACTCAGTAAATGACCTTTTTTATCCTCTTTGAGATTTTTCTTGAGGGAACATTTTTCTCCAGTGAGAAGATATTTTGACCATAATATTTACTCTTTTAAAAAGCACTGATGTGATGCCAAATATGAGATGCAGTCTAAAGAAGAAATGAAATTATTTGTCATGTTTTGATCATTAAAGTGAACATTAATTTTTGACCATTTCATGTATTTAAACAGGAATTTGTTTCCTAAACGATCCACATTTTCTTGGAGCCTAGGATTACATATAAAGAAAATGGAAAAAAAGGGGTGAGGAATGCAACTTGAGGTTCACAACTGAAAGTCATTAACAAATTGCTGCTAGTTTTGGATGAAACAAATTTATCTGAAGAAGAGTTAGAAATGACTTCATATTAAGTTAGATCTTCTATTAAAGTACTTGCAATCCTGTTAGTTGAACAGTTGCAGTTAGCAAACGTATTTCTTTCTGGAACAATCTAAATAACCTGTCTGTGGAAGAAAATGAAAGGTAATTTTTCCAAACAAATCTATTATGATTAATGGTTTGCTGACAGACATTACTTTGAAGAAAAAAAAAGAATCACATGCAACTGCTGAATTTGATAAGCCCTCTATGTAAGAAATCCTTTCCCTCAAACACCTCAGATCATAAATCCTGTTTCAAACCACCCAAATTTAGGACAAATTCCATTCTGGATGTGAATTTTTTAATCTTGGACTGTTGCCAGCTATTTATGAATGTTATGTTTTTCAGCTACATGAGTAGCTGAAAAGTGTTATATCTGTGTGGGTTTCAAGGAGAGATCCAGTGTCTTTCACTAGACCAAATGATATAGCTATTTAGATTTGAGAAAAAGAAGTCTTCAAATGAATCAGTTTACAATTACACATAATAAAAGGAAGGAAAAAGACAAATGATGAAAATAAAATCTTCACGAGACCTTAAAAAATGGATTTATTTATAAATATTCTGTAGGTTGCCTGACACCAAAAGCAGTGGCTCTTTCTCTTACATGGAGATTGACTTCCTGTGATTTGAAGGTTCAGTCCATGGTAAAAAAGCTATAACAACTTCTACATATTACATACCCCCAACACCAGGTACCCTGGCAAACACTACAGCCTTGATCTTCTGGGAACTCTGAGAAAATTGTGATAACAACTCAGCTTCCAGAATGAAGAAATATGAATGGAGAAGTGATTGGAGGACAGACATCACCTAGTGCAAGGAGGTGATGCAACTGTGTTCTTCCTTGTGTCTTTCCAGAGTGTTCCTTGGCAATTGGTAGAGAGTCATCCTTTTCCTGGGACAAGGTTTTGTTTCCCTTTGTGGTCAGAGACGTAGCAGGAAAATGCAATGTGAGGAACCATTTTGGGCTAGAATGGTGAGGGGAATGATTGCACTAGGTTCAAGGTGACACAGTCACTTCTGACCCGTAAACGGGTATGAATGACAGGAAAAACTGTCATGGATCACACTGAAGAATCAATGTGGTACAAGAGACAGACAGATGAAGAGAAAATATTTAAGGTACAGTTGTTCAAGGAGAGTGGATGTATTTTTAAAAGCTCAGTGCCAGATATAGAAGGAGCATTAGTGTCAAAGCAAAAAAAAACCAAAAAAAAAGAGCAACACCAAAACTGGAATGGAATATTATAAAATTTTGCAGCATTGTACTGGGAATAGGGACTCACTCTAGGACATGCATATTCCTACATAAAACCAAAACCAAATTAAAAGAACACAAACATATGGTATGTATGCATTAGATTGACTTTGAAAAGTAGCCTGAGGGAATAAGGGAAGAAAAATAAATCATTAAAAAAATTAAATTAAAAAATACTCTATAATAAAAAGTGTGCCAATGCAAGTTTGCAGAGTAGGCTTGAAGTGCTCTAAGCAGAATAAGTCAAAGTAACAGAAGACATACATATCCCTGAAAAAAAAAAGAAATCAAGAGGAAAAAACCTGACTCCTTCCATGAAAAAATTGTAGTGCTGGTTATTCAAGTGGCTTCAGAAGATGGAACATCGGTCCACAGAAAGAGGCCTAAGTGGTGAGAGACAATGTTTTATTCTGGAAAACAAGAAAGATGCAAACAAGTTTGTCAGGAGAAAACTAGTAACAGGAAATATTTTTTATCAAAGACAGGAAGACTGCGAACTTTTATCAAAGCAGTCAAATAATTTTTTCTGTTTTCCTTGTCAGCAAAAAAAATATGTGGAAACCACCATTTTCTTGGGCATGTTGACATATTGATCTTGTGAAGCAGGATGAGGGAAAAAGGAATTTTTTAGCTATTATAGCACTGAAATTAAATATTCAATAAAATTAAAACAAAAATTTACTTAGGGCTGAAAAATCTCAGTTGGAAGAGACTTCTGGTCCAACCCTTCAAAAAACAATACTGAAATTAGAGCGAATTGTTGAATAGCTCCAAGGAGGGAGATCCAACAGCATCTCTTGAAAACTTACTGTTCACAGTGATTTTTCTTCGCCTCTTGACACCTGGTGCAGCTTTGGTGCCAGCAAATGGTGACACCTGTTACGGTCCAGGGAAACGTAATAGCATGTGAGATATTCTGGATAGCAAAACCTGTGATTCTCTGGTGGTCAGGGATGCCTCCTGTGATTGTTCACTGAGACTTTGCCCGCATTTTCTCTAACAGAGAGCTCATTCTAAAGCTTAATGTGTGACAGGAGCATTGCTACTACATCAAAGAAGGAGCAGTAAGGAGACAGTGGAAAGGAAGAGTTAAAGATCATTAAGGAGCAACTACCACCTGCATCTTGCTGTTTACTGCAACATCTGTGGCAGCTCTTCAGAATCCACTAACTTAAGGTAAAAGATAAAGACCAAAGTCCCAAACTAAGAAGCATAAATATACAAGCTTATCCAAAAAGTTTTTGAAGTGGATCCAACAGCAGCTGGACTGCTAAGGCCTTCATGTTCCCTGGTGTGATACAGGGGATGGTCAAACCATGATGGAGGGGGAAGGGAGAGCACCCTCACCATCAACCAGAGGACCAAAACACCTCCTCCATCCTTCTTCCTCTGAGGTCTCTGAGTAGAAAAGTACTTTTTAAAGTCAGAGTATAGATTGTGATTATTGTAACCTGTGCTGATTATTAAGAGCTTGACCTTATTTACAGAAGGTCCAAATGACTGAAAAGTCTAAGTAACTGAAATGTTAGGCAACAGAAAAGCCATGATAATTGCTAGAACTTCTGTGTAGTGATAAGCTATGCTGATTGCTAAAGGCTCCATATAATAATAAGGCTCTAAGTATAATACAAGCCTGTGGCCATCATTTTACCAAGGATCCTTAAAAGAACCTATCTGTCCCTGTAGTGTCATGTAGCATCAGGTGACACCTCCTAGTTAATAAGAATTTCCTTTGCTGTAATTTTGTCCATTGCACCTTCTCTTTTCCCTGGGAAAAACATGTCTGTGTGTTCTCTGCCCTCTATGCCCTCCTGCTGCAAAGCTGAAAACAGCAATATAATCCCCTTTAACCAGCTCTTTTAAACAAAGAACAAAACCTTGCACTATCAGGATCTTTTTTTTGCACCTTGAACTCTAGTCTTCCATATGAGTGACCATCCACTAGACTTGTTCCAGTTTGCCAATATCTTTCTTGTACTGGGTAGCCCAAAACTGGACACAGTATTCCAGATGTGGTCTCATCAGTGATGAACACTGGGGAGTAATCACTTCCTTTGATCTGCTGGCTCTGATTCTTCTAACACAGCCCAGTATCTGGTTTAGTCTTCTTTGCTGCAAGGGTGCTTGGTGGCTCATGTTCAACCTGGTGTCTTTCAGGACATTTAAGACCTTTTCTGCGAAGAATTTTCCAGACCTCAGTCTGTACTGGCTCATGGAATTGTCCTTTTCCAGGTGCATGCAGGAGTTTTCATTTGTGTTGGTTCAAATCAAATGTATTGCATGAGGCTTCAATAATGAAAAAATAAATTGGAGGACATAGTTATAAATCACTGAAAAGACGTAAATATATAAACCCAAGACCATTTTCATATGCACAAAATTGCTTAATTTGGCAGGATTATGGAAAACTGGGAAACACAACATATCTAAATTGGCAGTACTATGGCAGACAGTTCGTTGTGGCCAACAGCAAGATCATACAGATTGAAAGGAATATTTTTTTATGTTTTGTGCATCATGCTGGGCTCTAATTCATTGTAGCCTAATATCTTAAAAGAATACTTGGAGTTTGTGCTAAGACATCATTAAAAGTTTCTGTGTTTTGAAAAAGGCCTTCTTGCAGCAGTTATACTAATTTCTGATCAGAAAAAAAATCAAGAGAGACGCAGGTAGACAGGAGATGAGAGGGTTTTACATGTAGGAATAAAAGAGTTATTAGAAAGTTATTAGAAAGTTATTAGAAAGATAGAAGGTCCCACAGAAACAAGAAACATGTAAAAACAAAAAATAAAACGTAGGAATTTCTAATAAAAAGAAAAGAACATTATTTAGTAATACCAATTTGACTGACCATAACAAATAGAGTAATTATGTATAAAAAGACTCTAAAACAATTGACAAGCAGAATTTATATTGACTGCCAAAAGTACAAGAGCAGATATACTGAAAAAAGGAGAAATATAGGAAACATAAAAGGCTTTAAAGGAAATATCTTGCATTAACAAGCAAATGACCTATGGAAATATGTGCTGCTGTGTGTAGCTGAAAAATACTAAAAAGGGAAATATTTACAGGAATAAAGAGAAAAATCACAACTGTAGAGGACAGAGACTATGAATCTTTTGAATGTCACATTTAAAAGTACTCATCAGCCACTGAACTCAGTTGAGCCTGGGAAGCTGTATGTCCTGTGTTCAAAGATTTTGACCAACTGTTTTCTATAGACTTTAAATGAGAGATAAGCTGCTTTGTAAATCTCCCATTCCTGAATCTTTATTTGAAGCTTTTGGTCCTGGGAGCATCAAAATTGTGACTTTTGGTTAGGTAGGTCCTAGGTCTGATCCAGTAGCATTTATATTCCTCTTATGCAATTGCCAAGAGAAGGGATTGAAAATCTTACGTAAAAACTGACGTGGAGACTGCTGTGCCCTTGAGACAGCATCTAAATGGAAGTGTGTTAATTTAAGAGTCAGAATATCTCAGCAAGGAGGAATAAAGCTTGATGATGGCGAGTTTATAAAAACACCAAATACAAATGTCTCCATTATCTGCAAAACATAAATTTATGAAGTCATAGTTCTCTGAATCACCTTGTCCAAGTGTAAAGGGCAAAACAAGAACTGGATGATAGTCCTGCAATGTTAGGATAGGCAAGATAACCAAATAGATATTTTTTATTTTGATTTTGATGATGATAGAAGTGGGTTCATGGAGAAAGCCAAAACATCACCTGTAACTCTCCTTCTGTGTCATGGAATTGCTGCAGACTTTTTCTACTGCGAGAATTTTGCATTGCAGAGGCACCGCAGGGTGAACTAAGCACAAGCTGTCAGCTCTCACTCTAGATTCTGTTTGGAATCATGCATTTTTCAATGCATCTTTATGGTTCCATCCCCTACAGATTTCTTCATATAACCAATAATAAAGAAACATCAAATAAAAAGGAGAAAACTTTCACACATAAAAACATTTGGAAGTTACTTCACTTTCAGAGCAGGTTAAAAAAGAAACTGACAAACAATCAGAGGCAATCCATCATCTACAAAATTTGCATGTTTTAAGAGGTACCTACTACCTTTCACAAGACTAATTGTGATCTAATATGCAACCCTAAGGTAAACAACAACAGTAGTTTTGTCAGTTAATGGAAACTAATAGGCAACATTTGGAAAACCTTGATATTTTCTTTCCAGTAAGAGCTGATGTGCGTGATATGGTACAGAAAAGCAGAGGTGTCACATCATGTGTAGCAATTCTGGTGGATATGATTTCTGGGACACCTGTAATGACACTTTTTTTTCAAGAAATGTACACTTTTTAGAACACAGGCACATATACAAATAGATATTTAAAAAATTACTCAAAAATGTTTCAAAACCTTACAATTCTGTTCAAAAATCACCACACTATGGGATATGATTTAATAAAGCACATTTATCAGGACTCCAGGTGAATAATTTGTAGAGAAATGAATTTTGAACATTCCATTTTTTACAGACTTCTGTTATCTAAATACTGTGAGCTATATCTGAAAAGAAGCCTTGGGCCAAGGCCACTCCCACTCCCATGTTTGTATTTAAATTTCAAGGCCAAATTTTTCATTTTAATCCAGGTTGGAGGACGTTTTGTTTTTGTTCATGACAAAGAAAAAGTGTTTCTATTTTTCATCATGCCAGGTTCACCCAGAGCTAGAGGTAAAACAGTTTTGAGTAGCAGAGGAAACATATTGTTTTTTTATAATACATTTGATGGTATTGCAAGGGTCTAGTGTGGGCTTCCAAATGTATGGTCTTTATCACACGTGTTTTGTACAATTTCTTAATTTATTCTAATAATTCGGTGATAATTAGACAACCAGACCATTTTGATTTGCCTAAACCATATCTCACATATATCGAGACTCTCACGAAACTGCCAATTAATTGGCAACAAATGTCACCTTTAAAGAAGATATAGTCATCCTTTTTTAAAATCAAGAGACATCGCTGAAACACTGACACATCTTGCAGAGATTCTGTGCTACACATTCTCAGTCTCTGCACCTTCTTACCTTCCTTTGATGTCATAAAATATTATTTCTGATTCTAATCAAAATGGGGCAAGTGAGATATCTTTGATATGCCCTGAAGATAGATATAAATTTTTAAGTGAAAACCATATATATATTGCCATTCTGCAGTAGTGTTAAGTGCACTTTGTGTGTTAAAACATCTGTGAAGCTGATGAAATAGTTGGTTTTGTTAATTAATACAAAACTCTTGTAATTCATTTTCAAGTGAGTAACACACAACAAAGACATTGCTGTGAGAATGCATGTTACGCTAGTAATAGATTTTCAGATGTTATATTATACTTAGATTAATGCAGAAATAATTAAACAAAGCAAAACAACAACAACAACAAAAGATAAATTTCTTTATTATTCATTACCTTCATGGTACTTCATTGTGGCCAGATGAGTTCAGAAATGATTCCCAGAAAAAAACCAATTCATTTTGTGTTCTTCAATCTCTATTGTAACATGATTTTTTGGCACACCTTTGTGCAAAGACACCCAGGTTAGTTGTTCATTAGCATCCATCTGCCTTGAAACAAGAAGAGAAACTCTGATTCATCTGGATTTCATTTAAAATCCTAGATACATTCCAGATCATCAGAGAAAAAGGACTAAATATGTGGCTTAGTATTGTTGGTTACTAACTCATTTATTATTTCTATGTAAAAGATTCCCTGATTAATATTGTCATGGTTATTTGTCTTTTAATCTCATGGATGCTCCAATATTGCAGCATCAGTGCTGTAATGCTACACTACTGTAAAGCTGGGGCAAGAAAAGGTAATAATCTTCTTAAGGTAGAGATATGGAGTGACTTGCCCAGAATCGGATGGCAAAAAGATGATGGCATGTTTTGAATGTAAGATCTGCTGCTGGATTCCCTGCAGATACACCTTTTCATGAAGGAAAGAGCCAGATACCTGCAGAATAGGGAACCTTTCATCTTTATCTCTTTCTTCTTAGCCCATCAAAATCTCCCCATGTAAAATTTGTACATCTGGGTGGCTGGAGCTTTTTAGAGGAAAACATATCTGGCAAACTGTCAGGAGGAAATTATTTACTAGGAATTGGTGAATTGGCGTCAGTCCCTTGGCATTGGAAAGTTGTGGGAACCTGAATTCTGGCTGAATTGTGCTTCTGTAAGAATCTGAAAAGCAGCATGCATTGCAGAAGAAGTTAAACAAGTGTATGCATTTTTTTCAGCTTTCTCACACAGATTGTTGGGGTTGGCAGCACTGGGAGATCACCTTGCTGCTTTCGCAAAAATGAGAGATAGCAGATACTTTGGTCCCCAAGGGCAGATTGCTATAGGAATGAATCAGATCTGAGCTGTAGGGTCTAAGGGATGTTTTTACCAGGTTTGTGGAGCAGTAGGAGCAGGAAGGTAAGTTACCCCCGAGCTAAGGTGGGAATCAGGGAAGTGAGCCAGCAGAAACTTCGTTCTTCTCCTGGTTTAATAAATAATGAAGCTCCGAGATGAGTGCAAGATGTCTCACGTGCAATGTGCTAAAATATTGAATGCCTGAGTCAAGCTTCACTAGGTGCTTTTCAGCTAACAGCAAAAAATTAGGGCTCTTGGGCTAAGTGCTTCCCTGCTGTGCTATAACTAAGGTGAATGTTTGCAGGAACTGTTTAGTAAAGATGATGTTTTGAAGGCCTTAGTGATAGCCCCATCACTGAGTACCACAAGAGAGCCACCCTGCTTGCTGCTGACGAGACTGTCTTAGGGATAATGTTGGAGGCTCTGCATGAAAATCAGCCTTGGTTCTCCACTTGGTCGCAAGCAATTTAACAAGATCCATCTGTGAAGTTGCAGGAGTACAGCTCTCTTCAAACATGTAAGAAGAGCACTTGTTCCCAGCACAATATAACAGATCAGAAACCCCTTTCTGTTTTTTGATGATGGTTTTGATTGCCAGGTAAATTGAGATTACATAGCAAATCCAAATGTAAAGCTGTATAGCAGGGAGAGCTGCTTTTTCTTGTTCAAAAGCATCTTACCATTCTGTGGGTGGTCACATAATTCAATGAATTGCCACAAATGGCAGAGGATTGTCTCAGCTGGCTCTGTGCAGCCCAATGCCAGCATGCATTGCTATTGCACTCTTCTCCTAAACACTCCAGGGCACTCCAACTTCACTAGGAGGGAAAACTGGCACTCAAAACAACATTTCAGAAAATATAATCTTCAGAAAAATAAATATTAAAGAGTACAAATAACATGTAAATCAGGACTGCACTGCTCTTACCAGGCAGAGTTTTTAATACTCACTTACTCAATGAAGTGCAAAATTAGAGAGTCACAAAAGCCACTAATAGAAGACAGGGGTTTATGTTTTTCTGTAATAGTTTGTAAGTGTCTGAAAAGGAATATTCAGAAATTTCCCATAGCCCACTTTGAAAATGTGAGTGACTCTGCCTGTCAAGATTCACTGAGTCCCTGCTGCCCATTTTCTGGGCCACAAAGTTTATTTCTATATCTTTAAATTGGAAAGTCACATTGACAATGAAATGTTTATCTAAAACTTTTATTATCCAATGGCTTATATGTTATCTCTCGAGACATTCAGATATTCAAGTTGCAGCAATGCATGGAGAAAATGATCTGTGGCTTGAATATAATGCAGTAATACAATGCTGTCACGCGTCTGAGTCCAATCTGCTTGTTTTACTGACAAATATATGGGTTTGGTCTGGAAAGCAAAGCAAAAGCTCCAAAGTTGCAACATACTAGTCGAATTCTGACTCCAGGGTTGCCAGTCTAATTGTCAATTCAGTTGTGATTATGGAATGTTTAATACCAAACAGAAAACTGCCTGTGTTAGGATTCTGTTTCCCTCTCACCCATCACTGGCATATCTGTGCTTTCACTGCTCATGATCAGGAATGGATTGAGGCTCAAAATCGTGCCCAGATTTACCAAAATTACCAGGTGCTCCAAAATGCTCTTTTGCTGCCTCTCCCCATGCAGTCTGCCCAGTGGATCTCTCCTTCCTCCCTCTCCCAGCAGGATGCCATCTCGCCTTCCCCTGCTCCTGAGCCCTTGATGTCCGGGCCAAAGGAGGCAGCTGAGCCCACCAGGAGGGTGGCTGGCACCTCTCCCAGTGCCTCTGCCTGCCCTGGCTCAGCCCTGGCACCCACCTGTGCCCCTGCTGCAGCTGAGCACGGATATGTGCCCCGGGAGGTTGCCTTAATCCGCTCCTGCGGATGCTGGGGAGGCAGGAGGTAGAACCACAGGTTGCTTCTCTGATGCCAGGGGGAAGTTGCAGCATGGGAAATCTGTAATAAGAATATTTGGGCTTGTAAACTGAACTGATTACATTTAGAAGATGGGGAAGGAATATATTGTATCCCCACAAAATGTCAGGCTGCAAAATAACTTGTATCTGCACTTCATACAGAGGCAAAACTGAGCAATGATTAAAAATCAGGTCTGTTACTATTTTGATGTGACACTATAATAGAAGCAATATAAACTATAGGTGAGAATACACTGAAAGTATTTTTGAACACTTACAGTCATTACAAAATAGTGCTCAATTGCATGAAATTGTCCATCCAAAAAGATTTTTTTTTTCCACTTGGTAGTCTGAGAGCATTGTAGCTGATCATTTATAACTCTGCCATGCTGGGAGCCTATTGCTGCACGGTCAACATTTTTTCAGCCCTGACAGCTTCTATGCCAGACTTTTCTCCTTGCTCTTCCTATACATAGTCTGAAGATGTGATAGCACATTGCACAGACACTGCCTGAAGTCATTCCCGTTGCAGGTAGGTCCCACAGTGTCCAAAAACTGGGGCACTATGGTGGGTGGAACCATGCAGCCACAAAATAATGCCCCTACAGTCCAGTTCTCACCCTCAGTAACTCACGTCAGTGTGCCCCCATGGACAGTGTACAGACGCACACACACATCCTCTGACAACTTCAGTGACCATTTCTCTTTTGATCTCACTGAAAGTTCAACCAACCTGGTTTATGATTTTATTGATTTCAATGTCTAGAACTCCAGTCAGCTTGAAAAATCAGAATGTCTGCGTTCTCTATTATCATTAATAACAGCTTGGTAAAATGGTGGCCTGTTAGCTTTAAGTACACCTGGAGTATGAATTATGGAAACCTCCAGGGAATAAATAACAAGTATTTCTTGAATGAAAGCAGGCAAAACTATGGATGGACTAATGTCAAGATTTTAAATCAAGTTGATTATTTAATAATCTGTTAGTCAGAAGGTGTTTGATTGATCTTCTTTAGCTTTGCAAACACATTCTTTCTTGCATTAAGTCTTTTAAATACTAGACAACCATTCTGTCTGAAATAGCTTAAGGATTCTAAATCCATTTTTGATAAAGGGGTATGGACTAGGAAATCTCCTGGTTATTCTCTGTTGTGTTTTTATAATTTCATGTCTTTTGGGGCAGATCAGAATACTACATCGATGTTTATCAGAGTGAAAATTACAGTTTTATTGTCACCTTAGCTAATGAGTGGCTAAATGTCTTTTATAGCAGGAGAAGGAACAAAAAATATCTATAGTTCAGTCGTGTAACCCCATGTTTTGCAGCTCTGTTTTCTCTTGTACATTGATCTACACATTTTTGATAATTTTACTGTATATACAATGCCAGGTACCTCTAAAGCTGACCTCCTACTGTATTTCACACAGTGAGCAGAACAGGGATGTTACTCTTGGCATCAGGCTGTGGCATACATTTCTGTATAAAGAAGCTCAAAGACCTGTCAGGCAGTCAGAATAGAGGCTGAAACAAACAAATGTAGCAGTCCACAGCTGGTTTTGGTGGAATATTATTTATTTTGTTTATCATTGCTGATAGTAAAATCCTTTCCAAGAAGTCATTCAAATTTGATATTGTTTCTCTTTGAAACTGTGGTTCATTAAAGCCTATTTTGTTATTAGCATTAAGGTTCCCCACTCAGGCTCCAGACTCCAGGTCAGGCACAAGCAGTTTAATAAGATTCAGATGGTATACAAGCTATCAGAGAGGTACAAAATTCTTCAGACTTGCAATAACAGCTCCTGTTCCTGGCAGACCATAATATCAGCAAACTTCAGTTCCACTTTCTGTTTACTGTAGATAGTTCTGATTCACAGCAAAATTGAAATTACACAGGAAATCAAAATATTCAAACTTAAAAGGTATTCGACAGAGAGGCTCTTTTACCCTTCCAAAACTCTTTTATTACTCTGGGGAATGAGGGCATTTTTCAGTGTTTAGCAAGCTAAAAATCTCACATGGAAAAAAATATGTGATAGGAAAAAACCAACATAAAAACATAGTAATTCTCACTCGAAGAATTGCAGTGTACACAGTGTAAAGACATATGATTGTAGAAACTTATGTTTCCTATTGTTTAAAACATTGCTTCTGGTGTTTAACATGGGAAAGCACGAGGCAGGAAGAGAAGAGCAGTACTGGACAGAAACACCTGCAAATATATCTAGCTCATCAAGAACTCCTTATTTAAGTACTGATTGGAATTTTGCACGGAAACAAGGTTAAATCCCTAAGCAGTTGCTAACCCTCCACTTAGAGTTGTAAATTTCCATTCTGAGCAGTGTCCATGTAGATGAAGAAAGTCAGTCTTTGTGCGTGCTTGCATGTATATATGTATGTATGTATGTATATGATACACTTGTGTCTGTTTTACTTGCAGAATACAGAATTCAAAAAAGAAAATGGATTCATAGCCTTCTATATTTTGTTGTTCACAGAAGATCTGATACTTTTGGCTAGAAGATCTACCATGCTGGTAATGAATTTACAGCCTGGAAATGAGCCAACTTCACCATCTACTTATCTCCCATTTAGTTTGCTAGTGTTATTGGCAAATTACACCAGTGTACCAGCATCCCTTTCATTCTGAGGGAAATGGAAAAACTTAAAAGATTTCAATATTTTTGTGTGAAATGTAGATACCAGTGAGGGTGATAAAAGCTTCAGTAACAAGAAAAAAAGAATGAAAGCTGGCAGAAATTATGTGTTCTTTCACACTCTTTCAACTGTGTTTTTGGACCACTGTGATTAGAAAGAAATTATGTTCTGATGCATATATATATATATATATATTTGGGACATCCAGACAGACCCCCCCCTTTAACAAAGCACAATATCCCTGGACGTGGTAAAAGAAACATGTTCTCATTTTGGAGCTGTTCTATAACTCACTAATTAATTCTACAACTCATATTCGTAATTACCCTTATCATCTTCTTTTTTAATAATGAGTTTAAATTCCACAGAAACCTGGCTTCTTTTCCTTTCTCTGTCTCCACACAGAAAAGCTGT
Organism: Neopelma chrysocephalum; assembly: GCF_003984885.1. NCBI lineage: Eukaryota > Metazoa > Chordata > Aves > Passeriformes > Pipridae > Neopelma > Neopelma chrysocephalum. The sequence goes on along the minus strand of NW_020897726.1, from coordinate 1,679,377 downwards.
CGAATAAGCACAATATATTTCTTATCTTTCAGGAACTCAGGCTGGTTCACAGCGTAAGCAGCTAAGCTGGAAGATTTAATTCATCTTATTCATTAATTCAAATAATTATAAAGTCAGAGATGTTAACTTTTCAGTTATTACAATACAGCTGGCAAGCAGAGACTGTTGCAACAACTGGGAGACTTAAAACCTCATCTTTGGTGGCCAGGTAATTTTATTTAACACTTTAACAGGAATTTTAATCAATACTTCTGAGAAATGTGCTTTATGAAATTATTATTATGATTAATTGATTTAAATGTGCTTTTTACAATCTCATGATATTTCACATGACACACATGTAGGAATTATTTCAAGCGCCTGTGGGTGTGTTCTTGCTGTTTTTAAGTACTGGATAGAGTTCAGCGTAGAGAAGAATAACCCATGACCCCTTTTATCTCTGATTCTTCAATTTTATTGGGAAATTGCACTTAAATATACAAGATGGGTGGGACTCCTTGAAACATTGTGCTCAGGAGACAGGGTAGAGCTGGGTTTATAACCTTTGCTAAGGCATTTTTGAATCTTTTTTCACACTTATTTCTCTCTGAAATCTCTCCATGAGGTATTTTCCTTCACTAGCTGCATTTGCCTTCTCAGCTCAAAACTTAGGCTGCTTCCAAGAAAAACCACCAAAAAGTCAAGTATAGTTTGCTACAAAGCTTTTGCACTGCCATACTGAAAGATTTCTACCAAGGCATTTACTCTATGGTATATTTTCACTTGCTGGTGCTACTGGGCAGAAATGTTCTGAATGGATACAGATTTATCAGTCATAAAATGAGTATCTGTCCTTTGGGAAGTTCATGTGAACTTCAGCAGTTCCAGTGTTCATTTGCTGCTTAAATTGCACTTTTACCTCAGTTATATGCCAGAAAATGGGCTCAGCTCCTACAAGACTTGAAGAATTGTGGGAATAAGTGAGACAAAGGGAAGACACTCATAGCACAGCCAACCTGGTCCCATTTTTCAGCTAGATTTCAACTTTCAACCTTCTTTGAAAGAAAGAAACTAAAAATTTGACTCTCCACTGCATGCCACCATCACACCACAGAGATGTGTCTCGTTGCAGTCCAGAATGATTGTGGATGCAGTTGTCTAGGTGGTGAGGATGAGGAGGCTGTTTGGACAAACGAGTGAAGGTTGTCTGGCAATGCTTTTTCATGTGACCAGAGATAATAGAGATACTTCTAGAACAAAGGGATATTGTCTGAATCCGACCTCGAAAGACCGCTGTGTACTTTGAGAGCTGAAAGTACTTATTTTCAATGCAAATAGTAACTTCGTGCAATGTGTGCAAGGACAGTAAGGGAAGAATTTGTGGGCAACAAGATAGGAAATTCCTAGCACCATTCTAAACGAATAACACTTTTCAGCCTTTCTCTATTATGTGATTAGAAAGAGTTAAATGAGCATGATGGCCACGGAAATTTCATAGGCACTAATGTTTTCTACTCCTTCTGTGTTGAATGCCCTTGTGATAGAAGAGAAAGAACAAACATCAAAAGTACCTTTTAACTTTGCAATTCTTTCTAAATTTCTTTAAACTTATAGGCTATACTGCTGGCTTTCACACATCAAAGCATACAGGAAAATCAGGGTCACTCAGAAAATTATTTCTTACAGTTTAATAAAATATGCATGTGAATTGGATGACCTGCCAGAGAAATTATTTATGTGTTAATGTACTGTTGTAACATTAATTATAGACTTTAATTTCTTCCTTAGTACCTTCTTTACCAGTAAGAATAGTACTGGTTCTAAATTGGGGTTGAAACATACGTTGTATCACCAAAGCTTAAATTATTTCCACACTTAATTGCTTTTTTGCTTCCTTTAGATAAAAAACTTTTCTTTTTTTCTCCTCTTATTGCTATCAGTATTTGGGTAAAATGGGAGCAACTGAGATCTTTTACCTTTAACTCAGAGGATTCATGATGCATCATTTTCAATCTCACTCTTCCACAGTGTAATTGTCTGTACATACTGTATTTATAAGTAGTTGCAGAAATACCTATTGCTTATTTTTTGTGAATGAATTAAACAACTTTTATTTATGGCCACTATTGTAAAGTACTTAATTGCATAGGATTGGTTCCTTGGAAATTCCTACCTCTTTTTCTATGGTATACATGCAATTAAAATCATGTATGTGCTAGCACAAGGACATGTATGGAGTCTAATCTTCTGACTTACTCTTCATATAAAGTTCTTCATAGATATAGAAAAGTTCTATATGATTTATTTCAACAATGTCTTGTAGTAACTCTATAGTTCAATTCTAAATTTTCCAGAGGTAGTGAGAAAAAAGGAATTCTTTTCTCAACTACTATGCAAACTTTCTATATGGTCTTTGCAAATCACCTACTTGTGTTTTAGTCTTCCCAAATGTAAATCTGAGACCTAGCTTCATTAAAGTTGCTTAAAATCATTCAAGCGAAAGTGCTATTTTACAAATATTTTTATAAAAAGTATTTGCTTTTATCTGTGTACATTGTTTTGACTTCTAACATTTCCTTTGTTACTTTTACATTCCTGTACTATGGCCCAAGGTAGATTAAGAAAAAAAGTAAATAACAGAGCCCATTTGGCATTACTAGTATAGAATCAATCAGGTTGGAAAAGACCTCCAAGATCATCAGGTCCAACCCTTGATCCAACACCACCATGGTTACTAGACCATGGCACTAAGTGCCACATCCAGTCTCATCTTAAAAACCTCCAGGGAAGGTGAATCCACCACCTCCCTGGGCAGCCCATTCCAATGTCTGATTACTCTCTCAGTAAAAAATTTTTTCCTAATATTCAACCTAAACCTCTTCTGGCACAGCTTAAGACCATGTATTACTCATTACACTAAATATGTCTGCCTTACTTTCCTTAAATAAATACTTGTCTCTTTTATCTTCTTAAGTGTCTACCTGTCCAGTATTTCAAAGATTTTCTTAGTGACAATAATGCTGGGGTTATTATTTTTTATACAATTATTTTTTTTCTCTCAATGTCAAATGGTTCCCAGCTGTACTTCTGATACTGTCACAGAATAACCTAAATCCATAAATCACTAATGGCTAATGTATTTTCTTTAGCCAACATGCCACCTTTCTTGTATTTTATCCTGACATCAATGCTATCTCATGGAAGTGGTTTTCCAGTTGCTCCACATTCAGTCAGTCTGCATCCAGTCTTGGTGGAACTCAATGACATCGTAATGCCGCATGAGGTTTTTTTGTCACGAATATTCAGAACTTGGAGCTCAAATTGATGTAATGAATCTCATAATAAGCATCTGGCACCTGCACATAACCAGTTGTTGGGCTGTGCTGGATTTCACTCAGTATCCTCTAAATTTAAAATTAGTGTATATTGTTAGACTTTTGAGTCATACAGTTGTGCAGTTGTTGGGCTTGAGACACGGATTGGAACCTGATGGGCATCGCCAGGTGTGTCACCATCCACATAAGAAAGGTATCTTTGTTCTGTATAACACCCTATTTAGAAAATGAATTGAGAAAACACAATATGTTTATCCAAATAGTGCAAAAAAACAAATTCCAGAAGTTCAGCTGGTACAAAGTGCATTGGGACTGCTACAAAAGTCGTGGAGGAGCCATAAGCATATACAAACAACACATGTAACAGAAAATAACATTTAACTTGAGCTTTTCCCTGAAGTTCAAATGAGCCAAATATGAAACTTTTTGGAGGTTAGGAATAGGGTTTAATTATATGTTTTCTCACATGTTGGCACTTCTTTGAATCTGTGGGAGAAAAATCTGTGGAATTATGAAACTACCACAGGTATTTTGGGGGTATTGGTGGTTTAAAGGAAATACTGGAAACCAAAGAAAGACATTTTTTCCTGGCATTTCCTACAATCAGCATTCTGGGACACTTCAGTTGAATTTCCAGAAGCTCTGAGGGGATGTCCAAGTTTTGCAGTTATCCTTCAAAATGCCAAACTTTTTTGCAATTCACTTGCAGCAGCTAGGATGTTTCCATTCATTACCAATGATATTATGAGGCTTCTTTCTTCACTTATTCATGTCCTATTCATAGATATAGATTCAGATTCTTTATCTTACAGTCCATTGAGTAAGTGGTAGAATGTTCACTTCTGTAAAAGATTTTTGATCATTTGGATTCAGGACTAGAATAGTGGAATCCGGAGCTCTAAACCTAAAGAACCTAATGAAGAACCCAGTGAGGCACGAAACAAATGTCAGGTATTGAGGAAAGACAAGAGGATCAGGGTTATCTACTTGTTTATTTTAACTTATCAGTTTTTCTAGTTAAAAACCTCTTTCTGAAAGACCCCATTCTCTTCAGGAATCTTCAACATGCAATCAGATAGCTTCCCTCCTCTCTCCTCTTTGTTTTCTGACTCCAGCATGGTCCCATCCCCACAGTCCCGTTGGAACCCCAGAACTGCATGTTGACCCTGTATCTTCATGGCTGTCCTGCCAAGTGGCTGCCTGCCTCTGCCCTGTGCCACTCTGCTCTCCAAGGTTGTTAGCTTGGCTCACACTGGCGTCATGTCTACAGTACGTATTTTCCAAAAAGGGACTAGTTCTGCTCTTCTCACAGATGGGTGTGTTTCTTTTGTCATCCTGTCCTTGTACCACTTTGCTAGAGGCAGTTAGGCTGGAAGAGGACTGCTAAGCATGGTCTAGTGCTGGGATGGACATGGTGGAAAACACGAACAGCAGCAACCTATGAGAGGTATGCTGCATCCACGGAGGCCATGAGCATCACCCTAATCCAGGCTTAAATTTCACCCCTTTTCAAGTTCCTCCACAGCTCATGTTCCCTGCTCATGTCCTGAATAATCTTCTTCAACAAGCACTTGTCTGGGTATATTATGGAAGATTGACACATCAGGGCAGCCTCAGCTTTTATTCATTAACTCACAATTCCTCTCATCAGTCCCTCTATTATTCAGGCTGGATCAGACTTCAAGCTGTTGTGTTATTTGCTGCTTTGTAATTGGTTTTTGTTTAAGATAGCACTGATGCTCTCACCTTTCCCTAAATTTTCAAGTGTGCTATGGTTATACCTCTATGATCATCCCCACTACATGTTAAATCTTTTCACATGGTCAGATAATTGCTAATAAGAAATTTTTACATAGATGGCCTAAGCAGTGGCATATTTCTTGTGAATCTACTTTATTTTCCACTGGGAATAAAAACCAAATTTGTCCTCCTATTCTGCTCCATTGGCTTTCCTGATCAAATCAGTTCATTGATTGAGAGGACTGCCTGGTTATATTTACATACAATACATTTCTTTCTTACTCCTCATTATACATATGTAATTATTTTTACATTGCATTCCCAGAGGTGAGTGACAGCATACAGATACCAGAGATGCTATTCTGCCTCCAGCAAATGCTCTGAGAAGTGTATGGTATTAGTAAGGACCCTGTTTCCTTGGTTACATTTAGCAAATTTGCATGCCAGCATGGTGCTATTCATCATCAGAGACATCTGCAGACCTGTCCACGGAGAGAGGGTTTTGGAAGCGAATAACCTTTGTATTCTTAGCTTCTACTTTGAATATATAGATGAGGAAAGAATAGTTCTCAACACATGCATGGTAGGGGATAGGCAGGCTGAGAAGCTGAGTCCTGGAAGCCTTTGGGGATGAAACTGAGCCCTTCATAAGATGTGGCAAAGTATCTGTGAGCGTAGGAGCAGTTCATATGTTTGACTTTAGTGCTGCTTATGAATAACCATGAGATAATTAGAAGTTCTTGCTCAGGACTCGTGCCCTGGCTGCTGTCTCTTGTTATGCATTGTGGTGGGGAGAGGCAGGACTCTGCTGTTGCATTCTCACACAGTATTCCTGGAACATGAGGTATAAGGGAGATTTTTTTCCCTAGGTGTGTAAAAGTAATGGATCAAGAGTAAGTTAACCTAGCCATAACGACCAAACTAGTGAAGGCAGACCACTAGAGACTATCCTGGAAACTAAAACTCCTCCTCTCAGACAACCTATGATAAAAATATCACATGCCTTCTTGAAGGCATGTGTGCTTCAGCTGGATGGGATCAGTCTTGTCCTAGCAGGCCCAGCTTCCCCTATATCCCCCAGACACGGTGGACAGATGGTGTCTCATTCCTACAATAATCACTGGAAATGGGATTCTCCCCTGAATGCGATATCTATGTCACTGTATACAAATTCACCTACAGGCCCAGTCCTAGCTGAGTTTCAGGGAAAAATCTGAAGAGAAGGTAAAGCATTAATTTAATTTATCTTTTCAGGATTTTTTTATTTAAAAAAGTTTATCATCTCCATTGGTGACTTACAGCCAATGAGCCTGCCACTTGCTGAATAAAAGCTCTGTTGACTTTCAAACTGGACAAGGCCAAAGAGGGTACTGCAGTGCCTGGAAATGGATGAGGATTCAGAGAAAAATTGCTGAGTGGCAAGCAATATAACACGTAGCTTCATTTCCAAACCAGGAAAAATATTAGTGCAGTTTCCAGTAACACATTAGAAGTGGATTGAACAGTAAGTCAGTGATCCAGACATATACAACTGAAGACAACATAAGCCGCAAGTTAATTAAAATGATGCATCAGCTGTTTTCCAAGTTGTTCCAGGACATGAGTTCACTGAGTTCCCACCAATGTGGTATCACAGAGAGTTCTATGCGCAGAATGTCCAAATTCTCTGGTGGTGCACTGAACTGGACAGCAAGTGCAAGTGCATTGAGCTAAATGTCTCTGTGAAAAGCTCTAACAGGAGTGTTACAGTTTGAAATCTAATGCCCTAACTGTGCATTTGTGATGCTAAGAGGAAGATGAGATGAGCTGATGGGTCTATATAGGCCTAGCTGGAAAAGTGCCTTCCTGATCCCCTGAAGCAACATTGTCCAGTCTTCACTCTCTGTGAAGGAGGAAAGAGGTCACTCCTAGACATGCAAATGCTTAAATCACCACAGGAAGGACAAAAGCAGGCCAACTCCCCTTTACTTCAAACTGGCTAATAGGAAGTATGAATTTTTACCTATCTCCTTTGTGAAGGGCTCTTCTGCCCCTTGGTCTTCACCTGACTCAGCCTGATTAAATCTTGGCACCTAATGAAATGGGGAGAGGGGTTTTGAGATAAGCTCTTTCAGAACAGTACTTAATGGTTTTAGCCTGGGAAGAGTGAAATGTTTTTTGTGATTTACAAAGGAGATTCTTATCAGTGTAGAAATTAATTACCTTTCTTAAAGTTTTGATATTTTTTCTCACACTGCAAATTAAGATATGGGGAGACTTATTGTCAATGCATAAAGTGCCAGTGTTGTTTGGCCAGGGTTTTCTTTTCTTGAGGTGCCCTTCAAACTGTCACCAAGAACATCAAATGCTAGGCTGATGTATCCAATTTAAATTGCAAAGAAACATTTTCAATCCTGGCATTTGGCTGATCTGTGGAGTTGCATTGGCAGGTGCCTTGAATGAGTGCTGCTTCAAGCAGCAGTAGCTGTGGGCGTCAGGGCATCCAGCTGTGAAAACAGATCTGCATGGCACAGTAATGATAACTGGTACTCAGGGAAGTCTCTTTATCTTTAAGAATCCCAAAGTAATTTGTGGTTGGTGAGGACCAGAGCCAGGTGTACTGTAACCAAGATACTGATACCGTTTCTGTCTCTGCGGAGGGCTCATCCATCCAAACCAGGTTATTCTTTTTGTCTCTGTCCCTCATTGGGTGCTAGACATCTCGCTTCTTCAGCAGTATTTTCTTCCTTATCAAATGTCTTTTATTTCCTAGATTAGTCAGACCAGAAGCCAAGATCCTAAATCCCAGCTCTGTACAAATTTGCAGGGGTCAGAGCCAACCCCAGAGCTAAGACTTAACTGCTTGCACTAATCACCAGCCTGAAATCACACAGGAGACCTTCAGACTCTGGTGAGACAAATTTCATTATTAATTTTAAAAAATGTGGTCTTTTTATTTGCTTTTTGTATTTTTTCTTGGTTTCAAGATCTTCTTTGTGAGTTTAGGAGCTTTTTTCATTATAAATGAAAGTGGAAATTGTCATGTGATCTCCAGATGCCAGAAGAGACTGTCGTGTCCGCTATAGGGAGATTCTTGATAAAATCATGAGAGTGGGCAACTGGATACACGGGCCTATGAAATTATTTTAATAATAACAGGTTTGTGGCAGACCCTCTGTATTAGGCACTGTAATCCCTAAAGAATTTACAGGCACATGTACTCTGCTTTAGAATATCTCTGTTCTTTCCCTGTTTGATAAATGAAAATTATCATTTGAGCATGCATGTAAATTCCATGCCAAGGAAACAAAATAAGCTTGGCTTTGAGTTCAAGCCCTGTGCTTCCTGGGCCAAGGCAAGAAGACGAAAATGAAAACTTGAAGGATTCCAGCAAATCTCCTGAACTGAAACAGTTTGTTGTTGGGTTTGTTGTTCAAAATTCTACATCAATACATACATTAATGTTCTCGGCATCTGGACTAAAGAGCTGTTTAAAGCCCTTGGCTTAATCCAAATATACAGAATTAAATGCAGAGAGCATAGTTCCACATCTTTTAACTTTTTTGTTTCTGGCCAAACACGAATCCTTAGTTCCTGGCTGATAGTCCTGCTGTGAAGCCATTTGCTCAGCTGAGTACAGGCTTCTTGGGGCTGCACACGTGCGTGTACATTACACGTTATGCTAGTGCTCTGCACTCTTTCCTGTCCATGTGAGACATCGCTGGTGTGTTAATGGTGCAGTTGGTCCCCTCAGAGTTGTATGGAAGAGAAAGAGAGAAGGAGAGAAAATAAAAGTATGTGTAAAGATGGGAAAAGGGGCTAAAGATGTGTGTGCATGTGTGTGTGTGTGTAACATGATAACTTGTGCAACATGGGAGGTGTTGACACTAAAAAAAGATAAATAATTTTATTAAAATTACATGTTTGAATGAGAAGCTCTGGAGGTAGAAATCAAAATTCTGTGAAGTCTTAGTCCATGAACAAGGACAGAACACATAATTCAATTAAAGGAAATTCAGTTTAATCTATGAAGCAACCTAGTGGTAGTGATTGTGTAAATAAGTTTTTCATCCCGATCTTTTCAAGGCAGTAGAAACTAAACAGTGAAAATGTGATGGAACATATTGATGGTATTTCTTTCCTACTTGCCTACAATTTCTTAAGTGCATGCGAACTCAGCTTTGGGATGATATGGAGATACAGAGTGTATACTGTCCATACCTTAAGAGTTTCAACCCCCCTCTAAGAAATACATTTTCATGTACCATTTAATATTCCTTTTAAAAACATGACAGGAGTGTAGCTCCATTGAGCTGAAATTAGTTTACATAAATGAAGTATGCCCAAGTTAGCTCCTCGCCTTTCTCCCGTAGAGGCTATAGAGAGCTATTTTTCTTCTTATCCTTCCAAGTCATCCAATTCTGGAATGTACAGAGATTAAAACAAATTTAATGACTGAAAGTCCTCTATGCATGTTTATCTGTATTTCCTAAGTTATGTTGACTTCTCTGAGTCACAGAAAACTGGAAAATGAAAATGTGTAATGGGGATGGATATAATACTCCATGCTGTCCTTAAATTTAATATTAAGCATCTACTTTTTGATCCAATCACAGAGGATAATGAGCTAGTGGAATTTTGATGTGACCTGGTATGGCCATTCCTGGATAATATTAAGATACATACAAAATACCTGAGGAAAGGACTTTAAATCAAAATAAGAAGTCATAATATATATAGCTCATCCAGTACACACCTAAAACAGTGTTGTAACTGAGGAGCCTGTGCCAGAAGTGAGAAGGACAATGTAGAAAGTGTGTGTATATCTGTGAATGCATATCTGTTCTCAAGGGAGAGGCAAGTACAAAATTAAAGTAAATCTGCTTCAGAGTCTGTTACAACCCAGTTTTTCATAAAGGTCTGAGCCTTAATTTAGTCAAATTAATAAAAAAATCATTACTTTGAGATATCAAGAAGTCAGGTAAATCTCTAATGACTTCATTGTTGCTTCATTATACTGAGGATGGGCTATGGCCCAGCACACTGAAAAGTGACTTCCTGGTGGATGGAATCCTGGCTAACAAGCAGGTGCTCTGGGATGAAGGCAGGGCACTCTGCCGTTACCAACCATCTTGATTTAAACTTTGGATTAAGTAGAAAAAGACGGATAAAAGTGCCTTTTTGTGTGAAGTAAAGGAAAAAATGTTAATTGCATGCAATCCAGCTGGAGTGATAAATATCTAGTATGAGGGGTTTTTTTCTGGGTAGGAGTCTGAACACAAACCAGGGACGCACATTTTTCTTGTTAAATTCTCAAAATTCAACACCTTTATTTTACTGCAAGAAACACAAGTATTTATGTTTCCCATTAAAAAATAAGCTGTTTGGGCTCCCATACATTTGAGAAAATGCTTTTCCCTTGGTTTCCATTAACTAAATTGATGTAACAGTGCTATTCTCTGCCTCTATGTTTTACCAGCTTTCAGGCAGGCAGTAGAAAAATCCCACTTCTAATTAGGTCTCTGAGAGAGCCCATTTGCTTTCTCAGTTTGTGATTAGGCTGAGGTGCTCACCTAAAAACCTGTCACACTTTGTTGGATCAGATTTTGCAAGGTGCTCCTGTTTCTACAAGTTTAAGTTTCCTGGGAAACAGGAGGCAGTTAAGTTTGGGCATGATATTGATGAGAGGAAATGCCCTGGATTAACATGGCAGGTGTCAAATTCAAGACTATTTGAAGGGCATATGAAGTTAATACAACTAAAACATAAAAAAAAATTAGATTTTTTTCCAATTTTTCTTAAAGTTTCACCATATTTTATTTGGGATATTTTCTTCGCGTATCATCAACAGAATTTGAGGGAGAGTTCAGAATTTTTTATAAGATCATGACAAATAACCTGAAAATTTCTAATTAAATGTCAGGGAAAGTATTGTAGCAGAAACTATTAACAATGAAAGATCTATCTAACAATATTATAGAACAACCAAATGGTTGATTTTAAAAACAGAAAGGAAAATACTGCGGGTTTGCTTCAAGACAAATATTCCTGCTTTATGCATGCTATAAAAATGTATCCCCTTCTGGATAAAGTAATCAGTTCTTTAAAAAAGACCTGGATTTTTTTTGCAGTCTCTAAATCTTTCTTTTTTTTTTTAATGACCTCCGTGCCACAATTTTTGCCTCCAAGCAGTAATTAACCACTCTACAAGTCACCACAAGGAAGACAGAAATGAATTACACTTAAAAAATAATCTGTAGCATTAATATAGTTTAAACCAAATAATCAGACTTGTACTACTACACTCTTATGCTTCTCAACTACAAATGTTATGAAATTTTCAATAGCTTTCAGTGTCCTGTATAACAATTGTGGTTGAAAAAACTGCAAACCCTGAACCACCAAAGGAAGTCTAAAATGAGTAGAATTGTCCTTGAACACACCTTAAAGTAGTTTACATTTATTATCCAGGCAAAGCGATACTTGCTTCATGCAACTTTTTTTTCCAGTGTCTTGCATAAAATGATGGGAAAATATGCAAATAAGATTAAGCATCTTGCATTGCATTTGATCGTATCTTGCAACATTTTAGGGGTGGAGAAAATATGAGGAATGATATCAACCAATTTTCCCTCAGGTTTCTAGTTAACCAGCAGAATGTCTTCATGCAGAGCTTGATTCTTTCACTTAGGCTGGTACCAGTTGGGAATAAATCTATTCATGTCAACAAAACCTCCCTCAGGCATACAATGCTTAAAGAATGGAAGGCTGCTCATCCTATCAGTTTACAGCTACAAATCTTTCAGTAAGTTTGTAGTAAATCTCCTTGCTTCTGAGATATGACCTGCTTTGTTTCACAAATACATAGCAATATCTTTGCTGTGTTTGCTTTTTATCAGCTTGAATAGCAGTAATTTTTATCAGCAGCTTTTCTCTGACATCACCTTTGCCAAATGACTTGGATTTGCGTGACCAATATTGCCAAATTAGAACAAACTGCACAACTTTTGTATAAAATGACCAGAAAATTGATCAAAATTGGCAAAGTGTAACATATCTCATTATTTAAATCTCTGCTAAATTTGCTGGAGTAAGATTCGTTTGATATAAATGCTGATATAGAACCGTTCCCTTTTTACATCAAGAAAAAATACACTTTTAATTAGGAATTGTGGAGCAGTGTGATTAAAATGTTTTATATACTTCTAAGTACATGTCTTGAGGTCTGAAAATAAGGGCTATCTATGCGTTTATTATGTCCAAATCCACTAAACCAGTAGAAAATAGATTAACAAGAATAAACCTTTTAATCTACTGGAAATTAACTATGTAATCAACACTGCTAAGAGAACACAAAACCTGAGATACAACAATGACAAACTGACTTTAAAGACCAAAAAAATTAATTAAAAATAATTTTTGTGGGCATCAACACAACATTAGAGTCAACTTTTTGGGTTATATTATGTTCATCTAAGCTGGAAATATTTCTGGGTGAAATTCTGAGGAAATTCCCACCTGCTGTTTACCTTCATATTTGGAGTAACTATATGCACCACAACAAAATTAAGTAGATTTACATCAAAGTAACTAAAATCAAATTCTTGACTGCCTAGTCAATATAAGTTGAAGTGGGGAACTGAGAAGCATTTGACTATGACATTCAGGCAGAGTGATCCAGGGCCAACTTTGCATTCTGCATGCATGTGTTATGTTCTACCTTGTATGGTACCTAGATGCCCCCCATGTAGGCATATATTTATTTCTTCCATGTTAGACCATATGAGAAATTTTGGTGGAAAAAAAAAGAAAAGAGATGATGTGTTATTACAACAGGTTTTCCAGGCAGAAGTGCCATATTGTATTCAGTTAGTGAGAAATGACTAAAGAGCAAATGTGACACTCCAGGTTTCTGTGAGACAGTCTGGAAGCCATAAGCATTTTCCAAGACCATTGCACCAAAATACCAACTCTATCCTACTTCTTTTATCATACTATTCTTACTTTGGTTGGTTTTAGATGACAAAAAAATCCAAACATGTCTCAGACATTATGTTTGAGGGTGTAAAGGTACAAGGATATTATGTTAGCTATTCTGCATCGCAGGAACTCGACCATGTTTAAAAAGAAACAGGTGGGAGATAAAGAAGAGGATTAAAATGTAAAGTGGAATGCTCTTTTTTTTCCTACTTAGTCTCCCTTCACACAGCTTTCTCTGCTCTCCTCTTTACTCCTTTTTTTTTTTATTTCCTGAATTTCCTTTTCCACCTGTTGTCCTCTCTTCTCACCCTTGCAAGCCTGGCACTGGACTTGTGGAGGAGGGCTGCCATCAGTAGCCATGGGACCTGCCTCAGAGGACCAGCCTCATCCCTCTAGCAGGGCTGGCAGCATCAGGAAATCCAGTACCCAGGAGCAGCAGTAGAAGCAAACAAACAAAATGCATAAATTCTTGAGCTCAGCTAGTGATTCCTCTGAGAAACAGTCAGAACCCACGGGTAGGGACACAGAGATCTCAAGCTGCTGTTGGACATCTCTGTGCCCATTTAACCCGATGTGAAGGCTGGAGCAGGAGCAGGAGCAGAAGAAGATCAGGAGTTCACCTGATGAATCTGTAAGGGTGGTAAAGCAGTCTGCATCTAACACAGAATGGTACCAGTTGAGGTACAAAATTGTACTGACTGCTTAGTTTGAACCTTCTCAGGATCGGGCTTGGGGGTCATTTCTGCCTTTTGGTTGTCTGGGTAGCATGACAGCCCCAGTGTTTGACATCTGCATAAAGCATCTCTGAAAAAAAAGTTTATTTTTAACAAAACTTTACTTCTATGCACAGAAAAGGGACAACACAATAGCATATTTCCCTCCCACTACTTGCTTCCACTGCTGGATATGGGAAGAAGCCTTCTCTTTTTTGCTGGGTACCCCTGCGCATGTGCTGAAAACCCAGTTTCTGCATATCTCTAAGCATTTCAGTTTTCTCTTTGTTCTTGGGTTCTTCCTGGGAAAGGTAAATCTTACTGGATATCTGTCAGGCAGATGTAGTCTTCAGTTATTGGCTGCTCATGTTATTATCTCCAAAGTTTCCTTTAGAACCTTAACTTTGGCATTGTCTCATTTCCTGCTTGTTTCCCACCAGGATTTGCCTTTGATTTAGAAGGTGAACTTAGGGGGAGATCATGTTTAAAAAATATATACAGGTGCCTTATTCTGCACCAAAGCTTCAGGAGGAGTGTTCATGCACCTCTCTGTAATGCTTAGAGGGGTTTTTGAAATTAATTGCTGCTCCTCCTTGGCTAGTTTGGCTGCCCTCTTGCCTGCAGCTGTCTTACAGCTCTGAAAGCCAAGGACAACCCAGAGAAAAACAAACAACAGGAATGTTTTGTTGGCTTGTAGTTTAAAATAATTGCTTGGCTTAGACCTTCTAACAACTTCCATCATTAACTTTTGGGAGTGGGCTTTTTGCCTTAAATCCAAACACATGCTCACGTACTCTCTGGGAAATTTGTGACAACCTACTGAGATGGCATAACCTTCTGCTAGGGATGAATAATTTTTGAACAGAAATTACAGTGGCACTGAGTGAGTTGTGCTGAGGTTGCATACATAGTGTTAGTCATGATGATAACAGCATCTGGAACCTTATCATTACATTATTTTGTTCATAAATATTTTAGCAATAATTTGTGGCATTTTGCACTCAATTTTTCACATACTCAGAATCAAAGATTGCTAGTAATAAGACAGTGAAGCAAAGGGCAGTGAAGCTGCCATTCCCCATCTGGTATATGTATTCCTTGATTTTGCGTTCCCTGAGTATCCGAAGAAACATTATATGGTAATGACACCGTGAGATAGGGCTGAAGTGGGCTAAGGTGGAGACAATGATCCAACTGCATAGCCATCAGAAACCACTTAAGAATACACTTCACAGCTCTTTGTCTCATAAGAAGGCCATAATTATGACCTGCTTACGTTAGAGTGGGATTGATGAGATAAAAGCGAAAAAAAAACCAACTTCGGAAAAGAGCTTTTCACTTTCTGCTGAGGAGAGGAGAAAGCAAGAGCAATACACCAAGAGCAAGTGCATGCAAATGTACAATAGGATATGAGAAAATGTTACTGTGCCTAAGGTCATCACACCTTTGTGTGCTAGATTTGCTTCTAATTTTTCAACCAAGAAGTTTAAGCTTTTCTGCTTTATATTACTGTCCTGGTTTTGGCTGGGATAAAGTTTTCTTTCTAGTAGCTGCTATAATGCTGTGGTTTGGATTTAGGATAAGAATAATGTTGATAACACATTGATGTTTCAATTGTCACTAAACAGTTTTTACACTAGGTCAAGGACTTTTCAGCTTCTTGCATTATTCCAGCAGCTAGTAGACCGGGGGCACAAGAAGTTGGGAGGAGACACAGCCAGGGCAGCTGATCCAAACTGGCCAAGGGGTTTTTCCAAGTTATATGACATCATGCTCAACACATAAACTATAGGGGAAGTGGTCAGGGACTGCTGCTCAGGAACTGCTGGACATCAGTTGGTGAGTGGTGAGCAATCACTTGTTTTCTGTATTTTATTTATTATTATTATCCCATCCACTTCTGTCCTATTGAACTGTCTTTATCTCAGCCCATAAATTTTACTTTTTTCCCCCCAATTCTCTACCCCAGCCCACTGGGGGTAGGGGGAAGTGAAGGAGCAGCTGTGTTTAGCTACCTGCCCGGTTAAACCATGACACTTACTAAGAGAGCTGCTTACCTAAAAATAAAAAAACAAGGAAACAAACAAACCCTGAGATTTCTTCTCATCTCTAATTGTCTTCATTTTTGTGTTCATCTTTACAACAAAATACTCATGATTTTTGGTGGGCATTTAACTTGGCAGTAAAGTTAATATTTTCATGGCCCCAAGTTGAGCCCTATTGCATTAAGCAGTATGTCAAACACCACATATCTCCAGAATTCTCACAGTTAAATATATAAGGGAAAAATAAGTGGATGAGATATAAATGAGCTAGGAGAAGAGTGCAGCAAGGAGCTGTTGCTGCTGTTTGCAGTACCTACTCATAACTCGGTTTTACTTTATTGTGGGGGGAAGCCCCACAATTAAAGCTTGAGGCAGTGCAAAAGTTAGGCCGTGTTCCATGGGAGCAGTGGAGCTGGTTAGATGGTTTCCATGGACACGGCCTTGGGTTGCAGGGAGTACAAGGTTAAGACGGTTTGATAATGTGCAGGTGCTGGATTCCTGGATGTTGTTGTAGGAATATGTTTGTGTTGTGTGTGAAGTTAGTTAGCTCAATAAAAGGCTGCCTGCTGCTCTGAGCAGGCAGACATCTCTTTGTCTCACCATCCTCGTGTGTCTTGTGTGTCCTTCTTTTCCCCTCGGACCAAGACCTCACGACACTTTATTACTTATAGAATTGAAATTATGACTTTTTGGGAAAGTTTTGTTAGGGATGACATCTTGGCTCCATAGTTCCTTATTGGAAACTCTTTTTTACAGGGCTTCTGTGCAAATCAGGAATAATTTTGCTCTTATATCTTAAAACTGGTGTGCCTATCTATTCTAGTGATTTAACTATAGGGAAAGAACCCCAGTAGAATATATGTCTGATGCATTAGGTTAAAACCAGTTAACAGAGCTCAGCTCCCAGTTTGTTGAGACATCCTATAGATTGCTTGTGAACAATCTGCAGACTACTTGCATGAATTGCTCATGGAACAGTTTTGGACAGAGAGGACTTCAGGCTAAAATCAACAAAGCCTTCAAACCCGAAAAGCACTAAATACGCAATTTGCTAGAAAATATTTGTATTTTATTTTAAATTTTGCGCTTAAAAACACTCCTCAATTGCAGTTTGGTAAGAGCTGGATAGCGTATACTTCTTGGGTGACAGCTCAAGCACATGTTTTGCTTTGTTACGGGCTTTAGTCTTGTTAGATTTCAATGAATTAGCTATTAAAGATTGTCCTACATTATTAGCAACAAAGGAGTGGATTAAGTAAAAGTGTAATGCTGACAATATTTCATTTTTATAGCAGGGAAATAAAACATGGGAAAGAAGGGGTACAGAGGCTACAATCCTGACTGTGAGTTCCTTAGGCTCTCCTGTGGGTCTCAGAATAGGTCTTGAATGACACTATAAAACTCTGTAAGACGGACACTATTTCTTAGAGTTTTCATATCTACAACCATGATAGCTGCTTTAATCTCTGATTAAGGAATAGGGTCTACAGAGCATCCTCTACCTAGTTGCAAAGTAGGCATATCATATGATGACAGAAAAGCATCAGCAGCATATTTGGGTCAACTTCACACTATGACTTATTAAGCCTTTTATAAAATAAAGCTCAAAGACTTTATTAATATCAACAAGGTGTGTTATAGTCACTCTTAATGGCAGGGATTAACCTTGTCATGGTTTGCTGCTTTCGTTACAGTGCTAACAGCGAGCTAGGCTTATCATTCTGTTCACTATACTGTATCTTTACTGAGTGCAACGAATAGGTGATTTGGTCTTATTCACAGCAGTGAAATGATATTTTAGGATTTCAACTTTCAGGATATTATGAATTTCTTCTGCAAAGCATGGATCTAAGCCTTGAGATACTGTGGCTAATCAATTCTATTAATTTCTTGTAGAAGCAGTGAAATAAATTTTCTGACCTCTTATGTATTTCTCTAGTTGTGAACCAGCCAGCAGAACTGTGGGGACATAACAGACCTTCTGGTTAAAAACCGAAAACATAACTGGAGTATTGAGCTAATGTTGAGCTACAAATTTAGGGGTAAATTCTAATCTCTGTTGAGGAATGTGGAGGAGATTTATTTCAATGTCCCTGAAATCTCTATTAGTGGTGTTCAGTATCCCTATTAGTGAACTGTGCTGTATTAAAACTGAGAAAGCAGGAACAGGACCGGAGCAGACAGTGTTTTGGAAAAAGGCTACTACTCCAGAGAAAACAAAATAACCCCAACACTTTTCTACAGCTTTCAACCATTGAAAGAATGCTCCTGTTTATTCCAGGCATTAATCAACTTGTCAGTATGGAGTTGGTCAACTAAGGCACACTATAACTTTTTAAAGTACAGACAGTAAACTCCAGCTGCACCTTCCCAGAAAAGTGACCATATTCCCTTAAAATCTAAGAGATTAAAATATTTATTTATACTTTATTATGTTAGGTTTTTTACTCGTGAGCCTTTCCTCATGCCAGGGGAACCTCTTGAGTCTGGCTTCTTCTTCCATTAGACTAAATGGCAAGTTTCCATGGGACAGGTGAAAATACTCAAAACCTCAAAGACTCAGATAATACATGCCTTTTTAAAGTAGACTGAATAACTAGAGAGAAAAACCTGCCACAGCAGTGGATCTTAATGACTCTAATTCACATTATGTTGGAAACTAGGACAATTAACGGTTTAACATAATGACAGAACGCTCAGAACGGTCTCAAGGATGGCTCAATGGATTCACTTCAAAGTCAGGCAGAATCCACATCTGGGAAGAGGTAATGCCTTTATCTGCAGCTTCCCTGAAGTGAGTGTTTAAATAATTTTTTTCTTCCTTAACAGCTGGGGAAGAAACTCAGGGGACTTGCTGTATTTGAACCAAATCTCAAGGTGATCCATTTCAATGCAGCTAGTAAAAGATGCCATAAATACAAGGAGGAGATTAATGTGTCTTTTTATAAAGGTGGCAGGAGAGGTAAAAAGGTATTCCTGGTGCAGGAGCTCCTCACTGGAGTCTGCCAGGATGCCTCGAGGTGTATAAGATCTCCAACCATACACACATACACACTCTCGTTCTCGTGGGTTCACCCACTCTGTCCTCTCCTACCAGGCATGGATTCTTCTACATTTTGTTTAACTTGACTTTATAATTTATTTTACCTTTATATTTTATACCAATCTATTTCTGCCAGTCATTTATAAATTATTTGGAAACAGGATTTCAAAAGGGAGATCCAAGTATCAAAGGCAGAGTTATGGCCCTATATATCAAATAAAATCCGATTGCCATGTACATGTGTGAGATGTATGTAGGTATGGGTGCCCGGCTGGCATTCATCCAGGTAATTTTCTGAGTAACACACAGGTTCACACCCCACACACACAGTCAGAACTGTGCACAGGAATGAGAAGGGTGTGCAACTGGACCTTCATAGGAGCTCCAGAGAGGTGTCTTCTGCTGCTGAAGATCTGAAAGCTGTGGCTGGATGAAAAAATTGCTCTGGTCCTGGCAGCACAGGTGAAAGAACTGCAGGCCAGCTGCTGAAGTCTGTAATGGTTATACTGGTTTGTCAGTAGACTTAGAACCACTCGTTCCTATTTCTCAGCAAGTTGTAAGAAATATCTAGATCTTCCAGGGAACTGATCCTGTCCAAAACTACAGACTACTTTCAAGTGCTTTGTTTTGGTTATCCTGATAACTGTTTATCTACAGGTTTTGTGGTATTTTTGTTTTGTTTTGCTTTACTATTTTTTCCCCCCTGCTCCATTCCAATTTGAACCATTTTAGTGAAGTAAAGGAGTGAGACTTAGATTTTCTTTCTCCAGCTGAGATGGAAAACCTCCAGGGAATACAGGTTGTCTCTTGAAGTTCTTGTGATTTTGACTCCAGCTATACCCTAATACTCAGAATGTTTTGATCTATGCTGGGCAAGTGCTGACAGTTAGAGTTGGCCTAAATACAAGGAAACAGCAGATAAACTGCCCCATCAGCTCTCTTATGCACCAGCTAAAGGTATCTGTGAACGTTGTCCTATTTTCTCATTTGTGGACATCCTTTTATGCATATTCATCCTGTTTGGACACCAGAGACAGGAAGAAAATCTAATGTGCCTTTGAAATTTAACCCAGTGCACTTCAAGAGGTATCTGAAAGAATGACTTGTATCTCTTGCAGAAACAAAGGTATTTAAAATCCTCGTTAATATGGACACAGTGAAAACTGGCACGATTTCCTTTTTGCTTATGTTTCATGTTTCAGCTCAGCTCTAAGTTTGGGACCATGGTGTTGAGGCAAAGTGGGACCCCAGGGTAGATAGCTGACAGTAAGTCACTACCTGTCTCCTCTGCAGAAAGATCTGAGGTTACAGAATCATTTACGTAAGAAGGCAATTCAAGTCCCAAATCTGAATTCTCCCTGAGGATTTGAACCCTTTTCCTCTCTGAACACAAATGAGGAACTAAACTGAAAGTGAGTAATCAGAGATGTCCCCAGTGAGGACAAAATTATTTTAATGTAGTCCAGAATGCTGTGAAAAAAAAAGAAAGAGTATATGACCTGTGTGTTGAATATATCAAGAGAAATTCTAGAAGAACCTGCCACTGTGTTGGGATGTAACTGACCCAAGAAAAGGACACTAATGGAGCAGAGAAACAAGACCCTCTCTCAGTGATTAGATTCGTTGGGTTAGCAAGTTAGAGGGTAAGTGATGATGCTATCTTGTGTGGAGGCCCCAGAAGTTGGCTCCTCAGCATGTGTTCACTGGGAGACCCAGGAGGCAGCTGGGATGAGTCATCCCCACTTCCGTCAGAAGCACCCACTATCAGGCAAATCTGCACCTTTTATGCTTTTGAAGCCCAAAGCTTGGCATCACAGCAAAATTAAGAGAGCTGAAGTCCCAGTTCATGTTTAGCTTAGCCTACAGATGAGTCTGTCTCCAATTTCAGTTCCTTTATTGGTGTGCTGAGCTTGCTCAGCTCTGCTGACGGTGATGCCACGTAGCCAGGCATTGCTTCTGTGACCAGTCTCACACTGTGGTCATAATGTTTGACGTCATGCACATTCCCATTTTGTCTGTGTTCCTGCCTTTTTTAATGAGGTTTGATGTTACTTCATGGAGTGAAGCTATTTCACCATAATAATGACTAAGATTTTCCTGCTAAGGGGGAAATATTTGCCTTTTTAAAGTTCTGAGGAAATCTCTCCTATTTGTACCAGGGAAGTAGTAAGTCCTGCTTTATTTCTTTTTCTTCTGAGTAATTAAGACTATGAATTTTCATCTATGCATATATAATAAGTCTTGTGTCCAATCCCACTTATTACTTCTAGTTGTCAAAAGTGACTGTAAATTAAATAAGCATGTGTGTCCCCCACATTACAATGACTGCATCCTTAGAACTTCTCTGTGCAGCCTCAATACTGATACACAGAAGGAGAGACTGAGGCACAGAGAGGGCAAGTGGCTTGCAAATTTAGACAGATCCAGACATGAATACCAAATCTACTGAGTCCCAGTTAAGTGCCTTGGGTGTGAAATAGTCCTTCTTTTATGGACATTACAGCTGTGATTTCCAATGAAGCTTGCAGAACCTACTTATGCCAATCCATTAGATTTGAGTACCTAACTCCTTTAGTACCTTTGAAAATCCATTTGAAAATACCTTCTCATCCTTTTTTTGGTATAAAATACTGTCTTTTCTATTTCCCATCTAGGATTATACCTGTTATTAAAGGTAGATCTAAAGTTTATAAATCTCTGTGTTTTTTTCTAACTTGGAATAAAGCTTTTAAGTTCCAATATTTGACTGTCTAGTAGACTGTGTTCAGCTGTCTTTCATTGCCACCACATTGTGCAATAACTTTTAAGTCCTGTATCCCATCTCAGACTGAATATGCTCTTACATCTCCCCCAGTGTTGTTGAAAAATCTGTGATGTGAGTATTTAAAGGAAGGAGTTTGGATTGCTGAGAAATCTGTCTGTTATTTAGCCAGCCAGTGTTCCATCAGAGAGATGCTGAACATAACTGCTGTGCTACATAGCTAAAAAGAAATGGAGGGAACAAGTCATCCAGCAAGTCTAGATATTGCAAAAATCAGATGGGCATTGACTGGTATTTTCCCTTTTGGACTTAAAGCAAATTATTTTCTGAGTTGCAGTAGGTGGAAAAGAAATTACTGGAGAAGCACAGAGGACAGCCCATAAACCGTGTACATTTTAGAGCAAACTCCCAGGCCCCATATCCTTCTCCCCCTCTACACACAGTCTGAACTAGGTCAGTAGAACTTCAGCAAATGTTACAGCCTTTCCTATTTGCTTTGCGCTGCTAGTATACTTGTGCATTGCAAAACCTTGTATCTTCTTGAAAATATCCTTTGGGGAGGGGAGCAGGAAATCCATATTCCTCTGTTTGGCAGAATCACTTTGATGTCTCCTCTCCTCTCCTGTCATGCTTCTGTCTGTGTGAGGATAAAGGCACTGCAACTGGAAAAGTGAGATAAATAGCGTAAGGAGAAATCATTATAAACCTCAGTGCTTGAGAGGTCCATTCTCAGAAATATGCCAATCATAAAACCTGACCAGACCTGAAAAATAAAATCCCTTAAATAATAGTATAGGATCTCCATGGACCATTTTCTTATGCCTCTTTCACAAGCATGGAGCATTAAAAGATTGAAAACTCCTTTTCACTTCACTCCATACAACCCGAAAAACCATACAACATGTTCCACATGCATTTATAATAACAAAATGCAGAATAAAAGAATTTTCCTTCTTGGGATTGTGCAGAAAATTAACCTTGTCCCTGCAAAACTAAATACAACTAAAAGGAAGAGGGAGACAACCATAATATAAGCCCATGTATTCTTGCCACTCCTCTTCTGAATGATAAGCTGGAAAAGTGGCGAAAATGGATACTTTCTCCTGTGTTCTGTGGGTGGTGCATATATACGTTTATACGTAATTGAAGTGCAAGTCATATAATTTATATGGGCAGTAAGCTTCTTACAGGCAGGCCCAAAGGCTTCCTTTCTTTTCTGAGAAAATTTCAAGTGCACAATGAATGTGAAAACAATCTAAGAAACCTTTGGCCACCCAAGATGTCACGGGCATTGTTCTTCTGCACTTCTGGCCTTGTTGGAGCTGACATGCAGCATAATGAGTAACAGGACTCCTCCCTGCGGTGCTCCTGTAGGCACGTTACAGGACTTGTTTGTGAATCATTCTTCCTCCCTCTTATTAATGATTTTCTGAGCGTAGTTATCTCCTCAAGGAAACCTTGCTAGTGCAGCGTTATACTCATTACACTTTGCAGGTTGACTTCATCCAATGTCACCTTTTCTTTGATGCATGAATCTCAAGCATGAGAGGGATGTGCTTTTTTTTTCAGACGTTATTCAGCGAGTTATTATGGAAGCCACATTCTATAAATGGGGATTGCCCTGTTAGAAAATGCCAATTAACAAGGGGGGATTAGGAGCATTCCCTTATCAGCTGTGTTTAAAATAATGCCACAATGATAAACTAGATGGCTGTACCATGAACAGTCTGCACTGGCACTCGGCCCCTGACTTACACTCTGTTGCCTGACTGAGATTAGCAGTGTGCAGGACATGCAGTGTGCAAACCAGAAAGGAAGACTTGCTGCAACCTGCACCCTCCTGAATGACTCACAGCAAAAAAGAGTCTGGTGATACCTCTCCTCCACACCGCCTCTCTCCTGCCTCCCCTGGCAATGTGCCCCAGGACCTGGGGAGCTCTCTGCCAGCTCCCCTGTCTTTGACCTGGTGGTAATTTTCATCTGGATGCTTGAGCATTTCTTAGCAACTAGTGAAGTAAAAGCATTAAAATTGATAGAATATATTGTCATATGTCTTCTAAAAGAGGAAATGTAAAACAGTGAGGGTTTTTTATTATAACATTTTTATCTATTTATCTTATAGGTAGGGTTTAATTACTCCCTAATTATGTTTGCCCAAGTTTGCCCCAGTTTCTTACTTCAGATGAACACTATTCAGATCACACATTTATGGATTTGCTACTCATGACGTGACCAGTCTGGCATTTCTATTATCCTTCAACTTTATCTTTCCTCCTGAATCAGGGTTCCTGTTATTAATAGTATTTTTATTGTCACAGTAAACTTCAGTTCAGGATTAAGACTGCATTTTCTTGACTTGATATAAACACCTAAGTAAAGGAGGTCTCTGTACTGGGGAGATTATCAGTTAAAATGACCTTTCAGGGTCCTCATACATTCTTTTGGAAA
The DNA here is from genome assembly GCF_003984885.1 of Neopelma chrysocephalum. Lineage (NCBI taxonomy): Eukaryota > Metazoa > Chordata > Aves > Passeriformes > Pipridae > Neopelma > Neopelma chrysocephalum. The sequence goes on along the minus strand of NW_020897726.1, from coordinate 1,655,354 downwards.
TGGTTTCTGTTGAGCATTAATTTATTATTCTCTGCCCACACTTGGATCTCTGCAGCTGTATTAATTTTTGTCCTCATCCTCCTGCTTCACTGCTGACTGTGTTTATTGATATGACACTTGTGCCATTGTCCAAATAAGTATGGAGCTGTAATGTCACTAGCAGTCATTATTCAGCATTCAGACACTTCTCCTACAGTAGTCAACACTGCTACACCAACCAGTTTGATTTCATGTTTTAGGTAAGGCTTTGAGAGATATGGTAAAACACTGTCAAGTACTCAGTATCTCTGCTACATTTTGCCTATCTTTTCTCTTTCCTTAAAACCATAAAGTGATATTTCAGTGGGCATCACTTTATGTATTCAAGCACAGAAGCACCTCACTTCATTGCGTGGTTTTGATCTCTCTTAACTCTTGCCAGCTTCACAGGCCTCAGTAGGTGGCTAACAATTTATTTCCATTGTGCTGGAAGTTTCATTTTCTCTCCCCTCTCAGTTATCCACCTCTGCTGATCATACACTATTAGACTTCCTCAAGTTTTCTTTGAGAGACCTAGAGACTTTTTCAAATCAATGGTTCACAAGTCCAGTGAATTTGTTTTTTAACTTTTTGCCAGGTAGAGCGTACTGTTGTTTGTGTAAGGACTGCCAGAAGTCCCTCTTAAACTGTTAGTGAAGATGGTCATATATTGATTTGTTCGTTGATTCCTACTCTGTTATCAAATTTCGTTTGGAAAGAATAGAGAAATTATTCTGTCTCACTCAACAAAATTACCTTTTGGCACACATGCAGTTACTTGGCATGTGATATGTTTCCCTTTAACTTATGAGATAAAGAATATGAGAGTAGTTCATGTTTATCCCTGATTATTAATCAAATCTGAACATGAAATACTTCAAAAGGTCACTCCAAGAGATTTTCTTTCTCCCACTGTAAAAAAAATTGTACTTATCCACCCATCTACTGTGTTCATCCTGACTATACAAATACTGCAGACTAAAGTTAAAAGAAGACCTGTCTTTAAATTAACTATGAAAAACATTATACATCTCTGGGATACAGAGACTGCCACCAAAGGCTGCTCTGCTAGACCTGTTATTTGGGAACAGATAAGTACTTGTGGGGTTATGTGATGGTTGGAGGCCATTTTAGGCACAGTGATTATGTTGTGATAGAATTTTGGATTCTTGGAGAAGTAAGAAAGGAGTCAGCAGAACCGCTGCCTCAGATTTCTGGAGGGCAGACTTTGGCCTGTGTAGGAGCCTGGTTGACAGAGTCCCTCGGGAAGCAGTCCTAAAGGGTAAAGGGACCTAGAAAGGCTGGACATTCTTCAAGAAGGAAATCCTAAAGGCATAGGAGCAGGCTAACCCCATGTGCTTAAGGATGAGCTGACAGAGAAGAAGACCAACCTGGCTGAACTTTGGCTGAAAGTCAGGAAAAAAAAGAGAGTCTATGGCCTTTGGAAGAAGGGGCAGGCAACTCAGAAGGACTACAAGGATGTTATGAGGTTTTGCAGGGAGAAAATTAGAGGCGCCAAAGCCCAACTAGAACTTAATTTGACTACTGCTGTAAAAGTTAATAAAAATGTTTCTATCAATACATCAGCAACAAAAGGAGAGCCAAGGAGAATCCCTATCCTTTATTGGATATGGGGGAAAACAGTGACAAAGGATGAGGAAAAGGCCAAGGTACTTAATACCTTCCTTTCCTCAGTCTTTAATGGTAAGACCAGTTGTTCCCTAGGTACCCAGCCCCTGAGCTGGAAGACAGGGATGGGAAGCAGAATGAAGCTCCTGTAATCCAGGGGGAAATGGCCAATGACTTGCTATACCACTTAGACACACACAAGTCTATGGGGCTGGATGGGATCCAACTACAATGATTCTATGATTCTAACACTTATTTTTCTTTTGTCCTGGGGAACTTTTGTGTTTAAGCTCAGCTTTTTAAGGTTTACTTTTAAATTAAAAGATTTAGCTAATTAAAAAACATTCCCTTCAGGAAACTAATTTTGAAATGCTCATGGACAATCACTAAGGTAAAAATCTATGTCAAATCCACTTAAGTTAAAAAATTCTACCAAGGCAGAGCTAGGAATCAACATTAATGACCTAATAACATGCAGCAAAATGTCCTGCAGTGTAGACACAGTGCTTTTGGAAGTTTCTGTGGCCATTTTGGGAATCTCAGAACTAAAAGGCCAAAGTGAAAGTGTCATCAATACAGAAAAGAGATGCATACAGTAGTAGAAGGGTTGAGAGGACTAAAGTGAAGACCACAGAAGAAATCAGAGGAAGCTGTGGAGCTAAAGGTCAAGCCAGGGGAAGAAAACAGAGAAAACAGACTTCTTGCTTGAGCTGGAAAGAAAATCCCAACTTTGGAGATCTTCTTAGGACATTATGACTTGCATAGTGACTAAATGATACATCATTGCATAATGACTAAATGATGAGGGACTGATGAGTCAGTGCAACTAATAGCCGACTACGGTGGTACATGTAGGATCCTGTTTCTCTCCAGTAACCAACCTAAATAAGATAATACCCATCTTTGCTGTCTCTGAACCATGTTCCCCATCTTCTAGGGTTCTCTAGGGTCTTTAATTTCTGGGTTACAACAGTGACCAAACATGCAGTTCAGGTCCCAGAGCAGTAGAGTCCCACCTCCTATGGTAAATCAAAGTAATACGTTCTGATGGGTCACAGCTTTCTCCAAATGAAGGCTGCTTGGGTATGTCTTCACCTGTAAAGCAGGTGAGTTTCAGAAACCGGACAATCTGGCTGTGAATGATGGAAAGTTAAAAGTACACAGTTAAAAGTACATGTCTGCAGCATGCAGTGCCTTAGGACAGGGTTCAGCTTGCTGACTATGGCACTGACATTTAACATCTGTAGATGGTATTTGGTATGTGCAGTCTGTATCTAAACTCCCACGAGAGCTGATAGAGACCGACCCAAGACAGTCAATGCATCCTAAGAATGATTCAGTCCATTCTAGATCAGACAGCACTCAAATTATGAGGAAGTCACTTACTTAGACAGAGGTGTTTATTGTAAAAGGTCTCCCAAAATAAAGATGGCTGGGCTGCAGCCCCTGATGCAGCAACACGATGTGGTGTGCAATGTCTGCTACCCCCACACAGGTGTCCTGGCTAGCTCTGAGCATCCCAGTTAGTACCATGTACATAGACTTTAGTACAGATTCCTGCTGCAGTGGTTCATCAGCTGAGCCACTCTTGAGAGACTGCTGGCTATCCTGACCAGATCTCCATGAAGCACGTGAGCTTATAACGTAGGTGACAAGTAGACGACTACTTGCAGACATCTGATATTGCTAAGGAGAGTGATTGAGTTGGCAGTTTTTGATAGTGAAAGTGACTTTCCTTGATTTTAATTTTGTTGCAAAGAACAAGCATTTAGAAAGTCTCTGGAGGTAACTTTGCCTCTTTCGTGTAATCAAAGCCCATGTTCCTAATTCCACACAAATGTGATTACCCTTGTAAACTGATTTCTTTTGTAATGGAAGGGGCCATTCATTTTGACCAGAGGAGTGTAAGATGCCATCAGTGAGTCATTAGCTGGAGGTGTCATAATAAAAATGTCAATGACTTTTTACTTATAATTAGACAAATTCTGTGGCTTGAAGAAGACCTGAGGGTGTGCTGAGGCAATTTATCAAGATTTATGCACCTATAGGGATGCATTAAGAACACGACTTCAGTAAAACTAACCTTCCTTATGGGAACAATGTGATACAGGGGTTGGTGTAAATAAGAAAGACACTAGTAGGCTGTGGATTTAAACACATCTTAAAAGAGATGAACTTATTCTATCTGACACATCCAGCTGTGCAAACAGCTGTCTGGAGTGAGCTATGCTAACTTTACTAATACATGAGGTTTAGAATAGAAGCTGTGCTATGTATAAATGATTCCTCTGCTTATACAGTACTTGAGTGCTACAGATGAAAGAGAGGAAATACGAGGGGAACAAAAATTATTTCTCCAGCTCATATGAAATAGGATTGAAAATGGTACATTTCAGAACTCAATTCTTAAGCATGTCATGTCTTTTGCCTTTCTTAGGCAGAATTTACACAATATGAAAATTTCCACAAGGTGTCAGTTACCAGGAAAGAAAATGATGACCATGCCAAAACTATTTCCTCACTCCTATAGCACAGAGCTCCTAATAGTCTGGTGCTGTTAGCCCACTTGTGTGATGGATGACTCCAGCTGGATCCTTAGTAAAAGCACAGGCAACTGAAGCTCTTATCCCTTCTTTAGAAACTGAGAGTATGCAAAAAATTGCAGTTAGACACTGGGGAAGAGGATGCCCCATGTTCACCAATGCCTTAGGGAGAACTGGAATCTTATTTTCCCAGAGCATTGTCCACTCAGTGACTGTAACTCAGTATTTGTGTATTTGTTTTGCTTGTCAGCTGCTATGCTATGTCACAGAAAACTAAAAAGGTGTAAATAAATAAATCAATAATCTGTATCATTAGCTGTATATAATGCCAGATGTTATCAGTGCTAAAAAAACACCAGTGTTGCTTATGGGTAGTTTCTAATCAAGGTATCAAATGATGGATGTGGAGTATGCTGCTTCCACTAGAATTTCCCCTTCTCCACAGAACTAAACCACATCTCATTAATTCACCCAACTGCGACTACGCTGTATCAACACGTGTAGCTAACCTTTGTGTTCAAAAAGTTCCCTTTGTGAAAATGTTTTCTTGCTCTCAGCATCAGGCACTTTCTTGCCACTTTTTTTCCATTACATCACTTTTTTCCCCCTTCAGCCAGAGATGTGGGAGACCATTTCCTTTGGAGCATATGCCAGTGTTGAGCTGTTGAAACAGCAGGGGAGGTTATAAATCTGGACAGGGAACTGGTCTTCATCCTTAGTAGCTGAATGCTTTGTGGCCATTGCAAGCAATGCTTTCTATAACCTCTGTGACCTTGTCTGGTCTCAGACACAGACCTTTCAGGTGGGGTGGAAACTGGCAAAGTGCTAACACATTTACAAGTCTGCTGTTACTGAGTCACTTTTTTAGACAAATGCCAAAATAATACTAATTAGTGAATTTCCAAGTGTGTCCTCATTACTTTTTATGGACTACTTCACCTCTACAAGCACAGAAAAAAAAGAAGAGGAAAACCAAAAGCTTATCTGAATACAATATCTAATTTTAAGGATTTATTCCAAAGTTTTTAACACTAGGAACTTGAGCCCTCATTTAAAAGTATCCTGTTGCATTCCTCACCATTGACAAGTATACAATTCCATTTTCCTTCCAAAACATGGCCACTGAAAACAAAAGGTGAAACAGTCACCTTTTCAATATCTAGAAGTGTTATAGATGTAACTTCTGTTTTTTTTCACAGCAAGAATGGGCAGGAAATGGATAAATTTTTCAGTACAGGATGCAACATTCAGGGTTAATTCTGAAAGAATATGAAATACTGGACCCCAAAGTTTTGACAGTTCAAAAGTTTTCATAAGTTCCTTCTGTACACTTGATAGTAAATGTTTGAGAATGAACAATAATTCTCATTAAACTGTTCAGATTTCCCTGGAATAGGTGAAAACTAACTGATATCCCTCATTTCTGTTGCTTTTGTAACAGATACAGAATATAAAATGAAATACCTGATATAGGTGGTTCATTTTTCTCAAAATATTTTTTTCCTTTGGAAAAAAGATTTCAATTAAAAAGTTTCTTCTTTCTCAATTAAGTTTTCATTTTTCATCAGAACAAAAGAAAATAATTTACTTCAATTTTCCATTAGCAGCATCCCTGAATCTAGATACAAAGCAGCTGTTTTAAGCTTCACAAACCTTTGTTTGGTTTTTTTGCGTTTTGATGCGAAGGGCGATACCCTCCAGCATGTCAAGGTCAGAGTGATCATGGTGGGATAATTTTAAAGATGCATTCTTGGACTTCCTTGGAAAGAAGAGGGAATTCGTTTAATTTGGACTTATTTCTGCTTTACTTTGAAAAGGGAGAACTACTATGTTCCACATAGCATATATAGAGATACTCCATATAGAGTATTTCTATTATGTATTTCTTATAGTAGTCTTTGGTCACAAAAATGAAATCTATTCCATGAAAAGGGATTAAATTCTTTGCTGTGGTGAAGTCTCAGCAACATCAGTCAGGGTACATGGTAGTGCCTCTGCTTCTGGCCTTGTAACTATGGCTGTCCTATCTGCCAGCAGCTCTGCTTTAGCAGATGATATGGAGCATTACAAATTCCCATAGCCTGGCAACTAGACCAATCTTTTGGGACAAAGAAATGTGGACTCAGTGAGGCTGAGAGCAGTTTAGCTTTCATTTGCTGTGTAAGTGCTCTAACCAATTAGAAGGTAAAAGGCAGACCCTAATGAAGTGGTTTTCCTCTTCAGGCATAGTGAGGAAGTCTGCTGAAACTCCGTTTCATTAGCTGTGAATGGAGCAGGCAGAAGTATTAAATGGTTTTTATTTCCTATATGAAGTAAAATCTTAAATTAGTGGGATTGGATTAATATCTGGAGGCTCCTTAATTCTGATACAGTCAATGGAAAGAGGGAAGCACCTAATTTAATCTAACAGTGTCTTCACTTGCATTTTTACAGAGAAATTTGTCATATCTGTCACATCTATGGGGAGTGCAAGCAGTTAAATTGACATATCAATTACCTAAATTTCATTACATTAGAGGTCTGAATGAGTAAACTGAAAAACTACACAAGAGTGGTGAATCTGTAAGTCCTATAAGTGTTCTGTAAGCATTTCTATTCTCTGCAGGTCACTAGTACTTAACAGATCAAATCCAAGTTGAATCAGTGGAGAGACGTATGTATGGACATGACTATGAAGGTGAGAAGCTCAGGAATTACATGGCTGTAATGTAATTGTCTTGAAGAACAGCTACTTCATGCTTGCTTTTTGGTTCATCAAATGTCTTCCCATTTATATACATCTCTGTGCAACAGGATTGGCTATTGCAGCTACTGTTAACAAATCCAGATCTGAGCACAACATTTTGATTCAAGGGAGATGAAAGTATTCTTACACTCTATCTTCTTTTTTGTCATCTCAGAATTACTTTTTCTCCAGCTGATACCTTTTTTACCATCACTGTCACTACAGTGACTTGGAGTTTTTGTTGTAATACTTAGATAACTTTGCAATTAAGTTCTCACTCTTTCTTCTAGTTTGTGTTGTTGAGGTTTTTTTCCTTTTTTCCCCCCTCAGTTTTGAAGCAGAGTGCTTTTATTTAGTTTTGCTGTGCTTTGGGTTTAGGGTTTTTCTTTGGTCAAAAATACTTTGTTGGAGGTTTGCAGCAAGTATCACTGAGAGGTCGCTTGTATTATAGGATTTAACGTGTCTCATCAGATGGATAAGGATGTCAGTTGTACCAGGATGATCCCTGTGGAGTCTCAGAATTTGTGCTGGTGATTGTCATGGTTGATCTATATCATCCAACATATTGCCAAGTACAACAAACGTGTTTAATATTATTACAAGATTATTTAGTGAAATATACTGAATTCTCATGGAAAAATATCACACCAGATATATCTCTGTGTTGGGAGAATAATTGCTGTTTTTGTAAGAAAATGGCAAAGGTTAGTATAAATAAGTATCATGTTTTACTATATAATAATATCTGATCAGCATATGACCTGTGTATTTTCATGAACATATGTCATTGAATACGCAATTATCTAATGGATATGTTCATGTTTGACATAAATGACTGATAATGATGTAATGTATGACAGAAATCATGCCAAATTTTTGTTGTTTTCGGATGAAAGTGCCATTCCAAAGCTTTTACAAGGCAGTGTTGTATGGTGTTCATTTCCCTCTGTAGGATGAGCTCATCAAGCAATGGGACAGACTGTATCCTTGCTTCAATCCTTGCAGATTAAAATAATCTTTGTTGGTGTTTGCTACTTCTTCAGTAGTGTGCTGCATGTCTATGCAGAAAACTGAATCAGCTTGCATATAAAATGTTACCAAATACAGAATTTCACATTAAAACTGGTTTCACATGAAGGATGGTCCAAGAGTAAGTATTCTATTTATTTATCAGGATTGCAACAATCCCCTGTCTTCCATGAGTTCCTGATAATTATTAATTAACTTAGTCCTGATTTTTCTGACAGCTGCAATGCTGTTCCTTCTCAGTTCTTTGTCCCAAAATGCTTGACAAGAAATCTTGTTACCTGGTAGAATGCTGGCATTTCACAACCACTCTCAGTTCAGCTTTGTTCTCATATAGTACTAGGTTTTCAAAGTAGCCAAATCCATATACTTGAGAGTCCAAGCTCAGCTGCTTTCACTTTAGCTGCCTAAACCACGCACACTTAAAATTTTGGATTGTTCCTGTATATGTGGCTCTAGGTCTCCCACCCAATGGCAAGGGCTGGTAAGTCTCCTTGGCAGGGAATAAAAACATTAAATATTTAAATGTTTCTCAAATGTAGAAGAAAAGTGTCTGTTAAACTTTGCCCAGGACTGATGCTGCCTTCCACAGAACAGGGAATGATGGCTCTTTTGCCTTTATGGATCTCAAGAATAATAATTTAGCTCTGGATGTGTTCAGTCTGAAAGAAGTTAATGTGCAAATAGAATACTTGTATGACATTCAAAATCTGCTGGAAACCTTGTTAGAAATAAAAAAATTGGAGCCCCCTTCTAAGCACAGTAGGGCTGCAAGATTGCTGGCTGCTAAATCATGGAAAAGAAGAAGAAATGAGAAACTCTTTGGAGGATAAACCTGTTTAAGAAGGATTAAATATATAAACTGATTCATTCAATTGGGCATATCTATCTGCTCTGCATGTGCTCATTCTACGTCTGTTAACTATTTCTAGCCGTAAGAGATCCATGTGCTGTGCATAGGCAGTGGTAATGGTAGCTCTGCATTTTCTATGACATATTCACTCCCAGGGACTACTTCTATGTTGAACTTGTGTCTTTATAGGCAGTACCTATGCTGTACCTGGCTGGTCCTGAGAATAATCTGAGTCTTAGGATAATCCCCAAAACCTCACTCCAGTCTGCTCTCATTGTCCTTTTATTTAGCCTGCAAATTGATGCTCTTAAATCCCATCTTATCAGTGACAGGTGAGGCCAGCTTCTAAATTGGGATGCTTGGCTGAGGTTGTGAAATAGTGTTTGATGGTGGTTAAAGAGCTGGCCCCATGATTTCAGGCTAATATGTTCTTGGTGAATATTCATCTGGTTTGTTCCAAACCAAAACAGAGAGATACTTTTGAAGATGAAAAAATGAGACTGTAAATTTGCCCTTGCTGCTATGTAGTTACATTTTAAGTGCCTGAAATGTGCCTTTTCACATCATACACTAAACATTCAACAGTGAAGGCAGAAGGTAAGAGGGGCAGCTGAAACTCTGGAATACATATCTACAATTACCAAGCAAACATCACTGTCAACAGGTACATGACTAAGGTGTAGGATTTCAGGTCGTGCCCAGCAAGGTCAGATACCATTTCATGGATGTAGGATTGATCTACAGCACCAGACAAATCTGCACATTATCAGTGGCTATAGAACTTTACAGGTTGGCTGTTACTGGACTTTGGATTAAATTTGATGTCTGAGAAAACACAAATGAGTCTCAAAGGACCTTGTGTTCCAGAGTGTCATGGAGACTAGGCTGACATAATTCCATGAGCAAAGAAGCAAAGTAACTTGAATTTTATTTATTTTTCAGAAACTGGAAAAATCCAAACAAGTTAGGATATATAACAATATATTTTATCCCTCATGACAGTAAATTTAAGAAGTTGTTGAAATTAGTTTTGTCTAGGTTTTTTATATCACATACTTGGGGAAAGGAACTGGACCTAGGCAGGATTTTAGGTATTGTCCTCTTAAAACACAAAGTCCCTCCTCATTCCTACAGGGCAAGAATACAGTAACTAGAGGGGAAAAGGGTAGGGAAGGTAGCCTTCACATGCCTCCTTTCATATGCACACTGGCCAGCAGTAATGTCTGATTATTGAAGTATCCAAGAAGAACACATCATGTCCTGCTCATGGCACTCATCACTGCCTACACACCCTCTTGCCCCTGCTCAACTCCCTTCTACCAACCTCATTGCAATGGTCTGGAGGCAATTCATGCAGTCAGGTCAAGAGGAGTCACTTCAGCCTGATCCTACTCTCTTATTTTATGCTGGTGTTCCATCACCAGCTCAGAGTTGCAGTTTCCTTCTGAGGTTCCTGATGATGTTCCACCATGTGCCTTCTATGACTGTGACAGAAGTGATTGCAAAGTTTATTTAAGCTCTACTATTCTCCACTGGTAATGTTTGACACTCATCGATCTAGATGGCTCTATAAGATATGAAGCAAAGATGAACAAAGCTCTTTAATCTAAATGGAGTTCTCCTGATTTTTATCAATCAAGTTGAGTGTAGAATCAAATCCCAGAGCATTATTTTTTGAACCAGTACAGAGACAGAAACCCTAGGCTGTGAGGCCCTGATTCAAGAAAGCATTAAGCACCTGCTTAACTTTGAGCACTGACTTCAATGTATTTAAAGTTAATCAAGTGCTTAAGCTTTTTCCTCCATAGAGATTCTTTTCTGCATAAGGGCCTAAGAGAAAATAGATAACTATAAAGAGCAACTGTAATGAGCCTGCATATGGGCCAAAGAGAAGGGGATTATTAATGCTTTCAGGTTCAGTGAGGACTAGGGTTTAAATATCAGCCTCCTACAGTGAGACATGAAAGACTCTCATAAATGTGTTAAATCGCATCAGGTCCATTTAATATCATTATGTTTAATAAAAGTATCTTTGCACTATAATAATCAGTGAGGACAGTAGGTGGACCAGTGAAACTGTTCAGGAAGCAGAATACATTCCTTCTGCTGGAGTTATCCTTCCTTCTGCTGCACTCTGTAGTGTAGGTCTCCAATAAACAATAAGGTTTTAAGTCTTTTTATCTCTGGGAAAATCTTGGAAATGCCTTGAGGATGGTAAAAACACAGCTCCATGACACAACTGAGCTAGGGAATTAAGAATGAGGTTCTCTAAACCAGAATGGTGGAAATGAGTGTGGGAAAATTCTTGTGCAATTTTGTTGGCAATGCTTCCAATAATTGGTAAGACAGACCACAAAACTGCCAGTCAGAATAAAACTTAAAATAAAACTGAAACTAGGGCTTATCAGAGTGACCTTTCAACAGTCTTTATTGTTGCTCCTTCTCTCTTATAACCCTGTTGCTGTGGACAGAGAAAAAACACATCTCTTTCTGGTTGTTTATCACCCCAGGGGGCAAAACCAAGTTGTTGCTTTCATTGAAGCACTTAATTCTGAAGATAGTTTGTGATATGCAAATGCTGCAAAGATCATTTGTCAAAACAAGAACATTGGGGAACCTTGACCCCAAACCTCAATAGCTTTTATTATAATCATGTTATAATGCCTAAACATCATAGCAGTGAGTCTCTAATACGGTGTGGCTAGATTTTCTGTGAAGTTTGGAGGTAGTCAACAGCAGCTTTTATGTTTGAAAGCTTAATAGGAAATTTTTATTTTAAATAGGTCAAAGACAAAAGCACCCAGTGCAGAAAATATAAAGGCAAAATTTCAAATAGTGAGTTTGGATTTTACAGAATCAAAATCTATCTGATAAACAGTTGCAAACTCAATTTGTATTTCCTTGACTTACAGAAAATGTAACATAAACAGAAGCTGGCTATTCAGTACCAAGACCTCCCAAACTCCCATACTTCAAATGAAATTGCATTTTTTGGAAGAAAGGAAATTATCTTTATGCAACTTTGCTAAATAGAACAAGAAAACACAAGTACTTTCAAGACATTTGCAAATCATTTTGTCTGTATAACAGTATTTGGTGTTATCTTTTCTGTTAGGCAATAAAGGCCTGTGTGAATAAAATGTAATCAATTACATTAATATATAGTATGACACATTGCCAAGGAAAAATGTGTCTTCCTTTATCTCTGCTGTAACCATGGCCTTTGATTCCAGAAGTTTTCATGCCCTAATCATTGTACCAAATGTATAATTAACCCCATCGAACTTGTTACTGCAAGGTAGCAGGGCATTGGTGTGTTCAGGAAAGCAAGGAGCCAAAATAATGGAAGGAAAAGGTCCATCACCAGAAATATACAAATATGAACTCTGGCTGAGAAATTCCCTGAACTGTACATTGCCAGAAGCTGGAAGGACACACTTAGAGAAGGATCTCTTTATGCCTGGTCCAAGTTTCTACTCCTTCCATAGTGTCTGCATCTTTACTATTGAAAGAGAGATGCAGAGAGGTGACAGACACCCCATCCCTGGAAATCTAAGGCCAGGCTGGATGGGGCTCTGAGTGACCTGATCTAATTGAATATATCCTGGCTTATTGTAGGGGGGTTGGACTAGATGACCTTTAAAGGTTCCTTCCAACCCAAAGTATTCTATGGTTTTGTATAGGTCATGGATCTGCCAGTAAGGCATGCGATGTATTCAGAGCCCTTTGCCTCTGCATTCACTTTTCTCCATGTTTCACTTGCAAGTGATGTAATTTAAGCATTTCTCATTTAACTAACAGGCATCACAGAGCCTGATACAGGAAAAGATGTGTAGAACATCCTTCCATCCCATCAGTGCATTTCTAGGGTTTAGGTATTATGTACCTGAGCACTTTCAAACCTCTGGTCTTCTATCCTAGAAAAATGCAGAAATGAACCCTGGCCTGGAAAGAAAGATGACATTGAGCTGGTTATCTTCAGGATGCAAGTTACTCCTTCATACAGGGCTCAGAGAGCTATGCCCTGAGCTGGCCATCATTTGTCAGGGAAGGATTTAACCCCTGGTACAGTCCTGGCTGCCAGAATAGCTACAAGCTAATGTTACAACCTGGACAGCAACCACATCTCCCCAGGCAAGAAACTCCAAAAAAACCCCCGAACAACTCAGACTTAGTCCGTACCTACCTGTCACATGTAGGTTAGTTTGGACTCCATAGCTTGTTCTACTTGAGGATAGAGCATGAGGAGAAGAGCCTATGACAAAGCATGTCTGTTTTCTCCCTTATACTGCAAAGTGTTGGTTCATTCCACACTTAAATTGAACCTATAGAGGAACATACTGTGTATTGTGCAAAGACTCTGCGAAAGGCAATGAATTTTGTTTTGAAGTGGGAAACGTCATCCATCAGGCCATATTCAGCCAAAGATTTTCCCTTCTCATGCCTAGGTTCATGCTGGCTTGAATTGTTAGTAACAGTATTTACAAACACTAGTGGGGAACAGTAAGCAAATCCACTGAGCAGCCTTTGTTCCTTACTAGACAGTTTCTAGGCAGATAATATAAAAGATGACCAAATTTCATAGGATTTTCATAAAACTTTTATCAAAGACCAAACGAAGATACAAAGCAGTTGTCTAATGCCTCCTCACTGCTAAACTAACAGTGATGGTTTGTAATAAAGATAGAAGAGCATAATTCTATTAGGTAAATAGAAAACTAGACAGTAGAAAACTAGACAGCTGAACACTTGAAGCCCTCATACAGTTCTGAGACTACATCTTTATCAATGATGGATATTGGAGAAGAAATAAGATTGAAATGCTCATGCTTTTACAGACCTGACAGAATCCAGTGCAACACAAATATGATGAGCACATCAATAAAGTAGAGAAATGGTACCTTGTGACATGGATTGAGTAGGGGCCTCCAGATTCTATGAAAGGGAAATGCACAAAGGCAATAGGAGAAGAGATGAGTTCAGACAGGAGCCACACCTTTGCAGAAAGATTGTCTAGGTCAGGAACTGCATTTTTGTCATTTATTTTATTATTCTTTTATTAAGGTCTTCTTTTTCGGTTTTATTTTTTGCCCCCTTTTTTTTTTTTTTTTTGAACTAGCAAAGTGTCTTTCTTAAGACTGCATTATGAGCACAGTGTTAAACATGGTAGGGTGCCAATCTACAGCCAGGGCCAAGAGCCCTTACTAAAAACTAGGTCAGCCTCAAGGGTTATATCAAGTAACACCCCCTGGCTAAGTTGCCCTTTAAGACTTTACAGTAAAATATTTTCTATTATTCCCTACCTCTCTATTTTGTGAATATGACAACATTGGGAACAGATTCCCTCCTTCTGTACCAGCACCACTCTTCCAGCCTGTACTGCATGTGTTCTGTGAAGAGTGGCTTTGGAAACAGAAGAAAACTCAGAGGACAATAGCTGTCTCCTAGGAAACAATACAATGCATCTTATTTTCATTTTTATTTTTTAGAGTCTGTACTCCAAATATTCTCTCTTCCATGCAATATGAAAAAGCATACAATCTAAACAGCACTGCCTGAACGTGAATTTTTTACAATACTTTTTCAAAACAAAATAATCCCCATTCATATTTAATGACTCCTTTCCCCTCAAAGTTAGCCAATGAAAATAAATTGGGGAGTTGCTCTTCCTAAAGGAATCCAAATGATTTAAAAAGTAATAAATTAGGCATATCCCCCCAGGATCCACCAATAAGCAGGATTAATTTAGATTTCAATACGTTATGCTCTCCATAATCTTTGCTTCTGGTGAACATCAGAGAATATTTTGCCCCACAAGCTCAGTTTGGAATAAGTAGGCTTTATCAGTGTTCATCTAGCCTCTGAGAATGATTTAATTTTCTCAGTACTTTAATAATGAAATTATTTTTTATCTGTTTATGTATCTAAAAGGTGATCCTCCCATTTTGAGTCGATGATTATGTTCCCAGCTTTAAGAAAAATTGAATACAGAATAGGATGAATCACTTTAGGATATTCTGCCATGCTGCTGTCTCTCTGGTAGAGAATAAATATTTTCTTCATTTTATTGTCAAAAGTTTTTCAGATCAGGTTTTCCTAAGTCTTCCGGGATCTTTCCCAGAAAAATATAATTTCTCAGATTTTACTTTTTTGGTTTTACCAATTCAGAGATTCTCATTTGAACAAATAACAGTGATTTGTTCATTTCTATCACTTTGCTCATTCCACTGTAATATGGTGACAGTATATTTTATTTCTGTTCCGTGGTTTCAGAAGGATGAAGAAGCCTCTCCAGGATCTCACAAGAAGTCAAAGTGAGAAAAAGTGGTAGAGACCAGAAGAGAGAAAAAAAATATCTGTAGCCTTTTTCTCAGTAAATATGGTGTTTCCATTACTTGTAGCAGGTACAGTTTTGCATTAGGCTACCACTGCAGGCCCCTTCAGGTTTGTCTGGACTTGTCTTGGCCCACCTGGAGATTTGATTCAGCTTGTGATAGCAGTTACCTATTGATAGTGTGTGGCAGGGAGGGGGGCATTACCTGCTTGAGTTTAGCTTTTGTTTAGCTTAGAACAACTCTGAGGTGTAACACTGTTAGCACAGGCAAAAGCAGACACAGGAGATCTGAGGACTACAAATTGGGGCCAATTAGTGTACAGCAAACAAATACAATCTTGGGCATCATGTAAACCAGTCTCGGGATAACCATGAGAACCGAGAAGTATCCTATGCATGCAAAATGCACTTTATACAGAGAGTACATGGAGATACAAGAAGGATCTGCAGACTAATGATGAAAGAACAAAGTGCACGGCATGTCAGCAAACATAAAAATGCCCCTAGCAAATCTCAAAGGAGAAGGAAGAAACCTTCAGCACCAACATCATACTCCTTCTGGCTAAGGAAGGACTTGGGATATTTAAGACTCACAGTAGCCCTCTCCATGCCCTGCACAAATGGACACCACTAGCTTTTGGATGTCAAGGGGCAGTGAGAGGACCAGAGAAGGGGATAAATACTATAAAATTTGTGTATATATCACTTTATTTGTAACATGCAATTTGAACTGTGTAGGGTCACTGTAACTGCACTAACAATAATTCCTTGATAAGACTGTTAAGACTGTAAATAGATCAACACTGAATTATTGGCTTTGTGTATATTGTATGTTCCTTTTGCCTGTAAGAACCTGCTTTTCTGACCTCAGAGTGTTGGGATAGCATTATATGTTTTGCATTTTCTGTACGTATCTAAAAATTATTATTGGTACTAACCAAAAATCCCAGCAAACACTGGCACACATTCTGGTTTACTGGGGCACATCCATGAGTTTCCCATTCCTGAGGTAAAACCTCTCTTTGCTCTTTGAATCCACAAGCTACATTCATACTTTGTATGTACAGGGGTCTGCCCACAAGACAAAATACAGTGGAGGCCATTCCAACGCATAGCAAGATTATAATATTGGCCATACTAGAAGACATAATCTAGCCTCAGACTCACCAAGGTGGTTATATGTGTGTGACTTCACATGCAGGGCAATTTTTAACTCTCTCTTCCTTGTAAACAGATTCAGACAGAGTAGGAAATTCTGGCCCTGCTGTGCTCATCTGAAACTATCTTCTCTTGCTCTTTATAAATCTCTTTGTCTGCTTTCAAAATGTTATCTTAACTAGGATTAATAAAGATACACTGGGAATCTTCTTATCTCTTATAAGAATTATGTTTATAATAATAATAATAAAGCTTTAATCTTTGAAGAACAATGGAGAGGGAGGGAAGCTGGAAAGAAGAAATATAAGTGTAGGAGAATAAACAGGTAGGAGGTGGGCACTGGAGATCATGGATGGGCCCATACCAAAACCTGAGATCCAAATACCCCTGAACTTTGAGAACATCTGAAGCCAGATCAAAAATTTTTGATCTGAACCCCTACGTTTCTCTCTGAATTAGGGATGGATAAGCTCGCTCTGATAAAAGAAGATCCATCCTGAGACTTTTTGAAATTCAAAAGAGCTCAGTTTACCTTTTAAATTAAGTTCTGAGCAGCTTTCCTACTCCTTGCATTCAGCTAGAAGATGGCGAAATATCAAAACACAGCATGAAAGACATGCCTGCCCAGTCTGAATGAAGGTAGAGTGAAAATCTCCTCAGGGAGTTTGATCTTCTGAGATTTCCAGAGCAAAGAATCCTGGACGTGCTTCAGAAAAACAGTTAAAGTTTTAGGCAATTGACTGAATGAAACCACAACATCAAACAAATTGAGGTTCACCATGGCTTGCTGTTTAACTGGAATATAATTACGTTTATTTTAGTTATATGGGATTCTCCTGTTTGTAAGCAAAGACCTTCAGATTTCACTGGCTCCCATGCCAAAGACTAGCAATACCCGTACTAGGAAATAAAGTACATCCTGCCTTTCCTCTGGCCATCTGAAAGGGTTGAAATCTCCTGTCCTCCAAACCCTTGTGGCTGCACCCAAACTAGCTATGGGGATTGGTCCTTGGCCTGTGTTCACTTGTGAGCCATACTGAGAACTTGCTGGGAAATGTGCTAAAGGCATGACCAAAACTGTGCCAGATACTGTGATCATATTTAACAGTATGGACAATCATGGGATAGCCTGGTGTATGTACCTGTGCCCTGGTGTACCTGTGCCCTGCTACTTTTTATGTCAGTAATAAAAACTGAGCCACCTTGGTGCTGGTTATCTGCAGCTGTGACTACAGTCTTCCTTCCTGGTAAGGTGGTGTGCCCAGTTTTGAGTATCATCAGCGTTTCTTGCAACTCCTCTTGCTAAGATTCAATGCGATGGTCTTCGTGACTGAAATTGTTTGTAACTAGTCAGAGATTTTATGTCCTTGTTTAGCCTACTTGATTTTGCACCTGTTCATCATTAAACATTCAGTCACAGAATATTGACTTTTTTTGAAGTATGTGTGTGTATTGTCAAAGCTCTGTTCCTGTTCTGAGAAGTTAAGATTAGAAATGGCAGCTAGTTCATCTGTCAGCGATACATTTCCAAAGTGATGTGTATTGGTAAAAGGATGTAAAGATAATTAACGTCATTGCCCTGTTAATTCAATGGTGTCCTTTAAAACCTGGAAAGGCAGATGCTTCTGGTGAGCTATTCTACTCAGCTTGAGTCCAGTGTATATCATGGACACAGGTTGAGCCTGTGTTGAAAAGAGACCTGGATGGACAGATTTACATCTTGTCTCCCAGTGCAAGCCCAGTTTCCCCTTGGAAAGAAGCCTAAATCTATAAACTGAAGTCACCTTGAAGATGACACCAAGTTGGACCGGAGTGTTGTTCTGCTTGAGGATAAGAAGGTTCTACAGAGGGATCTGGACAGGCTGGACTGATGGGCCAAGGCCAATGATACGAGATACAACAAGGCCAAGTGCCGGGTCCTGCACTAAGTCACGACATCCCACTTTATGTAGATCATACTATTCTAGTGCCTAATTAATTCCCAAATTGTTACCTAGTTAACACTCACATACATACTACTGTGAATTTTTTGAAGAAATAACCAGCTTTGCTTGTGTTCTGGCTGGCTGGGATGTTTGAATGGAAAGGGAGGCAGAGTGGTTGTTGAGTGGTCAAGCAGAGAACAAATTGCAGAAGAGAGAGATTAAAGACATCAGTTTTGTTCACAGTTCTGAATGCAATAAGACCTGCAGCAATTAGTTTCTCTTTCAAGGGTTCTGTGCCTGACTCTTGTGTAAGATATGTGTCCTGCACTCATTGCTTCCCATGCTTTCCCACATACATTGATCACTTAATTTCTTCAGGAAGACACTGTTATCCCAGGAGATAGCACATTGAAGTCTCAGAGCCATCAAAGTTCACAAATGGTATCTGGTTGCTATCTACTTTAATTGTAGTACAATGGTAAGTGAGGAACCAAAATGGACTGATGAGGCACAGTGACCCTCTGATGACCGTCTGTCATGTTCTGTGACAGCTGAATTTTCAGAGCAAGGGATAAAGCTTTATTATTGAGTGCAATAAAATGAAATGTTCAAACTAGAAGGTAATTAATGCAAGGACATCCTTTGCTGGAGATGAGAATGTTTGGATAAAGTATGGCTTCCCAGCTAGAGAACGATTTCCTTCCATACAATACTAATTCTGCTTATGTGCACGTATTTTTTATTTAGATAGATGTTTGTGTGAGCATCTGTGTCTGTGTTGAGAAGCAGGAGCACAATAAAAAAAGTAAATCGAAGCATGCAAATGGAAAAAACCTGTTCTTTTTATGAAGAAAATGGGTCTGCTCTGTTTTGGTTGCATTGCTTACATAGTTGTTAGTTTAATCTTTACAATAAAGTTTTTGTATTCTTTTTTAAATGTGTGGCAAACTAAGTAACTGGAACATAGGTAGAAATAATACATTTGGGTTACAGGAAAAAAAACTGGCATGACTTTAAAGGCACACATTTTATAACACCACATGTGCAAAGCATTATAATAATTGCACTGTGCACATCTGTAGCAGACAGAGTGAACAACGAATATTAAAAACACATTCCTAAAGCTGGCCCAGAAGCTTGGAAGAGGTATTTTATATGGAAGACCTGTACTAGAGCTCAAATGACGGGTCTTCTGCACCTAGAGCTGCTGTGCTTTGGTGGCAGCTAAAGTGATGGGCTTGGTTACAGGTGAGGGCAGTGGGGAGGAACATGGAAAAGCCGATCTGATTGCCATTGCTTTATTCCCTGTCTTTCTACCCCAGAGAAAGTATTTTGCTGAGGAAATCTGGCTGGAGCCCTCAGTGGCTGCTGTTCAAAACTGCTGTAGTGCCAGAAAGAGGAGGAAAAGGGATGGATATAGAAGCAAAACAGTGTCAAACAAATGGTCTGAAGCCCACAGTGGGAACACTTGGCCCCTCTTCATTGCAAGAAGACAGAGACACCCAGGTTTCCTGAGATACTCACTCCTAGTGAAGATGGAAAAGATAAGTACCCACATTGAAGTTATGTGGTTCCTGTTAATTGATGATACATGCCATTTAATTAATGGGATATGTAGCGTATTAAAGTAGTTTTGTGGGGAAAAACAATGGAATATCATTCAATTAAAACAATCATGCAGACAGTGGAGAATGCAGTAGCCACCTCTCCTGGAATGGTTCATCAGTAAAGAGCAATTCCAGAATGGTTTGAACATTCTGATATTGCTTCATGAAGCAAAAAGCAGGATATCATGTTTTTCATTTTATAGCAGCAGGAGATATGTCATGAAAAGCCCCAAAACTCAGATGCCTTTTGCAAGCTCAGAAGAGTAAACTTACTGCCAGACCCTAAAAATGGGAGAAATGTCAAGATGTCCCAGCTCTGAATTCAGAGGCTTTGCCATGGGATTGCAGCTGTGCAAGCAACGCCCAAGATTTTATTCCGTCCTATAGAAGGAGGAACATGGAACACTTGGTCTACAGGCCCAAATGGTAATCATTTAATAGGGGAATGATCTTCTTTTCCCTTTTCTCTTCTCTCTTTATGTTGAGTAGATTCATACATCCAAATTATTTTAGTTATTAGGACTATTGTCTCCCCTTCCTTTTCCTTCTTTTTGTACCTTAGAACTTTTCTTTTTGGATGCCTACAAAAATTAACAATTCTGATTCACATTCACCGCCACTATTTCACTTGTGCCTTTTACTTCTGCGTTAATCAATCTGTATCATAGATTGATACCATAACTTTTTTAGAGAAGAGATCATCCTCACATCCTGTGATCATATAATGTCAACTGGACCTATGAACTAGGGTGCTCAAAAGTGCTATGGTAATACTTCTATTATTACCATTATTAATTCATCTGTGGTTAAATCTTTAACAAGTACTATTTAAGATGAGGTCACATATTGAATGACTGTTTTGGACTTCAACAGAAATAACAACTTCATTGTCACAATACGGATTTTAAAATCATACTATTAAAAATAATAATAATTGAGACTTTTCCTGAGGCAATGTAAAATAGATGCTTCCTTTTTTTGCTGAAAAGTGGAGATTTACCAGCAATTCTGTAATATTAAGAGCAGAGCTTAGAGGAAAAACAAAAATTAAGAGATCAGAAATAAATTAATAAGAAATGAAAACAGTGGATATTTATAAGCTAATAGTCACAAAATCAGAGATGCAATGAATTTCAATAGTAAACATGTCGGTCATCTAAAAAAATTATCATAATCCCATTTACTTTTATTTCCTTCTTTGACACACTTCTCTAGTTAAATGAACTTAGCAAAACTGTGGATTGCTTAGCCCAAACGTGTAATATCTTCAAAGACAATTAACAGCATTCAGAAAGGCCCTTTGATGTGAAATTAGAGAAAATTAATGTATTAAAAAATATGTATTTGGATTTTGATTAAGAAACCCAATGAAGAGCCATTCTGAGGTAGATTTAGAATTTGTATTCCTTAAACAGGAGACTTATGGTTTGCCTACACTCAAGCAATAGGTCACTGTGTGTTATAGTTTCAAGGCAGTTATATAGAAATAGTATTTAAATGCCATGCCAGTCCAGTCATCTTCCTTTTTAATATGTCATGAATCAAAAACTCACAGTGACCTAGATATTATGAAATCTAATGAGAAGTATTGAAATTTAATAGTTCTGATGTTGTATGATTCAAAAAATACTGTAGCTGTCTTGAAATGATGCAAAGAACAAGAAAGCCAGTTGGGCTGGAGGAATGTGGTAATTAAGGAATACTCTAGGAATGTAAACTCAGGTACATTTCCAAGAGACTGTGGGAAGAAGAAATCTGATGCTAGCTATCAGGGAAAAGGGAGTTACACTTCATGTAAATCTTAAAGCTACCTTCCCAAGAGCCAGAGATAAGGATATAGCAAAAGGAGGGCAGACAAAGTGGGAAGGGATCCATCTTGGACAGAGAATGCAACCTGGAATGGTTCTGGGGTTTTGGATGTCTGGCTTTCTTTTCTTCCCTCACGTCTTCTATTAATGTTATAAATCTGCTTTGCAAGATGGCATTAAAGAGACAAAAAACTACTAAGCTGCTGCCTTGATTACTGAGGCTGACTACAGCCTCAGAGAGTATGATCTGAAACAAAGCACCCTCTAGTAGAGCCTAGCCAGGATCTACTGCCACCTTTCATAGCTAAGTAATATCTCAGAGAATTTGTGAGTGGCAATTTGAAGAAGAGACTAATACCAGTTTTTTAAGCTGTTGGAAGAATGTTGCCTTTCAAGTATCCATCAAGCTTAAGAATGGTCCAACCCAGTGAGCAGAAAAAAGGAGGCCTGCATGGATGAACAAGGAGCTCCTGATGAAACTCAAACATAAAAAGAAAGCGTATAAGCAATGGTAGCAGGACTGGATTTCCAAGGAGGAATATAGAGACACTGCCTGAGTGTGTCAGTATGGTGCTAGTAGTTGAGGCAACTTTGAGGCTAGTAAGTTGAGGCAATGGACATGAACGCCAAGAAGAAAAGCTTCTTTTTCACTGTGTGGGTGATCAAACACTGGCACAGCTTTCCAAGAGGAGCTGATGTGTATCCATCCCTGGGCATCTTCAAAGCCCAACTGAACACAACCCTGATCAACTTCCTCTATCTGACCCTGCTCTGAGAAGAGGTATTCAACCAGATGATCTGCAGAGATCCCTTCCAAACTCAGTGATTTTGCGGTTCTGTCATTGTGTTTACTTCATTTTCTTTTTAGTTTTTTTGATCAATAATTTAACTGTTTTGTTATTGTAGTGCTAATTGATTTGGCTTCAAACTTGTCTGGTGGCCAGTGAAATTTCAGGTTAATCTAACAGCACATAAATCCGGGTGTCCATGATGCTAGCCAGCTTTGGATATTGGGGTGTGTGTCATTAAGGTGTCAATTAAAAATCAATATGGATTTTGGTACCATCACTTTCCAAGTGAAATGGAACAGACTGCACCAAGTTGTCAATTTCAAGGCGTCCCCAACAGACAACGGTGAAGCAAACTTCAGTTATAACTACCCCTTATGTTCTTATGACATGCAAAACATTTGTCTTCTGTACATCTTGTGGAGAAGTAGGTGAGGTGGACAACATGCAAAGTAGAAAAATTCACCTTCTATTTGCCACCGCTTTTTCTCATGGATCTGAAGTGTCACAGTCCTATTGCTCTGAAAGCATAGGTGTTGTATGAAGGAGAAACATGGAGCTGTAAAGTTTCTACTGGAAGCTTCTGCTGCAAGTACACAGCATCAAGGAGGTAGTACAATTTGGCATGGGAATACTGGAAATTTGCGATAGTACAGGTTTGTGGGACCCGGGAAAAAATCAAAGAAACTCTGGGCAGAGACTTTAAAGTAGAATGGCCAACTATCTTCTTAACCTAATTATCCCTAATATCCTGTGCACAGATTTGCAAGGAGGACTTCCAGTACAGTCCTGTTGTAAACCTGAAGCTGTAGAAGCCTTAGGAAGCACTAATAAATAGCTATGTTGATGCAGTCATAAAGCATTAAGATAATTAATGCATTTAAATGAAGTGTCACAAGATGCTGTATAAAATCTCTTCATCTATATCAAATGGTTCTCTTTTAAGGAAAGAAAGCAGACACATTTGTATAGCCTTGGGGAACAGTTTGCCTAATGGTGATGTCAGAAAGTTCATACAGCAGGTATCTAGGATTCACCTGCCAGTAAATGAATGCTTGCTGACAAGTCTGTCTTCATTTGCATACATAAAGTCAGGAAAAAAATTAAGTTTTACAAGTTTTAAGGCATGTTCAGTTTGAAAACAGTCTTAGATGTTGTAGCAATGTAGTTATGTGAAAAAAGAGCTTGACAATAGAATTCAAAAATGTTGCTATCCCTTTTAGCATAGTTGATTTCTTTCGAAGGTCAGATAATGAAATCTAACTCTATTCAATTACTGGATAACCTTGAAAACACATTTATGGTATGAGGGATGCATGCTAACTGTAGCTAAAGTCTCTGATTACTATTCTACACAGGTTATTTCAGTCTTAAGGCATGATCCTTTTCCTTCTCCGAAAGACAGATTTAGCGTTAATAAATTCTGTAGGGAATAGGTGAATAACACAACATATGAATTATTATTTGCATTAAAATGTTCCAGTACATAAAATCATATGAAAAAATGTATCATACATATCTTCACCTCTGCACTTTGTAATATAGGGCTAGATTAAGATCTTACTGTGGTTTTATTTTGGGTATGAAACTCCATTCATTCCAGGGGAGTTACTCCAGGCTTACCTCCAGTACAAACACTGATGCAAGTTCAAATTATGATGAAGATATGGATTTATTGATAATATTTGTGATTTTAATGGTTTGGATGCTTGAAATTTTTTTTTTTGGTTGTGTGTGTGTGAGAACTCTTAGAGGAATAACAAGAGCTAGTGGTAGGATTTCTATGACTAAATGCATCTCCTACCATCAATAGCTGTAATTTGTCTGAAAGGCATGTAGAAAACACTTGCCTTTACACTGGCACATAGAACATGTTGCAACTGCAGTGAATAGAACAGTGAAAACCCCTGAACTGCTCAGAAATAAGTTACTTATGGCTCAGTTCATTCACTCCACTGTAGCATTAATATTCTTGCCATGGGACATCTGAAGGCAAAATAAGTGGATTTACAAAAATTATTATATTATTGGGAAAGGTGTAGGGTTAAAATTAGAATGTTTAGACATTTGACAATAACCATACTTCTATGCAAATACAAAAGTAAGGACTAGTTTGAGCTGCCAAAAATTCTAGCCAACAAATAGAATTCCTCCCTTTATTCTAATCCTGTGTGACAAGAGCTGGTGAAATTAATACACAGTGTGGTCCAATACAGGGAACAGTTTGACATGGTTATGAAAGATGCAAGCCTGATGCATGTACTATGCTATAAAATAGTGCTAAGAATTGAAGAGGTGTGCAAAACAGCAAGAAAAGAACTTTAATTTCACAAATAATGTGAGTTTTTTGAGGCATAAAATTTCCACTTCTAAATTCACAGGTTTTATCATTTCGCAGGGAATAATAACTCAGACTATCTATGTTGTTTTCTGTAAAGGCCACAGCTTTCCTCTCAACAAATTTAATTTTTATAAAACTGAAATTGTGCTTCTTTTACAGCTTCACATTGCATTTTTCACCTGCTCATGAACCCTATCATATCAGAGAAGTGATGGAGAGCACAGGCAGGTTTTGAAAAAAAGACCCTCATCCTAGGAATCATTCTTCTCCTTCTTTAATATTTATATTCCTGTAGTGCTCAAAGACTTTGTTGTTCTGTGAGATACAAACACGATGATACCAATCGACTCTTTTCGATGTACTTGCAATCAAAGCGTCAAAAAAATGAAATAAGCAGGGAGACTTAAAAAAAAGAATATTTAAAAAAAGGATAATAGCTTGCAGAGCTTGTAAGAAGGTTGCTCTTCACTCTCAGTTCTGTTTTCATATTTTAAGTGGTCTCTGCAGCAGATGGAAGAGACGTCTTCAGCATCCTAAGCAAGGGTAAGACTATCAGAAATCAGAGAATGAAGACTGATCTGGAAAGAACTGAGGCCACATAGCATAAAATCCAGATTCCTCTTGGTGATTATTATTCTGAGTTAACTGTCAGTTTAATAGGCAATAAATCTTGTTGATCAACATACAGAATGCCTCCTACATGGAAAAAGATTTTTTTCAGATTAGGCAACAAGCTGATAAGATAATGCCACACCATAAGTCCAGAAAAAAAATCTTAGGTGATTACTGTATAATTTACAGCTAATTTTGCAGAGCTGTCTTAGAGAAAAATGACTGAGAAGGGGGGGGGAGGAAGCAAACCAAATATCTGCTGACATATAAATATGAGAACTACAGAGTTAAAGAAATTAGGTTAACTTCAAATGAGTGTGCAAGGTAGAATCAAATCAGTACAGCTGCATTCATTTTGTTAAATAGTGAAACTGAGAGAGGATTTTTTTGACGTAAGTTACTAGATTTTGCAAAGGAAGGAGTAGACGGAATGTGAAAGAGGCTTTTTTCAGTGATGGTCTCAGTTTGGGGTCAACAGAGAACTTTGAAATTGTTTGCAAAAGGTGACTGTGGAAACCAAGCTCATAAATACTCTATAGCAATCCACATGTGTTAATTTTCATTGGGGTTTCCACTTCTCCTAGTGAATTAGTAAGGGCCCACAAATCAAAAAAAGTTGAAAACCATCAGGCCGTGGACTAACCTCTGTCCTCAGATATGTACCCAATTCTCATCACAGGCCCTGGGAATGGCTCTCATGGCTGAAGAATCGGCCCTATTCATCCAACAGTCATTAAGAAAGAAAAGTTGTCCCTGGCTGAATACTGAGCAGGCATAGGTATATGCCAGATAATGGAGATCCCCATCGTACACAGAGACTGTAATTCACCCCTGGGGTCCCGGTGAGTGCATGTGCTTTAACTGCACAGCAGTTTGAATTCAGCCTTGTGTTTGCACCACAGCCATCTGGTGCTATTTAAAATATATACTTTTCAACTTTCACCTTTTAATCTTTCAGATTTGAAAACATACACCAGTTCAAAGGTTACTTCTCTTAACCTTGAGCAATTCCCTTTCAGAAACAGCACTGAAGGTTTATTATCATTACTTTTACTGGTGTAAATGAGGGGGTAATTCTCTACTGTGGTTTGTACACACATTTTAAAATAAACCAAAACACAATTGTTATACATTTAAAAACACATTTTCCATAAGTGCTGTGATTTTTCGGTGCCTCCATTCTGGGAAATTCAAAATGAATGGCTTTCTCAGGGGCCTAATTATCAGATGGGCTGAGACTTATAACCTCTCCACTGCCCCTAAAATACCAGAATCAGAGGCGCCCAGGAATGGAACTAATGATTTAAAACTCTGGCCATACATGGTCATGCAGATGCATACAAATCACTCTGTGAGGCTATGTTCTGTCCTGTCTATGATAACAGAAAAACATAAAGCTACCCAAAGTATGTTTTCCAACCCCAGGACTGAGAAGCACAACATCCTTTTCCTTCCCGCAACCAGCAGTTTCCCATAAGGAAGGGTGTTCTAAGGAATCCAAGCACCTTTATCTAGTGAATATCAAGACAGAGTGTAAGCAAGCATGTTGTAGTTATATCAATTTTTTTTCAGTGCCCATGAAGTAGCCTTGACATCAGTTTCATCTCGTCTTTTAAGCTGATTGCTTATATTTAATGTCACCCAGATAGTTTATCGCTGCACGAAGATATGCATCATGCAAACTGAAGCATTCACACTAAGGACCCGTCTCTCAGGACCAGTTCTGTATGGAATTTGAACTTCTATTTTAAAAGAATGCAAATTAATACTATTATTTCAAGATAAACTCTCTCCTGGACTAATCTAAGAAAGGAGCAAACTCAGTGGAGAGGTAACTGGCTCTGTAAGCACCATTTGAAAGAGCCTAAACCTTGTCCTCCTATGTTAGCCTCAGTTTTAGGATCGGATTTCCAGAATTGTAATACTTGTTACTGACTATTTAATAGGGCTCCAGATTCCCTGGGACTGAGGGTGTAGTATGAGAAGCATACCTCTCATTTGTTCTCAATTTTGAGGCTAGGATTTGAGTTTTTCTATCAAGTTAGATTAATTCTTATTTCTATCCTACTTGATTCACAAACAGATTTCAGCATCAACTTAAAAATATTGAATAACACAGGATGGGAGCTGCAAATTTTACCATTGCACAGCAGATTTTAAATATCACACACAGAATATGAGAGGAAACAATTCTCTGCCTTACATTAAAAAAAAAAATTGGAACTCCTAAAAAGGATTTACACATATTGCTTCAGGCTGCTAGCCACTTGCCTACAGGTGGGTGGTGTTTGTTTAATAGCTAAAATACTTTTTGACTTGACTTTCTGTTTTTCTTGTTTCCCAGGTGATTGGTTCTGGTGTTTTTAGAACTGTCTACTGCATCCTGAACATTTTCCACGCCTCAGTGACTGGGAACATTTTAAGCTGGCGTCAGAGATAGAATCTGTGGGGAAGTCTGCACACAAATAGCACTTCTTCATTGTTCCTGCTCAGCAGTGATCATGCCTTTTGCAAGCTGTTTCACCCACTGCAGCAGAAGAGTAAACTAAAAATAATCAATCAGATAATTTTTTCCTAAGCAATCCATATTCTTGTTTTCAGAGCAAATGTACCACTGGATGGTACACACTGGTGCTCAACTCCATTGGTGCCAGCCATCCAGTAGAGCCCAACTTGGCAGGCATGCGATAGCAGCCATGTAAGGAAGCATAAGAAAGGCCACACAGGAAGATTACATAAATGAGAAACACAGTTGTAGATAAATAGTGAAGTACAATGAAATGAGCTAGACAATGTTGGATATCCTTTGGCATAAGGAAACAATCTAATTTCTGCAAGCTTTTATCCAGGAAAAATGCCTTGACATCAACATATATAGACCACAATCTGCAACAGTGGCACTAAAAAGTAAGTCCAAATCTTGAAGTAGTCTCCTAAACAGAGACACTTACGAAACAAGGGTCACCTTTGAAAGTGCAGTGACTGATAGCTCCCATCAGAGGCAAACCTTAAGCACCTTATTTTATCACATTTGTCTGGGAAGTAGAAGGGGAAGGTGAACAGTAAGGTTTTGTACACTGTGTTTGGGCTTACAGATTTGGTCAGGGTCATTAAAATTGTGAAGGGTCTCTTCAGAGGCCAGAAGGGAAACAAAAAGAGTGTGATAATCTGTCTCTGAAGAGGCCTTGGAAGCTGCGTTTGCCAGGATTTTGTGAGCAACCTAGACCTATATCCATTCCATCAAACTGGAGCTGGAGGCATCACAACAACTGTGGGAACTACCCCGACTACTCATTCATGCTTTGCTGTGCGGTATCTGCCTCCAGCTCCAG